>NC_056525.1:40982830-41024506 GCF_019175285.1 Sceloporus undulatus | reverse complement strand
GGCAAGTCCCAATAAACCCTCAGCTTTTGTAACGGCTGATAACAATGCCAGATAAACCTGTGTGGAGCAGAGAAGGACACTTATAGAATCATAGAGTTCAACGAGACCACCAGTCCAACCCCCTGCCATGCCAAAACACAGCTAGCCATCCACCCTCTGTTAAAAAAGAAGGCCCCATCACACTCTGAGGCAGTGTGTGCCTCTGTCACAGAGTTCTTATCGTCAGGAATTTCTTCCTAATGATTTTTCCCCCTGTAGTTCAAATTCATTGCTCCATGTGCTAATCCCTGTAGCAGCAAAAAACTAGCTTGCTCCAGATTTGATATGACACACTTTCAGTTATTCAAACATATTCACTGTTAACCTTCTCTTCTCCAAGCTAAACATAAGCAGCTCCTTAAGCTACCCCCATAGGGCTTGGTTTCCACACATTTTACCATTTTGGTTACACTCACATTCCATTTAGTCAATATCTTTCCTGAATTGTGGTTCCCAGAACTGAACACAGTATTTCAGGAAAGGTCTGACCAAAGCAGAATAGGATGCAAGGTAGCTCACAGCATAGATAAAAATAAAGAAGGGGTGGTAAAAGCAATGATACAGGTGAGAGCTGAGAGTATGTTCTGCCCTTGAGTTTCTCCAAATTAGACTGTAAATTACATTAATATCTCAGTGTTAGACTTTTCTCTCTCTCAGAGATAGGGTAATCTCATTTCACTACTTAGCCACTGAGCTCCATAAGAATATAATCTTTGGCAGCAGCACCAGTAAGTATTTACTGTACTCAGTTCCTGAGAATTTAACACTCCAGTTCTCAAAGGGCTGACTCCTTAAAATACACCCAGTACTGTTATCTGAAATTCTTGGAAAACAAAGGTCTCTGTAAATGCCAGGTGCTATTAGTAAAGATTAATATCTGTTACAGCAGGAGGAAGCAGATGCTTGATGAGATACATTTATAAGTGCATAGCCTGTGATGACAAGAATATTAAAAGATGGAAATGGGTTATGCTGTATAATAAGTTACACGGGACATCAAATTAAAAGTGGACATTTTTCATTTTGCCATGTGGTGAACCCTGTTAACTTCAGAAATGTGTTGGCTTGGGTTTTATGTGATTAACCCTTCCTTGTTCTCATTATGCCCCCCCTTACTGAACAGACCAGGTTCGGAAGCTTCAATTAGTTCAAAATGCTGCAGCCAGATTAGTCGCGGGAACCTCAAGGTCAGACCATATAACACCTGTATTAAAATCTCTTCACTGGCTGCCAATTTGCTTCCGGGCCCAATACAAAGTGTTGGTTATTACCTATAAAGCCCTACATGGCTTCGGCCTGAGTTACTTGAGGGAGCACCTCTCCCTACATAATCTGCCCCACACTCTCAGAACAACAGGGAAATTCTTACTTGAACACCCTAAGGTGAGACTGGTAACGACTCAACCAAAGAGCCTATACAATGACTGCTCCAACTCACTGGAATGTACTCCCGGAGGAGATTCAACTTAGCTGTACATTGGAAGCCTTCAAAAAGGCCTTGAAAACCTATCTCTTCCAGTTAGCATATCCTCCCGATTCTCTCTAGAGAAAGTATTTCCCAACTAGATTAAGACGACTACCCATAACTGATATCCCGACTATTTTTAAATGCACTGTTTTTAATAATTGAATTGTTTATAACTGTTTTTAATCTGTTTTTAATATTGTATTTGACATGTGTCACAGAGTTTTATCGTATGTACACCGCTTTGATCTGGAGGAAAAGCGATATATAAATATGTGCAATGACCTTTGGTCAAAAGCAATAAAGTTTTGATTTGATTTGATATATAAATAAAATTATATAAATAAAATAAAATTATATTATTATTAAAAGCTGTATTATTTATTATTAGACAATTGTGTAACAGATCTTAGAAGTTAAAAGTGAACATTTCTGCCTCTAATATTCTTGACACCACCCTTCTTGCTACAGAATCTCAGCGGGAGTTCAGCAGCAGGTCAGGAGGAACAGCCAGTTATGTCACTGAGGAGATATGGAAAAAAGCTGGTAAGTAAGGAGATTGTCATCAGAGGACTGAAGTGTTTTAGATGTCACAGGAAAAAAACTACAGTACTAGGATTTGAGGAAAGCATAAATATATTCCTGTCTTATTACCTTAGCAGTAATAGTGGCTAGAGCCAACCAGAGCCTCTAAACAGAGGGACCCAGCTTGCACCCATTGTTGCTTATCAATTTGATCTGGTAGACTGACTCAGATAGGGAAGTTGTACTGGTATCTTTGCCATCCTACAAGTCTCTGAGACACTAATGCTGCTTGAATTCAGTTCAACGCTGGCTCTTGCCTGGGCTCATTTTGCTGCTTGCGGATTTTAACAAGATTCCCACCCTCAAATTCCACGCACAGATGTCACCTGGAACAGCAGTTGAATCCTTCATCTGAAGGCAGCTGGCTAGCGTAGGAAACAGAGCAGTCTGTTTAGCAAATAGTTTCTTTCCCTCCAAGACCTTTCTGCTGTCTCCTAGCATTTGCCAGTTGAAGTGACTGCCTCAACTCTGCCTGATGATAAGTCACTGATGTTCTAAATAGGACTATCCAGGTAGATGTCACAAATAATGAATTAAGCCACTTTCTCTCAACATAGGACTCATAAAGTACCACTTTAAAAAAAGGCAACAAATGATAAACAAAACGGTTAAAAACAATTAAAATAACACTGATATAAAACAGTCTAAAAGCACTTAAAACATAGCTTCATGGGGAAAAATACAGCAAATACACACTATTAAAAGAACTTTATCCAATCTAAATACAGTGGTCCCTTCTTTTACACAGGAGATCCATTCCGTACCTCCCACCACATAAAAGAAATTCTGCGTATGCTTGAGCCCCATTAGAAGTAATGGGGCTCATGCTTACGACGGTGCGGTGATGTGCTTCTTCTGGCGTTGCTTTCAGCATGTGCTGAAAGCTGCATATAATGCGCCCGCGTCATACGCGGGCACACTGTAAAAACCAATCTAAATAAAAGGTCTTTACCTATCAGTAAAATAAGAGTAGAGGAGAATAGCATAGCCTCCTCTGGGGGACAGTTCACTTGGGAGCGACTGTCAAGAAGGCCCTCTCCCATGCCCTCACCAGAAATGCCTGCAGCAGTGGTGATTCCGATAGCCCTTTCCTGAGGATTTTAAAATTCAGGCAGACTCATATAGGAAGATACAATCTTTCAGATAGTCTGGAGCTAAGGTCTTCACAGGTCATAACCAGCACTTTGAATTATACCCAGAAACAAATGAGAGCCAGTGATATTGTTGCAACAAAGAACATATATTCCTTGTAACCAGCCTAGTCAGCAATCTTTTCACAGCATTTTGAACCTGCTGAAGTTTCAGAACACGTTCCAAAGGCAGACTCATATAAATTCTCTTACCATAATCCAAGTGTCTTGTAATTAAGGCATGTGCCACCTTAGCCATGTATGGCATATCTAGTAATGGACACCGCTGATGCACTAGTTTTAACTGTACAAGTGCACTCCTAGCCACAGCTGAATTCTGAGCATCCAGAGTCTCCTCCTGCCCTCATCCATTGCCTCAGTTCAGGAATGCACCCAACTTATCCAACACAGGCTGAATTCCTATGGGTAGATCTGCCTTTTGATTGACCAAGAGCACCTTAAAATAACAACACCCACTTGGTCCTTGTTTCAGTTTTGTTCGGTGGAAACAGCTAGTAGAGGGAAGCACAGCAGACTGATATGGGGAGTAAGCTCAAGGAAATTCCTTGATAGGAACAGAGTAAAAGAGAATTCAGGAGACATAGCTGTGTTACTCTGGATCAGTATGCAAAGGGATATTACTGGTGTGACAACTGAGAGAAAGAGGTTTGTAGTATAAACTTTCATAGACTGAAGTAAATGAGATGGCACATGGAAAAAAATATTCACAGATGCCCACTTTTGGAATTTCTGAATATCTTTGGTCAATAATATTTACCTTTTCCAGCGGTGGTGGCAGAAACATCTTGTCATGGGTTGCTCCTCCTCGTCACACTGGGAGACACTCTGGTAGACAGACAAGCCCTCAGTCTTGTCCCTACCTCTGCTCTGAGTAAGCTATTTCTTAGAGCTGTTTCTCTTCCCTTATTTCTTTGAGGATAACTTTCATTCTATATTTTTCTTTTTCTATTCTGAAGTGTCTTTATCTTCTGGCCACTTTTATTTTAAAAAATTCCAATCTCTCATCTTTCTTGTCTAATTTTTGTCTTTTTCCTCAGAGGACTAAACAGTGTAAGGGTGATTAGTGGGCCTGTGGTTATGGCACACTGCAACTCTATGAAGAACAGGCCCCGGGTGTCAGAGGAACCTCACTCTCTGCCCCTTTTTCTGAGCTTGGGGATACCAGGAACCAAGCAGCACAGCATTAAAAAGCTGAAGAAGAAGGTGACACAGACAGAAGAGGAAGGATCTTCTACCCAAGACTGCAGTGTGAATCATTGGAAACACTGCTCCTGTATTGGGTCCAGGGAAATGAATTATGAGTAAATGGGATATGTGGTATGTAAAGTTTAGATCTCCTTGCCAGTGGTAGCTGATCAAATCTACGCTCTGGCTTTTGTGACTGGCTGCATGCCTTTGTTGCCAGAGGAATGTTGAGTGCATTAGCACATTACCACCAAGCAGATTTTACCATTCTGTATGAGCATGAGCAAGAATATCACAGGGGGGTCTTGGGGACACTAAATGTGGGTCCCCAAAGCAAAGGGAATCATCCTTCCCCACCGTCCCCAAAAGTACAGGAGTCTGCGATTCCTTTGTATGAGAAAGGGCCATTTCATCCAAAGAGTTTTTGCTGCAACTACCGTTTTATGCCGACATTGGTGTAAAGCCCAGTGCAGCTGCCATTTTGTGCACTGAAGAAAAATAGTAAAGAGGCCAGCAGAAAAGGGCCTTTGAGGAATAAAAATAGAAAATAAAAAGACTTACCAGCAATACATTGCTCGGATAACGAATGAGGAGAGGGTTCAGTATCTCCTGTATTGTCTAAATCAGGGGTAGGCAACCCTTTTGAGCCGGGGGCCGGGTTGCTGTCTCTCAGACAACTGGGGGGCCGAAGCCAAAAAATAAATAAATATTTTTTTTAAAAATTAAATAAATAAATAAACTGGGACAAATGTAGGACAAAATTTTCAAATGGAGGGCACTTTTTAAATAAAAAAATGGAGGACACGCGAAAAAATTTGCTATTTTTTTTTAAAATGTTAAGATAAATGCATGTTTCTGAGGCTTCTATAGACAATTGCCCCACCATGCCCCTCGCGTGAGACACCAAAGGCCCCAGCGGCAATCAGCGGCAGGACCGGGCTGGGGGCCGGTCCCAAGGCCTCGCCGGGCTGCATCCGGCCCGCGGGCCGCAGGTTGCCTACCCCTGGTCTAAATATATAGCAGGGGAGCTTTCTGAGAAGAGGATGGCCCTGATACAGGGACTCTGTCTTCTGTGAGGCTTTTTGGATAGAGGATATTGCAGTGCACATGGCCCTTAAAGTCTTGGCATTGCCTCTCCCCTCCCCAGCAATCAGTCTAAAACAGGGTCCTGATTTGCTACAAGGCAAGGGCGACTCTTTTCCGAAACCAGGACCTTCAGTGGTAGACTTCATGAAAGTGGCAGATTTCATGAAAATAGTCAGGGAAGAGTGGGGTAAACCTGCCACAGTACACCCAGATTCTATGTTTGTTTAGAAGTTTTATAATTTACCTCAACAGGTAATGGCAGAACTACAGATCTTATAGGTAGCTGCCCTACTATCAGCCCTGGTATCTTCTCCATAAAGATGGGGAAGACACTTTACAAAAACAACTTGAGAACAGCAGATGATGCATTTAGGACATATGAGGTATCCTCCTTGATAATTAAGGGTACATCAGCAATATCAGTATTCTTGAGGGCTGCCTTTGTATGGGCTAAAGATCTTATCCATGAAGTCCCTCAAGGAAACAGCAAATTATGCCAAGGCATTAATAAGCTGCACAAAGTGACTGTTTTCTCAGCTGATTCCAGACTAGATGTAATGCAGTTTAGTGCTAGAGCACAGGCAGCCTCTGTACCTGTGGCAAATTTGGCTAAAAAACCAAAAGTGTCACATAGATGCCCATTTTAAGCAAAAAATGACATTTGCCCTCTTTACTGGTGGCAAGTTCTTCAGGAAATCACTGGATCCAGTATCTGTAGGGACAAAAGATAAGAAGAAAGCATTAACTTCTTCACATAAACAAGAGGAAAGGAGGTCCCTTCAACAGGGACAGTCCTCTTTTTGTCCCCATGGATACAATTATGGCACCTTTTGTACAAGAGAGAATACATTTGGCAGACATTGGTCTGATCATAAATACAACAATATCAATAGCAGTACCAATTCTGGCAAAACAAGGAAAGAAGTTGCCTCAATATTGACTGTCTGGAGGTAAAGATGGGAGAAAAAATGCAGTCTTTCTTTCATATTTGGGAGGAAACCACACCAGATCAATAGGTCCTCTCAACACAGAAAGAAGACTCTCTGATAGATTTTAAGTACTTTTTCATTGCTTCCCCAAAGTTCAGAAAGGCAGAGAAGGCTGATGCTAGAAACCATAGAACATCTGATTGAGACTGGGGCCATCAAGAACTGTACCATCATCAGAAAGATGGAAAGTCTGTTGCTCCATCTTTTTAATTTTGCTGAAAAAGAACAAATCATTGAGTGTGATCCCAGGATCTGAAAGGGGTCAGTTGGTTTGTGAGGAAACACAAGTTCAGAATGGCAACTCCACTTTGAGATGGAATGGTCACAGCTTTTCCTCTATGCTGACAGGCATGCTATCTAGATTCCTAAGAAAACTAATAAAAGAAAGGGCAGAAGTAATACTAGTATCACCTCGTTGGTCAAGACTAGAGACTGGTTTTTGGAGATACGTGCACTGTCCAGGAACACCTCAAGATTCCAACAAGGCAAGTCCTTCTGACAAAAGGCCAGGTGTGACATCCAGATCTGGCATGATTTCCATGCATGGAAATTAAATGGAGCATCCTGTTGCAAGATGAACTTGCACCAAAAGTGGTTGAAATGATCATCAGTTTGAGACACCCCTATACCAGGCAAATCTATGAATACTCATTTTGAGCCTTCAGAATGACGGGCCTGAGTTGTGCATCAGTAACTGAAAACTCTTTTATTGTTTTTGAAAGATGGTTTGGAAAATGGTCTTAGACCAACCACACTTAAAAGACAGGTTGCAGTGATTTCTTTGGCTCTTCTTCCAGCTCTTCCACCTCAAGAAACCTTCAGCACAACCATATGTCAGACATTTGTTCATAAGGTCCTTTCAGCTATAACAAAGAATCCTTTTGAACCACTGCAACAAGTTTCACTTAAATTCATCGCCTGGAAAGTTCTCTCTTTTTGTTGCTATATCTTCCACCTGATCAGAACTGGAGGCTCTCTCTGTAAGGAAAGAGCTATGCATTTTTCATCAGGATTCTTAGTACAGTACTGTAACTGGACTCTACAGTCATACCGAAAGTTTTTTTTAAAAATAGGACTCATGAAATAATCTTACCTACCTTTTGTCCTCATCCAGTAAAGGAATACAAGATATTACAGCTCACTCTGGACATGCAGAGGTCATTGAAAATCTATGACAAACATACTCAGTGTTGTCACTCATTCTACCATAGTTCTAAAATCTTTGTAATTTTAGCCACAAATGCATCTATTGTAGACATCTGTAAGGATGCAACATGGGCTTCTCATTCTACTTTTGTCTGCCACTACCGATTTGATGCTATTGAATCTGTGGAGGCCTCATTAGGAAGATGTGAACTACAATTTGTGGTGTCCACTTAATGTCTCAGTTCACCCACTCATTGGCTGGGGAGCTTTGGTAGATCCCCTGACAGGAAGTTTCCCCCTCTACTGCTGGAAAAAGGAACATTGATCTTACCTGTAAGATGTTTCTTTTCAGCACTGGAGGCAGAAACATCTCCCCCAACCGGAACTGAGGAAAGCATTTCCCATTGGGAGGGGAGGATTAAAGTTTATTTACCTTCACATTGTTATCCACATTGTTAATTGGAGGGCATTTTTTCTTTGTAATTTACTCTGTTTCTGTTGTGAGTGGTATGTTAGCTACTCATTTTCTCCTTGGCTATAACATGGACTGAGGGCTGTTTTGGGTTGCTCCTGCTGGTGATGGTTCCCACAAAATCTCCTTCCTGCATACCATAGTGATGAGGAGGAGCAACCCATGACAGCGTTTCCCCACCTCTACCACTGAAAAGGAACATCTTACAGGTAAGACCAATGTTCTTCTTGCTTCTTTTGCTTGGTGCAACAATAGATAAGGCTATGGATAAATGTTTTAACAACAGTTTGCAACAGTTTCAAAAGCAGTACTTTTAGTCTGAAAAGCTGCTAGGTTTTTAAACAATTAAAAAAGACTTTGCTTTAAGCTAGCATTATAAATTAGCTTTACAACTAACAAAATCAAATAAACTTATTTGCTTGAGAGCAGGTGATGATTTCTGCCTTCCCCTTTTCTTGGGAGAGATGTCTCTCAAAGTGGTGTGTATATATATATCAAGGAAATAGCTTCCTTTGCCCACACTGACATTTGATCCTATTGGCTGTTGTGATTCATGCAATTTTGTTAATAATACAACAAAGTTACCTCTTATATGATGATATCATAGATGCTTGTAGACAGAATCATTGCATTGTGGACAAATGAGGCTGAGGAGGAGAAAATGACACCATAAAGCATCACCAGTCAAAGGAACAAAAAATGCCAAATGGCACCAAAACAATGCACATGTATCTAGGTGGGTATATTTTTGGTAACCACTTGGGCTGTGTCAAATATACATATTTCTAAAAAGAATGGTGAAAAAATAGGTTTAACCTTGAGTGTGACACTTTAGCTAGATCTGCCTTTCCCAGGGAGATGTCCACCAGATGTTTGGGACTGCAACTTCCATCAACCCCAGATAGCATGGGCAGTAGCTTTGGATGATGGACAGTGTGGTGCAGAATGTCTGTGAAGCAGTGTTGAGGAAGGCTGGGCAAATGTGTTTGGTTTTGATCCAAGAAAATGAGGATCAATTTCTTCTCATCTTTGAGGCTTTCTAGGTATCCTTGGGCAAATCAGCTCAGGTTGATTTACCCATTTGATGGTAAGAGTAAGGTGAGGTTTTATTTATGTATATTCATCTTTCCCTTTCCTTCCTTTAAGCTAGTTGACTTCTCCCCTTGTAGTGAAAGTCCAGCAATGTTTGTGAGCCCTAGTTGTTGGCTTAAAACTGGTGCATATGTGCTGTGTGTCCACATACATCATTTTAGATTTTTCTGCCTTGTTGCATTGTTTAATATGTTTTTAGCCTGTAATTATTATTATTTTTATTTTATTGGTTTGTTTTAAACTGATTTTATTCCCTGAGATTTTGTGATACAATACATCTTAGGCACACTGGAAATGAATAGGTAAAACTACTTGCAGGAGGTTTTGAATACCTATGTGAAATGTAATATCCATGCATTCTTAAATGATGCTTCAGAATTCTGGTTAAACCAGGTTGACCATCTTATTGAAGTTGATTGTAGGATGACCTTTTAGGAGCTGCTCTTTACCTTTTCCCATGAAGCCATTTGATGAGATTCTTGTTTTCCTTCAGAAGAAGCTGTGAATGAAGTGAAACGGCAGGCCATGTCCGAAGTACAAAAAGCTGTTGCAGAGGCTGAGCAGAAGGCATTTGAAATGATTGCATCTGAAAGGGCCCGCATGGAGCAGACCATTGCAGATGCAAAGCGGCAGGCCACTGAAGATGCTTTCCTAGTGATCAATGAGCAGGAGGAGTCTACCGAGGTAAGGAGACAATGGAATCTTTTGCGAATCTTGGGAAGGCAGGGGAATAGGCCTAAGGCAAAATCATAAAGATGACGGACATGGTTTTTCAGGATTCATCAAAGCACTTTACCAGCTAATTTTCTAGTACTTTTGATGAATGGCCCTTGCCCATCAAAGGTTTTTTCACATGCTTCTTCCAAATGAGCTTATTCAAATCCACTGTATGGCTAATAAGCTAAAAATTGATTTGTGAAATGTTGTTATCTTAGTAACATCAGATACGGGGGCTTTTATCAATACTGCTAAACATTTGCTTTATAGACATAGAAGCTGATATTTGTTATCCTATTATACAGTTGTTATCCTTCTATGCTGGTTTCTCTTGTTATTAGCTGTAAGCAGGCTACCATGCAAATAGAATCTGATAAACTACTCCATTCTTCTGTAGAGCACATGTAAATGCCCTAGATTATTATTATTATTAAACTTTATTTCTATAGCGCTGTAATTATACACAGCGCTGTACAAAGTCGGTAAAATTAGGAGTAAATAAAAGCCTGCCCAAGGCGTACATTCTAAGATAATAACAATTAAAAGAGGAATAGATGAAATTACCATATAGAAAGGAAAAAACAGATTAAAAACATCAAATATCAAACAAATCACATCACATCAAATCAAATATGTAAAGGTATTTTTCTCACCACCAGTGCTGGCTTATTTCTCACCACCAGTGCTGGCTTATTAATACAGTAGCTCGTGTAACATTTCCTTGGAGCTCTTGATCATCTTGAAAATGATAATAAAAAGCAAAGCCGTTGATTGGTGTGTGTTTAACAGAAATATTCTTTTTTTTCTTTTTTGCTTTTTCAGAGCTGCTGGAACTGTGGTCGTAAAGCCAGCGAGACATGCAGTGGGTGCAACAGTGCTCGCTATTGTGGTTCCTTTTGCCAACACAAAGATTGGGAAAAGCACCACCGAATCTGTGGTCAGGGCTTACACAGCCAGGTCAAACCAATCCCCTTACCAGCAGGGCGGTCTGCATCAACAACTCTGAAAACAGTAGATGGGATAGCAAGTCCAGCTCTGGAGAAAACATCTACTACCACATCTCGATCCTCCACTCCAGCTTCTGTGACAGCAATAGACACAAATGGTCTCTAAAAGAGAAGGTTTCACACAACACATTATTTGTTTTCTAAATTTGAAAAAAAAAACACATCCTCAAAACATATTCAAAAATTTGTCCTTGAGGACAAAAGCATTCACATTATTATATCAGAGGCATTTTGATCTAATTTTAAGATGTTCATGTTAGCCCTCCACTGCTGGAATCTCAGGATTCTCTCCCTGGTTTCCTAGAATCCTGAGAACTTTAGTCCTGTTGTTTTATTTCATTTAAAGTTCCTTAAAGGGAGATTTTATTGTTTCATGCTTCTAAAAAGGAGGTTATTCTCTATTTTACTGCAAAGCAGAGTTGTTTGGGCAAACTCTCCTCTCAGTTTGGTATTCAGATTCTTCTCTTGTACAGTCTAGGCCAGTGGTCCCCAAACATTTTCAGGCTACTGCCATTTTATCTTGGGTGACAACTCTAGTGCGCTCCCCACCACATGCTAGGCAAGGGGGAAAGGAGGGGAGTGCACACCTGCCCCCTCCCTACCCTTTTGCCTTGGCTAGCTGACTTGAACTAGCTAGCCCAGACAAGAGGGAACAGAGGAGAGCTTGTTCACACCTGCCGCCATCCCTTCCCTTTTCCTTCACACCCTGGACAGACAGACAGATCCAGAATGAAGTGGGATCTAAAATTGCTTCATGCAGTGACTTACCAGCTATCTCACTTCATCCATTTTAATTTGTTACAGTTAGAGAGCAGGTGGCTTATGTTGACCATAGGCCTTTACAGATTTAAATGTTTCATCCAAAGATTTTTGTAAAATGGTTTCCCGCTCTTTTACATCTTTAAATTGGTTTATCTTGTCTGTGTATGAGTTGTTGGCTATAAATATATTATTTAATCAGTGTATACATTAGATGATATGCACCACACCTGCATTATTCCAGCTGCTGTTTCATTTCTGGTCCAGTCTCTCAGAGCATGCTTGCTAAACTGAGCAGGGTTTGACTATCTATAACACCAAAGGCTAATGGAATTCTCTTTCTTCTCTCATCACTTTATGTGTACGTTGATTCCAACTAAAAAATCCATATGTGGAAAACCAAGCAATGTGACACCTTTTCAAAGCATTAGGCTGTGGTTCTGAGATTTGCCCCTTGCGCTTTACAAACGTGCAACATTTCCTGTGCTGTATTTCAGAAAATATCTCTAGAACAGGACCTGGGTAAAAAAAAGCCTCCTCATCTTTGAAGTAGACAATATTTATCTAGATATATATGGAGTCATTCTGTTGTTTAAAATGGCCAAGCAACCTGTAGCTCTTCAGCTGTTGAACTACAGGTCCCATTATCCTTCACTATTATTCTTGCCAGCCGGGAGTTGCTAATTGTCAATATCTGGAGGACCACAATATTCCTAAAAGAGTGGCTGTGTAAAGTTTTACTTTGTGATTGGTTCAGACATATATAAAGGGGGGTGGGGGTAGTACACTGTGTTCTCCCATTTGTAACTTTGCCACAAAAACATGTTTTGCTTGATTGGAATGTAAAAAGAAATCATTTTTTGCTGTTAAATCTGAAAAAGAAAGAGGAAACAGGTAGGTATTGTTTCCATAATGCTGAAACATGGTTTGGCATTCTGTCTAAACAAGGAGGGGCAACTGTCAGAGATGAAGGGGCCAGATTGGTGCTACAAATGTTCTTGAAGAGAGTGTACCCCACACTGAAAAAGATGTCCTTATGCACCTCTCGGTTTTTTCAGTCAGTTCCTGTTGGTAAAAAGGTCTCTCCTGGTCCTAAAATAGTGAAACTGCTCCTCCACAGGAGGAACATGGGGGCATTTCCCCCAGAAAATTAGGAGTCCTGTGGGCTGCGTGCAGCCCATGGACCACACTTTTCCCACCCAGGTCTAAATCAACCTGTTGTAGCCCAACACTGGTTTCATTATAATATGTCAGCAGAGCTTCTGTAATTGTTTACTTTTTTCTTATCCATATGTTAAGTGTCTCCAATTTTTAATGTATCTAAATATGCAACTGCTTGGAAAAATATTCCAAATTATGTATGCAATCCCTTCCCCAGTGTCATATTGCCAAAGAGGGAAATCTTATGATCAGTGAGGAGGAGTAAGCTTCTGAAGCTATCAAAATACCCTGATTTATTGGCAACCCTTATTGGCTCCAATAAAATGGAAACCACAAATAGGCTACAAGGAGCTTGGAAAAAAAATCCAGAAGTGTAGATAGAAACATTTATTGTTCCAGTTCTTTCATTTGGGCGACCTTGAAAAATTAAGTTTCCCTGATGAAGAGCTGTTATAATTAAAAGGATCTAAAATAACTTGGAATAATAAATACCATTTTTGTACTGCATTTTTAAAATTCTTGGTCATCTCTGTTAGCTGCAAAACTTTCTCTGCCACACAAAAATCTTGAGTGTTTTGTTTTGTTTTGTTTTTCTTTAAAAGAAACTTCTACTAATATAGAACTTCTTCTAGTGCTGCAGGGACCTATCAAGACTGCTCTCTGTAACATCCCCATAGTTTGGCAGCAAATCGAGAAATCCTAATGAAAATTGTGGTGCTGAAATAAATCTCAGTTGCCACTTAATTCTTTGAAGAGAACTGAATACTGCAAGATCAGTTCCAAAGAACTGTGAGTGAGCATGTGTATGTATGTGTGAGTGTTTGTGTGCTTGAGAGAGGTCTGGCATTCTGAAAATGAGTGTAAATACAGTCTTCCATAACTTAACATGCAAATACAATGGCTTGCTATGTATTAAGAGAAAATATGTTAGTGTAAATAAGTTAAATACTACCTGTCATGCTTTTAAAATGATTTTTTGAAAAGGGGAGTGAAAGATGTGAAATTTTATGGGAAGACTTCGTGGATTCTGTTTTCTATATATATTTTTTGTCATTTGATTCTATACTAGGATTTTTTGTTACCTATTTCATGTGCATAACTTATTTAATGTACTGTATAAAGGAACCCAAACTGTTACAGATGTATTTAGTTTGTTTTACTCACAGTAGTCAATAAAAAGACTATATTCACCTTACAACACCTGCCTTCCTTTACTTGGTTATGTAGAATGCAACTTTTTTAAACAATTCGAGCCAATGTGTGTTGTTGTTATTGTTATCGTTATTTGCCTTCAAGTCGTCTCTGACCTGTGACCACCTTAAGATGAACCTATCATGGGGTCCTCAGTAAGATTTGTTCCTAAGGTGTTTGCCTTTGCTTTCCTCTGAGACTTAAAGAGTTTGACTTGCCCAAGGTCCTCCAGTGGGTTTCCATGACCTCTTGCTCTTTCAAATGCATGTTTTCTACAGTTGTTCAAGGTAGCTGTTAGTATGTGGTTGCAGCCTTGGAATGCCCACATTGTAGAATCATGCTAATCGTCAAGAGAGTGTGCCTATGCGCTTTAGGAATATTAAGTTACATGTCCTACCATGTAAATGTAAAACAATGCAATATAGTCATGAAATGCCGGGGGGGGGGGGTGTTTTTTAAATAAAGGCATAATATGAACAGCATTAAATTCTGGCAGCAGAAATACTAAAATCATACACACACACACACTCCGTTTTTCTGAGAGGAAAAGACTTTAAAAGCCACCACCACGCCAAAAGGAGCCCTGGTGGCGCAGTGGTTAAATGCCTGTACTGCAGCCATTCACTCGAAACCACAAGGTTGTGAGTTCAAGACCAGCAAAAGGGCCCAAGCTTGACTCAGGCTTGCATCCTTCCGAGGTCGCTAAAATGAGTACCCAGACTGTTGGGGGCAAATTAGCTTACTTGCTAATTAGCTTACTTGCTGTTCACCGCTATGATCTTTGGAATAGCGGTATATAAATTAAAAAAAAATTTTTTTTCTGAATTTTAAGTTTTTTTCCCCAAGGGAAAACTTCCCTTTCTTCTTCCTTCACATCTCTAGAGTCACAATAGTACTGAGAACTGGGCTTATGAAATCTCAGTTCCAAGACAGATTCATATGATAACCCTAAATTAACTTACCCTATTTTGTTTTTGGCAGCCTTTCCCAATACAACAACTACTCTTATTTTCCATGACCATTAGACATGCTGATGTGAGTTGTAGTCCCATACGTCTGGATGGCACTATATCAGGGAAGGCTCATTCAGTGCTTTTCAGAGGCTAGAACTACTACTGTAATCTGAGCCCAGAAGCAGAGAAGCTACTAGAAGCTGACTTTTATAGTTGGACCTGGACCTGGAGAACATGGCAAAAGCCTAAGCGCAGGTGGGCCAAGAACCTTTACAAATATAAGTTCAAGCTCAATTTTTTTCCAGGGGAACAAAATGTGTTGGCAGACGCTTTGTCTAGGCTCCCGCAGCACACAGAAAAAGATCAGCCTCCAGTACAGACGCTGTTCACCCCAGAACAATTGGGTCTAGTGGTGGTGACTCGTAGCCAGGACAAACGTGCATGACACCCTAGATGCGATATTAATAGAAATCAGACAAGCTTCTGCCATGGATGAGTGGCTGTGTAAACACAAAGAACAACTTCAACAAAATGCTCAGGGGTTGTGGGTTAAAAACAACAAAATTTATGTACTTGCTAGTTTGAGAGCGAAGATTTTAAACCTGTGTCATGACTCCAAAGCTGCTGGACATTGGGGATATTTAAAAACTTGGCATAAAATTTGCCAAGGGTATTGGTGGGAAGAAATCTGGGGTAAGGTAGACGCTTATGTAAAAGGATGCTCAACTTGCTCCAGAGCTAAACCATTAACTGGAAAACCCAGAGACTTACTATGCCCCTTACCCACACTGACTGAGCCATGGAGACACATAGCCATGGACTTTATAACTGACTTGCCAGAAAGCAAGGGGAGAAATGCCATCTGGGTAGTGGTAGACTTGTTTTCAAAGCAAGCACACTAGCTTGCAATATATATAAAATTACCACAATTTACCAGAGAAAATAGTGAGTGATTGAGGGAGCACCTTTACCTCTCAGTTTTGGAGGTGTCTTTCAGAGGAAATTGGGAGTAGAGGTTGCCTTGAGCATATCCCATCATCCAGAGACATATGGCCAGAGTGAAAAAATGCACTCTTTGTTGGCTAGGTATCTAAGGTGTTACACAAATTACCTTCAGGACGATTGGGTTGATTTATTGCCACATGCTGAGGTTGCTTTTAATAGTGCTATTCATCAGAGCACAGGCAGCTCTCCATTTGAGGTCCTATATGGTCCTAAAACTTTGCCTTTGCTGTCACCTGAACTCTCTGATCCTGTTTCAGTGTTGCAATGGATTGCTAAAATTAAGGA
This sequence comes from Sceloporus undulatus, assembly GCF_019175285.1. Lineage (NCBI taxonomy): Eukaryota > Metazoa > Chordata > Lepidosauria > Squamata > Phrynosomatidae > Sceloporus > Sceloporus undulatus. Next base: position 41,008,218 of record NC_056525.1, on the reverse strand, counting down.
GGGGTGGCCTAAGATTGTGACAGCTTTAGAAGCGGCCAAAAAGAAATACAATTTGCTGACAAAAAGAGACATGAAGGGTGGGATATTAAACCTGGGGACAAAGTGTACTTGTCTACAAAGCACTTAAAAACCCGCCATCCTTCTAAAAAATTGGGACCAAAATATATTGGGCCTTTTGAGGTCAAGAGGTTGATAAATGATGTAACTGCTGAACTTGATTTACCTAAGTCTTATAGACATTTACATCCTGTTTTCCACTTCAGCCTGCTAAAACTGGGCCGGAACACCGTGTGCTGGAAAACTGATGACCATCCACCCCTGCCCATGATGATTGAGAACAAACAACATTTTGAAGTGGCCAAAATTTTAGACTCTCAAGTTCATAGGGGTCAAATACAATATTTGATTAGGTGGAAACACTTTTCATAAGACCATGATGAATGGATTCATCACCATCATGAGTTGCTCAGCTGACAGAGCTACCTCAACTGGTAGCTAAATTCCATCAAAAATATCCAAATAAACCTGCTCCATCATGTGATTCACTTTTACATTTCTACATGTTTAATGTTTGGTGACATGTTTGGTGATATGGAGAAAAAGCCTAAGCAGTACCATTGCTGTAATCAAGTAGTTGGGGAACTACAGCACAGAATAGGTAGAGAAATAGTACAGGAATACCTCACTACTGTAAATGAATCCATGTCTCCAGGGCCAGATGAGCTACATCCAAGGATATTAAAAGAACTGGCAGAAGTAATTTCAGAACCATTGACAATGATCTTTGAGAATTCTTGGAGAACAGGAGAAATCCCCACAGATTGGAGGAAGGCAAATATTGTCCCCATCTTCAAAAATGGAAAAAAAGAGAACCCAAATAATTATTGCCCAGTCAATACCTAGAAAGATTCTAAAGCAAATCATTAAACATATGGCTTGTAATTACTTAGAAAACAATGCTGTCGTCACTACGAGTCAATACAGATTTCTCAAAAACAAGTCATGTCAGACTAATCTGATCTTGCACACACACACACACACACACACACACACACAGAGTTACAGATAGATGAAGGGAATGCTGTGGACATAGCATATTTTGATTTCAGTAACACTTTTGACAGAGTTCCCTATGACATTCTTGCAAGGAACCTAGTAAACAGTAATACTGTAGCTGAATTTGCAATTGGGTGACTGACCAAATCCAAAGGGAGCTCACCAATGGCTTTGCTACATGCTGGAGAGAGGTGCCTAATGGGGTGGCACAGGGATCTGTACTGGGCCCTGTGCTATTCAACATCTTTATCAGTGACTCGGATGAAGGAATAGAGAGCATGCTGATTAAATTTGTAGATGATACCAAACTGGGAGGGGTTGCTAATACACCAGAGGTCAGGATTAAACTTCAAAATGCTCTTGACAGATTAGAAGACTGGGCTAAAGCTAACTAGATGAAGTTCAATAGGGAAAAATGTAAGGTCCTACACCTAGGCATAAAACAATGCACAGATACAGGATGGGAGATCAATTAATCGAATATTCTATCAATTTTACTTTTTAAAAAATGCACCGGCACAAGTACAAAGGGGGAGGGATGATGGATCTGCCAAAAACTGAGGAGAGATGGTAAACACCCCTCTGCCATTAGTCCCTCCCCTCCAGAATGAATTTATTCTGAGCTGCCGATCCCACTTAATGAACTCACTTCAGAATCGATTCTTCTCAAAAGAATCTCTTACAAACTACTGTCTGCCTTCCAAACCTAAGAGGCTATGTATAGTAAAGAAAATTTTATGAAAAATACATGGATAAAATTTGGCAATCCAATTAAATACCAGGAAGATCAAATTCAAATTCTAACACAAGAAGAACTGGAAGAAAAAGGCTTTAAGGGCCACTGGTTATTATTTGGACAATTAAGAGAAAAATTAAAAATAGAAATAAAAAAAATGAAATAGAAAGAAATTTAACAGAATTAGATAAAAAATTAGTAAAGGAAAAACATCAAACCCTTTCAAAAACATACAAAATATTATTAAAATGGGATACAGAAGAAGAATTTATCAAGGAGACCATGATTCAATGGGCAAAAAATATTGACCATAATATAGATATAGAAAAGTGGGAGAAGGTTTGGAAAAATACAAGTAAAATTTCACTGGCGCAAAATATAAGAGAAAATATTTTAAAATGCATTATAGATGGCATCTGTCACCGGCAAAATGATAAAAAAATGTATAGAAAAATGAGCCCAAGCTGTTGGAAATGTCAGAATGAAATTGGATCCTTTTATCACCAGTGGTGGACTTGTAAAATAGGTAGAAATTTTTGGAGATTAATACAGTTTGCAAGACCTGAGCAGACCTGTTGATGTCCAGGTCTCTTGGAAGTCTCCTCCATAGCGTCACCATAAGTTGAAGTTGATTTGGCAGCAGTTAACAACAAAACAACAAAGTGTGCCTGAAAATGTGAACCACAGGGAAAAACAACAATGAAGCTGAGCTATTTTATTCATGCTCTCTTTATAGGCCTCTTGGAAGGATCTGACTTGGCAATCTCGGAGAAATGCTAGACTAGCTTATCCCTCACCCTGATCTTTCAGAACATTCCTTACATTATTATGGCAAGTTATAACTCTGTGAGCTGAGCAGCTCATGAGGAAATGCCATCCTGTGACTTCCCTGCAACAGACTCACAAATAAAGGGAAAGATGCTTGGATTTTCATCATCAGGTGAAAGAGTTTGCATTTACTATACAAGAAAATTCAGAAGGCTCTTGATTTTTAGCATGAGTCATAGTTAAGAGGTATCTTCTGTCTAACTGCATGATTCATTCTCACACCAATTCATTACATGCCAGAGATAATTTTGAAAAACCGTTTCTCCCACCTTAAATTTAATTTATCTAATTTATATCCTGCCTTGCTTGCAATATGAAATCCATGCTTGATTACAGTATAGTTTAAAACAAATTACCTTAAACACTGTGTACTATGTTTAAAAAACTTAAATAAGCAAATTAAAAACAGTAGGCTGCAGAAATAATGCAATTTGACACAGCTTTAACTGCCATGGATGAATGCAATTGAATCATGGGATCTGTAGTTTGTTGTGGCACCAGAACTCTCTGACAGAGAAAGCTAAATATCTCACAAAACCACAAGTCTCAGAATTCCATAGCATTGAGCCATGACAGTCAAAGCAGTAACAAATGGCATTATTTCTACAGTGCAGATGTAGCTTAAGCTTAGAAGGTTTCAAATTATTTAAAACGTAATAGTAAAGATAAAAAATACAGCATACCCCATTAAAAGGTCCTTCTGCATTAGCCAATTAACAGTTGAAGTCTCATCTAAACAAAAAAGTCTTTGCCTGTTAGGGGAAAGAGAGCAGAGAGAGTGTCAAATTCACTTTATAAACTCATACACCCAACTTATACCACAGTGTGGCGTCTGTGATCTGTCTTTGTAGAACTAAAGGCTTCTTTGCTAGTTTGTGTGAATATTTTCCATGTGTGTTTCTTCCCTGCTATATATCTTGGTGATTCAGACCAAAGCTGAATTAACATTTTGTGTCCTTGCTGGAATTCAGCAAAACATCAAAACCTTGAAGCTTGTAAGATAGGATATACATTTCCATGTGCTACATACAGATCTTGACTGTTCTACCTCTGTTCAGCTCTGGTGAGGATCTGAATGGGAAGTTAAATTTTAAATTAGAAAAAAATATTTTTTCTGTGTCTTTCTCGCATTCATAGATACACAACTCACCATAATTCTTGGTATTAATACCTGGTCTTGATTACTTCACATAAATTGAATCATTTTGAGAATTATTGTAGCAACAGGAGTTCACTGACTAAGACAGTGGTAGGGATCATGTGGCCTTCCAGATGATATTAGAGAACTTGAACATGAGTCAACAGCACGATGCGGCAGCTATCAAGGCCAATGCAATTTTAGGCTGCATCAATAGAAGTACAGTGTCTAGATCAAGGCAAGTAATAGTGCCATTCTATTCTGCTTTGTTCAGGCCCCACCTGGAATACTGTGCCGAGTTCTGGGCACCACAATTCAAAAAGGATGTGGAGAAACGAGCATGTCCAAAAAAGGACGACTAAAATGGTGAAGGGTCTGGAAACCATGCCCTATGAGGAACAACTTAGGGAGCTGTGGATGTTTAGCCTGGAGAAGAGAAGGTTAAGAAGTGATTAAATATTTGAAGGGATGTCATATTGAGGAGGGAACAAGCTTGTTTTCTGCTGCTCCACAGAACAGGACCCAGAACAATGGATGCAAGCGCCAGGAAAAGATATTCCACCTCAACATTAGGAGGAACGTCCTGACAATAAGGGCTGTTCTACAGTGGAACAAACTCTCTTGGAGAGTGGTGGAGTCTCCCTCCTTGGAAGTCTTTAAACAGAGGCTGGATGGCCACCTGTCGGGGATGCTTTGATTGTGATTTCCTGCATGGCAGTGTGTCGGACTGGATGGCCCTTGTGGTCTCTTCCACTCTATGATTCTGTGAACTACTACCCTCTAGCCAGGAATTTTGTGAGTAGCAGTCTCAACAGCAGCTGGACAGCTGCATGCTTCCCATTATGATACCAAGATCACAACTGGTAACAAGCTTTAGAAAGCAGCAGCAGCAGGACAAAATCCTGGGAAAGTGGTTAGATTATGATATTGACAATCACTACCAGAAATTCCTAGTCTCCACAAAGATCTACAGTTTCTCTGGATGGACAATGTCCAGGGTGACCAGATGTCCTCCTTTTCCAGGACATGCCCTACATTTCAGCCTTCTGCCCAGGAGTTCAAAAATGTCCTCCATTTTGAGCATGACAGGGAAGCATAAATTTAAGTTTATATTATTGTTTTTAGCTTTTATGTTTTAATGTCCTACATTTTTCTTGAATGTCTTACATTTTGTGGTGCCTTGTCCTTTAGAACATCTGGTCACCTTGAACAATGTTTATCTGCACAGCAATCTCTCTCTCTCTCTCTCTGTCATATATTCATATACCACACTTTCAGGGGCCCTTTAAAGAACAATATGGCTGATTGTTTTAAAAACAATTACAACCAGCCATCAGCATGAATTAACTGGATTAATAAAAACCCACAAAAACACCAGCCGTTTTTCTGCATAAAACAAGTGGCTTAATTAAAACACCAAGAAAAATAGCATCTTTGACGTTGTCAGTATCATTTCATTTTTAAAAGCTCTTGTTGCAATTTGAAATTGTCCAGGAAACTGCAGAGCAATAAAGAACAAATTGCATTACAACATCAGTGCATTACAACATCCATTACAGACTTGCTTGCCAGTTACTAAATATTAATTAATTTGTTGCTCACTAAATATTCATTATTACTGTTAATTACTAGCATTTCCAAAAAGCCCAGAGGCCATAAAAGAGCAAAAGGCTCTACATATCATTACAGATACAGGTTTGGGATTAAAAAAAAGGAAACAAAAGAGACATTTAGGTGATTTGTGAGTCAATGTGTCTCTATGCATGTGCTTCAGAAGAATGAGCTTTTTTAAAAGTTGCAAACATTATCTTATCAGGACATTTTAAGACATGTTGGCTCTAGAATTCTGAGAGTCATCTCCCAAAAACAAACAAACAAACAAAAGCAACTTTTCTAAATTCTGAAAAAAAGCAGCACAGTTTAGGAGTAACCCATTCTCTCTCTCCCAATCAATATTTTGCAAGCAGGCAGGTTTGGAAGTTTAAGTGTGAAGAATGCTATGGCAAATAAATCTGAAAGGTGGCATTTAAAATTCCATTTCGAGCCCGAGCTACCATCAGGCAGAATGAGGCAACTGCCTCAAGTAGCAAAAAGATCAGGAACATCATCAAGATGTTCAAAGGCCGACTACGTATGTGTACCTACAGCTTTCCTGGGTTCCAACAATGGCACTTGGTGGGTTCCTCTGAATATAGTGGGCTGTGATACACTCTGGGTTTTTCTATGAATGTAAGCAGCTACCCAACCATTTCCCGCAAATAATTCAACACCTTGGATAGTTCTTTTAGTTCAGCCTAAAACCCCCAGAGGACTCACCACCCACACTAACATCAGTGCCACCAGGTGCCACTGCACCTTACTAGGCCGCTGCCCTGAAGTGTGCTGAAAAACTCTCCCAATGTCAACTTTGAACTAAGACTCAGCTACCGTCCAGCCAGCTTCTGTACTTGGAAGGGATGGGTGATTTATTTGTTCCACAAGCAGCAAAGTGGAGAAGCGGGAAAATACAAATCAAAATTATTATTATTATTATTATTATTATTATTGGCGGGTTACAGACGGGCAAAAAGGGCGTATTCATGACGTCATGAAGGTAAACCTTCAGACGGCCTTACCTGAATGCCGTCATGAACACGCCCCCGCACGGCCCAAGCGGGAAGAAGCGGCATAAAAAGGTGCTGCTTTTTTCCGCTTCTTTTTGATTTGCGGCGTACTGCGCAGCTCCGTCTGTAAGCTGCTGCACCGATACGTCAAATTGCTACGCCGCAAATATAAGTTGCCGGTTTAAAAGCTCCGTGTCAGCTGCGTCCCTAATGGGTCGGGTCCGGGACATGCGTGGTTTGCAGTCAAGCTTTAATTGCAAGTCTGCTGCCATGCAGCTGTGGAAGCTGCGGCACAGCTGCGGCGCATTTTAGTCTCGTAACCCTAACCCTAGAGCCTTGGCGCATGCGTTCTAGAACGGGAAGTTGTAATTTTGCCGGCGGATGTTTTTGGTTGTAGAAAGTGAAAAGGGAAAGTTTGGGATTTAAAGTGACCCCCTACACACATTCCTGCGCCATTTCACCTGGGAACGGGCACAGTTCGGCTGCTCCTGGCACAGCTGTGGCGGCTCCCCTTTGCCACCAGGCAGGATGGCCAGCCATCCACCAGCACCCCGAAAAAAGGCAGGGGGACTCTTGGTTCTACTGACGGACGGCTGACCATTAAGCTATATGGTCCCAGAAACTGGAGTAACTGCAGAAACTGGAGCAGTCTACCTGAATGCTGACACATTCGAGAAGGGGAGAAAGCCATGAGAGCTGCTGGCACCGGCACACCAGATGCTATGCGCTACTTTAAGTTGCCCATTTAAAAGCTCCGTCGCATAGTGAGTTGGGGTCTTGGAACATGCGCAGTTTGCAGTCGGCTTTAATTGCAACGTCCGCTGCCATGCAGCTGTGGAAGCTGAGGCACAGCTGCGGCGCATTTTAAGCCTCGTAACCCTAACCCAACCTAACCCTAGAGCAACATGTCAGCATGCGCTGCTTGGAAAGTTTGGACTTTAAAGTGCACCCCTACACAACATTCTGTGCCATTTTCACTAACAATAAAAAAACGCTAAAACCTGTAAATATTGACATATGTCAAGGAGGTGAGGGGAGATGGCAGGGGGACAGCTGTGGCTGCGCATTGCAGATTCAGCAGGAGCGCGGGGACCAAAGGAGAGGAGGCATCTATGATGCTTCTGACACTGGCAAAGTGCAAGCGGACAAGGATGCCAACACCAGTGATCACCAGCTGGCAGGAGACCACCATTGTTTTAAAGGGCTTGGGCACTTTAAATGTGCCCATAGGCTTTCTGCCGCCGCTGTTAGCGCTGCAGCTGGAACGCTGCGCACTCTCATGTGGCAAAAGAAAAAAAAGAGACCCCGGAGCTTGAATGTGCCCAAGACCTTTTGATGCCCTCTAACTTGCCCCAAAGGCAAGGGCAACTAGAGAGGGCCTGGGATCAAGGGGCAGGGAGCACTGCAAGGCACTAGGTCCCATGATGTCCCATAAGACATCATTTCGCCCCCAGGGCATGTGTTCCCTCCCCAGCCCAATCTACTCTATTCTACCTTCCTGTTCTCTCCTCCCACCATGTCTGGCTCAACTGGTCCCCAAACCAGCAATCTCCAAACTCTGTCCTTCCAGGCGTTGGACTTCATCTCCCAGATCCCCAGCCACCTTGCCCTGTGGTCTGGGATTCTGGACATGAAGTCCAAATGCCTGGAGGAACAGAGTTTGGACATTGCTACCTCACCACCACTCCTGCCTAGCTTTAGACTGCACAGTGCGCCTCATTTACACTCACAGCCACACCGCCGCAGTTGCGCATAAGAAACCACACAAATTTTTTTAAAAAATAAACTTTTTTATTAACAACAATACACAATAAAATCTTATACAACTCATTTACAAAGGGAAGAGGGGGGTGAAGGGGGTGGTGAAGGGGGATGGCAGAAGGGGCGGAGAGGGAAGCTGCTTCAGGGTGGGGGAGGAGCGGTGGGGCGGGCAGCCGCGGAGGAGTTCCTGGAGGGTCTCTTCCATGGGAGGACACTCTCTCCGCCAGCTTGCACTTTATCCTCAGCGAAGGGACCTCATCTACGTCCGGTTCTTGTGGGGGGAAAGAAAGCGGATGGTTAGATCCGCCTGGCAGCCATCACCCACCCCACCAGGCAGGGTTTTGGGTGCCCCCCAATCCCTTACCTGGGTTCACATTACATTACTGCTGGGGCGGGAGACCCGATCCAGGGCACTGGCATCAAGGGCCAAAGTGCCCTGGCCATCCTGGCAGGCGGCGGCTCGGCAGGATCCTCTTCCTCGGCGGCCGCAACACAGCGCGACTCAGCCCTGAAAAAACGGAAGGAAAAGGCCCAAGTTACCCATGCTGGCATGGCTGAGAGGCCCGTGCGTGGGGGCTGCAGCGCAGGCAAAACACCCACCCCCACCCTGGGGACCACCGCCACCAGAGGAGACTCTCTGGCTGCGGAGGGGCCACAGCAGCTGGTCTGGCTGTGGCCACCTCGGGGACATCCGTCCCGAGGATGGTGGAGAGGGCGACCTGGCACGCGTGCCCTCCCCCTCCGCCTCCGCCCTCGGCCGCACGCTGCAGAAGGGGAGAGGAGGGAGGCATTGGCACCAGGCAGGAAGGAGGCGGGCAAGGGAAGGGTAGGCGGGTAGGACAGGGCATGGCAAGCGCTCTGGCTTACCTGGAGACGCGATCTTCCGGGTCTGGGCCGATCTTTCCTGATCCACAGTCCTTCAGCCGCGAGAAGACTGGTGGCTGCCTGTAACGGGGGGCGCCTCTACCGCATCCTCGGGTTTCGAAGAACGCTGTCTCAGATTTTAACTTCACTCTGATTGGTCAGCGTTCTTTGAAACTTGGTTTCGGAGGGCACGAATGCCAAGGGAAAACTGCCCACGGTGGGCTTGTTGGTGCAGCCCAACCTTTCGCAGCACCTGCTGGCATCAGCGAGTCCAGGAGGATCCCGACCCTCGCTGTCCAGTAGGCGATTCGGCACTGGGACCCTCCTGCGCGGCTTGGCAATGTTGATCGCGTCCTGGGTTGCACAGTTGCGCACGGGTATAATGGGCCCTGCGGCTCTGGGCTGCTTAGGCCACGGTGGTCTAGCCAATGAAAGCTTCAAGGAGCAGTTTGAATCTTCCACCCCAATAGATGGTCCTCTGGGTGCCCATTGATACATTCAAATGGGCCATTAGAAAAGCTGAATTGAGGGTTGATGAACATTGTCAAAGGGGCAATTGGCAGTTGGGCTGGTATCTTTTTGCCCCAGAAAACGGCGCGCAGGAGACCTTTGTGTGTGTGTGTTTGTGTGTGTCCCCCTCAGGCACGTGGCAAAACAGCCACAGCACAGATCAGGAATGATAGGCAGACTCAAAATGTGGATAATGGGATACATTTAGTTCATGTGCTTATGCTATTAAGAAACAATGCACTGTGACATCACAGATGATGGCACAGGAGCCATCCTTCAGATTCCCTCCTTGTCAGGAAAAAATCTGCCAGGCATTCCTCACAGTCTCCCCTGTTTCTTCTTTCTTTCTTTTCAGGGGTCATGAGCCACTTCTGAATGGGGTAGGCACAGTCAGCCAGTATCAGGGCCCGATCTGCGGGCCTGTGATGTTGATGCTGGGGTTCCCTGGCACATAGATGCCAGCTCCATGGCCTCGTAGATGAGAGAAAGTTTAAAGGGGCTTGGGCGCTTTTAAAGCAGACAGGCTTTCTGCCACCACTGCTTAGCGCTGCAGCTGCGAAGCTGTGCACTTCTCATGCGGCAAAAGAAAAAAAAAGCCGCGGTTTGGGGCCGCCCGTGCGGAAGCTGCCTCTCTTTTTGCAGCGTCCTCCGAGGCGGCGTATGGAAGCTCCGGGTCCGAAACGACCCAGGTGAGGCGTCTTCACTGCCCGTGTGGAAGCCCAACACCTGAAGAACGCCCCGGGGGGCCGTCTGGAGGCTCCGCATTCAGCTAAATACACCTCCAAGACGTCCCCTGCCCGTCTGTACCCGCCCTTATCTCAAGGGTCTCGATCTGGAAAGCCATTGCACTCAGGCTAACAAAGCTGGCGTAAATGTAGGCAGTTTTTGTCTGTTCTCTTCCAAATATTAAAATGATGAAGCCTGAAATGCCATAAAATGAGTTTTTTCTCCGTTTTGGAAGGTTTTTAGAGAATATAGATAGCACCAGTGATTTAGCTCTAAACAACAGGCTGCAGAAATAATCCAGTTTGAGACCACTTTAACTGCCTGGTTTCAATAATATAATAAAATAAGAGAGAAGGTTTTACAGGTATATATTTTCCCACCTCTCCCAAACAGTATGGATTACAGTCAGTATCAATTCAACAATACATAGCAATTCTAATACAATTATTTAAAATCAGCTTATAAAAATAAAATGTTATCTAAAAACATACAATTACAATTCACAATTTAACATCCTGAGGTGGGTTTCTATTTCAGAGTTGCTTCCTTTATAGATAGTCAGGGGGGTATGCTTGTCGGAAGAGGTGAGTTTTCAATGCCTTCTTAAAGGCATCCAAAGTAGGAATTAGTCAAATCTCTTCCGGGAGGTTATTCCAATGCGTGGGGACCATGGCCGTAAATGCTCTTTGGTGAGTAGTTGTTAATCTCACTTTGGGATATTCAAGAAGGAGCTTTCCAGTTGTTCTGAGAGTGCGGGGCAGATTGTGTAGGGAGAGGCGTTCCCTCAAGTAACTCGGGCCCAAGCCATGTAGGGCTTTAAACGTGATAACCAACACTTTGTATTGGGCTCGGAAGCTAATTGGCAGCCAGTGTAAGGATTTCAGTACTGGTGTAATATGGTCAATGCTAGAGAATCTTGGGAATTGTTTTTTAGCTAGCTCTAAACAAGGCTAAATGTCTCACAAAATAATGATGATAATAAGGCTCTCAAGCTTTACTATATTTGATAACAGACTAATACAGAGGAAATCAAAAGAATGAGAAGAGTTAAATCCTGGCTACTTTCCTTCTCATGGACAGTTTACCTAGTTCATGCTAGACATTTTGTATTTTGAATTAAAATTTGAGCCATTGTGGTGCAATGGTCTGAGCATTGGATTATGACTCAGGAGGTCAGGGTCTGACTCCTCGCTTGGCCATGAAACCCAGTGAGTGACCTTCACAAGGTCACACACTTTCAGCCCCAGAAAACCCCATCATAGGGTTTTCTTAGGGCAGCCATAAGTCAGAAATGACTTGGAGGCACACAACAACAATTAAAAGCCAAAGGTTTTATTTCAGCTAGTTTTGTATAACTTATTGCTAAGATATAGTGTGTTTCTCAATTTCATGCAGGACAATACTTTGGTTTAGACCTGCTGGGATCAGATAGAAAAGGCTCAATTCTCCCCTGAGTTCCTTTACACTCCTTTAAAAAAAAACAGTTGGAAATAAACTGGAAATACTTCATTTTAATCTGTTGTTCCCCACTTCAATCCATAGGGAAAGGGTGGTAAGAAATTAACAACAACAACAACAACAATTTTATTTATTTATTTAATAATTTTTTCAAAACTAAAGCTCCCAAAATCCTTTCCCAGCAGGGCTGGTAGTGAAAATAAGTTTTTCATGTTCTAAAAAAAATTCTTTTGAAGCCAATTGATTTTTCTTCTCTCTATTTCTTCCTTTGGCCATAACATACTGTGTGCATGCAGGTGTGCATGAATGTACTTTTATGTACCTAAGGAGCAGAGGGGAAACTGTTAGTATAGGGAAAGAAAATTTTGAGCAGGTACACCTTCTTCTGCAAGGCATTCAGCAATCTGGGAACTGATTTTAAGGCAAGGGTAGGGCTTAGCATAGGCTGACAGGTTGTTACTAATTTCGCTAACTTTCATGTGATTGCCAGGGGATTATTTTCCCCATCCATTATCACTGAAGCATCCTTAAATATGAAGACTCTGACAAGCATAATGTCTACTTAGAGGTCCCCTGCATGTGTTTCAGTGTATCTCAGTGATTTACACACTGTGGTCCTCCAGATGTTAGGAACTTCAACTCCCAGAATTCCTGAGCACCCACCCCACTGGCTGGGATCTCTGGGACTTAAAGTCCCAAAATCTCTGGAGGACCAATGTTTTAGGACCACTAGGATAGTTTTGAGACAGGCTGTATTATTTCTGGTAGTGTGACATAGTGGTTTGAGTGTTGGACTATGACTCTGGAGACCAGGGCTCAGCCATGAAACCCACTGGGTGACCTTAGGCAAGTCACACTCTCTTAGCCTCAGGAAAAGGCAATGGCAAACCTCCTCTGGTTAAATCTTGCCAAGAAAACCCCATGATAAGGTTGACTTATGGTCGTTGTAAGTCACAAATTAGTTGAAGGCAAACAACAACAACAACAACAACAACAACAACAACAAAGGGCTCAGTGACAATTGCTGTCTTACTAATTTTTGGTGCTTGATCATTTTAGTATTCTTCTGATTGCCACTGCCTGAGGAGGCTCAACTACATAAGAGTCTGGGGATCCACTTTTTGCCAGATCACTTCAGGAAGGGTTCAGCATCCCCCCGCCTCCTGGTTTCACGGTCAATGATGGCATGTGATTTTTCTGAAATTCTTCATTTGTACAATTATCAAAGGCACATGAACTTTGGCCCATGTATCACAAAATGTTTCTCCCACAATGTGCCACAACATGTGGCAGTGTGTGTGGCATAGTGGTAGAAGCGGCTTGGTTGCTTATTTTCAGATGGAGCATGGAATGGCTGAACATGCTTGCTTTTCACCATGGGATAATGCTGTCACCTTGACTGCTGCAATACATTAGAGGACATGATTTTGTTCTTCTTCTTTTTAAAAATCCATCTGTCCAGGAGTACTTTTGCAGCTGCCTTCAGGACCTCACTGTGTTTCACTTCATTAACCACTTCAAAACTCCATGGTAACCATCTCATCATCATGCAGCCTGGAACTCAACCCACTTGCACAGGCATTTCCTACAATGGCTTTACAATGTTGCCGATCAAACAGACCTGCAAAACTGAAATCAGTTTGCTTCCTCCCAAGCCCTTTCCCCATCTGCATCCCAGCAAAATAAAATATTTTTCAGTAGTAGTGTTGTAAATGCACGTGAACTTTAGTAGCCTTCAAGGCATGTCAGAATTGATCTTATCATCTGTCTGTCTGTCAGTCTGTCTGTCTCTATATCATCTAAAAATGCTTGCTGTTGTTGTGTGCCTTCAAGTTGTTTCCAACTTTCAACAACCCTACGCTGAACATATGGTGTTTTCTTGGCAAAATTTGTCCAGAGGTTTGCTATTGGCCTCCCCTGAGGATGAGCTTGCCCAAGATCACTCAGAGGATTTCTGGGTCAAGCTGAGAATCAAACTCTATTCTCCAGAGTCATAGTCAAATGCTCAAACCACTATGCCAAGCTGGCTAAAAATGTATACCCCACTTTTTCCCCCCAAAAGGGACTGCTGAAAGCTCCTAACCATGTATGAAACTAAACATAAGACAAAATAGGAGTAACTCCATCATTTAAATAATTAAAATGTTTAGAGGCACTCTTGTGCCTGAGAAACCTTTAATACCAGCAAGGGAATCATATGTCATGTCACTCAAAATGTTGTTGAACTGTAGCTCCCAGCATGCCCCACAATTTGCTATAATAGTTAAGACTCCTAGAACCTGTAGTCGAACGTCTTAGAAATGTCCCTCCCCTGCTCTGCTACCTTTGGCAACTGTTGGCCTTCCAGAGGTTCTTGGTTTGAAATTACCTTCAGACCTAGCCAATATATTCCATGAAAGGCGATTAGGGGTGTTGCAATCCAAAAATACATGGGGAGAGACAGTTGCCTATCTGTAGATCCCAGTACAGTATATGCTCAGCATTAAAAATCTAGGACTCTGCCTGGTGGGGGAATTCTGGGAGACTTTAGTCCTAAAGGTAACTTTTTCATGCTTTGGTAATGAATCTCTAGGGATGCATCTACATTGCAGAATTAATGCAGTTGACACCACTTTAACTGCCATTGCTCAGTGCTATGGGATTCTGGGATTTGGAGTTTTGTGAGCTATTTAGCCTTCTCTGTCAGAGAGCTCTGTTGTCAGAATAAACTACAAATCCCAGGGTTCCATCAGATGGAGCCATGACAGTTAAAGTGCTGTCAAGCTCCATTGATTCTGCAGTGTGGCAGCAACCAATATCTAGCCCTAACAACTTCAGAGAGGTATAGTCACATTGGCTTTCTGCACATTTGGAGAAACAAGAATTTCATCATGGCTTGTGAGTCAGCCATTGCTTTGCACTTGATCTAGGCGTTGAGCTTTGTATTTCCAATATTTGCTGGGGTTACTTGTCCTGGTTCAAATTAAATGTTAAGGAAAAAGCAACATGGGACATACAGTAAGTGAAATAAAAATTTGTATGTGAGAGTCAGAGTGACTCAGCAGAAGCCAATGGAGAACCACACAGGTGTGAGTGGTAATACAATTAACAAGTCCAGAGTGCCAAGGACAAGAATTGCAAAGTGGATAATTGGACACACCTGAAAATTGTTAAGTGGTCAAGGCTGAGATGATGAAATCATTAATTGTGGGATGAACAAGGAGAACCAATGGGAATGATGTACACACCTACTGGGTGGAAACAGACAACAGTAGGTGGTGCCATGATTTGGCTATAATAATGACTATACATCCCAATGCATTTTGTGGGTTGTAGTTGTGGGTAGTAGTGGATTGTTGTGTGGGTTGTAGTTGTAGAGTGGATTGGAGAGTGAGGAGTTGAGTATTGTTTGGAGCTGTGTATATAGTAGAATAAAGTAGATCTTTTATATAAGACTACTGAGTTGTCTGGTGTCTTGGGTGAAGCTACAAGAACCAGCAGGACCCTGGTGAAGAAGGGTGAAGACTTCTGTGGAGGCAAGAGTGAGAAGGCTTGGAGAGTTTGTCGGGGTCTTCAGCCAGTTCTCTGCAACTCTTGCAAAGATACAACAACTGGCCAAAACTGGTCAGCATGGTGCACAACCAGGTGGTGAGTTCCAGGCCAGGTGAAGAGCCTGAGCCACAACTCCCATCATCCCTGACATTAAAAACTATATGTTATCAACTGCTACTGATGTTAGGGAATAGTTCTGTTTAAATACCAAAATAACAGGCAAAAATCTCAGTAGGATATTTTATTTTATTTCCCTCACTACTCTTGATGTTGCCTTTCAAACTTTTCCCCCTAGAGCAGTTCTTTCCTTACTTCTCTTCTTCAGCATCTTATATGCCTTACACTGAGAAAGGCACACACAGTAGGAGAGAAAAATCTCATTTTGAGTAGTATCTTGCAGCCATGTCAACCAAATTATGACTCTTGACCTCTCCTTCATCTATTCTTCTTTTCCTCTCACTCTGAATTTTTGAGTGATAATGTTCCTCTTTTAACTAAAGTTCCTGGAAATGATCATCCTCATACAGGAGACAAGAAACTGCTTAATAGAACAGGTAACAATAGGTAATACCCCCAACTTGAACTTGTATTTTGAAATCCAATTTAAAGCTTTGGAGTGGATGGCTGGGGCGAGAGATCAACTGTTTTTTCTGAAAATGTGAGGGTGAAGTACAGAAATATATGGTTCATGTTCAGACAGATTTCTCTGTAAGGGGCCTGAAGAAGCTTTTGTGAAGAATTGTTATTTGGTGCTCAAGAAAAAATGAGTCAACAGACCCCACTGTATAGCCTTCCTAAATATGGGCCCATCAGACTACAGACTTTAAGAGTTATTGGACTACAATTCCCATGACCCAAGTGTTGGACTACAACCAAATTTTCTCATCCAGCATGGATAATGGCCTGCCTAATGGGGATGATGCAAATAGTTGTCTAATGCATCTAGAGGGCATATTGTAGATTTTGTTCCTTTGAAGCCTCACAGATATATCTAGGAGGGTCAGTTTCATGTTGGTGGCTTCAGGATGCAACTGGTCAAGGAAGGGATGACAATCATCATCATCATCATCATCATCATCATCATCATCATCATCATCATCATTTCTTACCCTCCTCTCCCCAAGTCTAAAGGCAGGGTACAACAGAGATTTTTTAAAAAATCATTTAAACACTGTTAAAATGTTGTTAAAACTTTGCTGGATTTGTCTCCCCTCCTGACACAGGCAAGAGAAAAATCAGGATTTCAGTCAAAACATTTCAAAAACATCATTATGGCAGATATTTTCTATACCCAGATCCTTTCATAGAAAATTTGGGACAGCAGAGAAAACTGATGCCCAAACAATGAACATTATTACTTTGGCTGCACATTAAAATGTGAGAAATGCTATATTTCTCATAATCCATTACCATTGGCTATGACGTTTGGATCTTCTAGAAGCTGATGTCCATAAACACCAGGAGAACCAAGATTTCTCCACCCCACTGTAGAAGTTGGATTCTTGAGGGTCAGCTGTTTGAGGCTTGGATGCCTTGTCTTTCATTCTTTGTTCCACTATGATTTCATCTTTCTCTATACCCTTCATTTGTCATCCCACCACAAACTACCATGTTCCTCCACCCACCCACCCGCCCCCTTGCCTTCAAGTCACTTTCAATTTATGGTGGCCCCATGAATTTCATTGGGTTTTCTTAGGCAAGGAATATAGTTGCATGCATATTGCCAAACAATATGCACCGACATGTATCACCTATACATGGATGTAGTCTGGATTTGTGAAATGGAGCTGGATCTAGACAGAGGTGAATTCTAGGATTTTTAGTTTGGTGAGATACTTAGAATTCTCTGCTAGAGAGCTTTAGTCCATTCTCCATTGCAGCACAGCATTTGACTTCTGTAGCAGAGAATTTTTGGTGTATTGTGAAACTACATATCCCAGGATTCCATAGGATGGAGCGACAGCAAATGGTACCAAACTGCTGCAATTGTGCATTGTGGACACACAGAGGAGCCTTTCTGAGAGGTATGTCACAGATAGAGAGCCGCCATTGAAAAGCTATGTGTTTCTCTTGTAGATATTTACCTCACCTCATCTAATGAAGGTCCCAGGAGAAGGACCATCAGAGGATGACCTTAGGACTTTATGGTAGTTAAATATGAGACAAGATGGTCCTTCAGGTAAACTGGTCCTAAAGTGTTTAGAGCTTAAAATCTTACAATCAGCACATTGACTTGGACTAGGAAACAGAAAGGCAGACAGCAGAGACTGCAAGATATTGTCAAAATTTGATTATATTGGTCAGTCCCCATATAGCCACCTTGCTTGGGATTAGTTTATATCTCTAGGCCATTGATGCTCTGGACATGGTTACTGTATTGCTCAGGTGGGGGAAAACTGCATCCAGTGCTGCATTTTAACTTGTTATTACCAAACAGCTGCATTTTTTCTCCTGCTTTCCCCGTCTGTGATTGTTTTAATGACTATTTTAATAATTTAAAGGGTATTTTATTACTGTTATGTGGAAATTATTGTTGCCTGAGTAAGGAAGGAGGGGTTAGTGGGATTTATTTTACATTGTATGAATTGTATGTATTTTATTGTTGTTGTCGATCCTATTGGAGATGCGGGATAGAAATAAATTATTATTATTATTATTATTATTATTATTAGATCTCTTCAAGGCAGATGAGTTCTTGGTTGTTCTGAAATCAACAATGAAATACAAAAGCACTCTGATCTCAGATATAGTTTTCAAGGATTATTGTAATATGAAACATAGACTGAAGAGTTGATCTAATGCTAACTATCCCTCTTTGCACATAAAAATATATCCTCAAGCAGGAAAATGAAGACAATTAATCATCAATGTGAATGGGCAAAAATCTGCAGCAACTCGCACAATACACTTGAGTATAGACTAGCCCAAGTAGAAGTTATCCAAGGCACCCTACCATAAATATCTTTATTGAGAGGGCTCTCTCTCCAAGTGAAGATGAGCATACACTCCTCTGTGGCCACAATACTGTGTGATCCAGCACAGCTTAGTAGTTTCTCATTCACTATCACTACAGAGAAACAACCCAATGCTTCTTTGATTCCTGCAGAGGATATAAGTAGTATGCCCTTGTCCCACTGCAGCTATCCCCCCACTCCAGCTTTATATGTAAAGCAAAAAATGCATTTCTCCCAAAGCCCTTCAAAAACCTTGAGATTATGTCATTTGATAGTGATTGGGTTATTGCCTAATGATTCCTGGATTCAGACTCTTTCTTTAGAATTGGATTTCTGCTTTCCCCTGATAAGCTTACTTGCTCAAAGGAAGATCTAACAACTGCACCTTCTTTCTGCATTTCCTCTTGCAACTGGTTTCAGGTTGATTTCTTTGATCCATACTATATCTTTTTATGGAGACAATCACCATCTTGCCATAAAGTAAAGGTGAGCAAAGTGGGGCCCTATGCCCACATGCTCCCTTGTCCCCCTCCAGATAGTTTTGTGGCTCTCAAAACTTCTGGAATCACTGGAATGACCTTTTTCTGTCCAAAAAAAAAAAAAAAGATAACGAATTGCTGGTCCTGGAAGTTCTAGGTGCAACAATTCACCCCTTAAATAGGCTGCAAGGCCTCCCCATATTGGATAACATCCAAAATGTCCTTTGTTGAGAATGTTGTTGTTGTTTGCCTTTTGTGGCCACTGGAGAGGCCACAACCTGTCTCAGTTCTCCACTCCGACCATAAAAAATGAAAAAATATTTTTTTTGAATTGCAGGATGTCATTTTGGCATCTCCTCCTCTTTCACCATCTCTCTCTCTCTCTCTCTCTGTGTGTGTGTGTGTGTGTGTGTGTGCGCGCACGCGTGTGTTCAGGGGTGTTATTAGGGTACCTGGGATATAAACCACATGGGTGACATCCCAGGAGGGGGTGTAGGGGGTGTATACCTGTTGGAGTGGTACACCCAGTAGGACTGGCGCTGGGGGAGTGGAAAAGGACATTGACTCCCTTTCTTGCTTGCCCAGCATCTGTGCCAGACCCTGAATGCGCCATCAAGATGCCACAGCACTGCTTTCCAGTAGCAGCTTGGCAAGGCAGCTGGCAGCTAGCTGTAGGGCAGGTGGATGAGGCAGTGGGAGGAAGGGAAGACACTGCTCCCCCCTCCAGAACCCCACTGTGGTTAATCCCAGCTGGAGTGATACCACTCTCTCAGTATATATATATATGTGTGTGTGTGTGTGTGTGTGTGTGTGTTTTAGCTATATTGTGTTAAATCACTCTTTTCAAACCCTTTTCTTGCTCATCTTGCCAGTCTTTGCTTGCCATTTTAATACATGTTAGCTAAATTTTGAAATTCATATTAGTATAATATTTTTATTAGGCCAAGCAAAAGGTCACAGAAATGTACAGACCTCTGAAATCTTTAGACTATCTCCTCCAGCAGAAAAGAGGGGAGACTGGTGGAGGGAGAGAGAAAGAGGCTTTCTATGTTGAAGTCAGCATGAACACAGAATAAAAGGGGAATGTGAGAGGTGGTTATGCAAACATTCCCATAAGGCTCTAGGAAGAGCTGATGTGGTGGTTTCAAGGTTCACCTGGAATTGCAGACAACCAGGGCAACAAACAGTGGGAGAATGAAAAGCAGAAAAACTGATTCCATGTTTGTTGTGGGATGGGGAAAACATAAAACCATCTATCAGTCTTCAGGGGCCAAGCGCACTGGATTCTATTATCACTAGAAAACAGAGAAATTAGGCTGTCTTTATATTAAGAAAGCATAGATGATTTACTTTTGGAGGATATATTGGAAGGATTAGCATCTTGCCTGATGACGAGATCTCTAAAGCTTGCACATTATTGTTCCCTCAAGGTCGGCCTAACAAATATGTTATACTAATATGGATTTTAGAATTTTTCTTATGCTCAAGGTCATTTGCTTCTTAGGCAAGCTAAAGGGTAAAGTAGTTTCATTTTTAACAGGCAACGAGAAGCAGTGGTTCTGTATTCAAATGGCCTCATGCATAGATAACTTGTCTCTTCCTGTGGCAGATTTGTGGATTTTGATGCTGAAAATATCTCCCTGCTTTTAATTATCTTTGCGTCTTGGTTTTCTTTTCCACAAAGGTATATCAAAGCCAAGGATACAAAGACTCTGTTACCTGGTTCTCATCATCCTTTGTTGCAAAACCAGAGACAGTAGAATTGATCCAACCAGTGGGGAAGTAGAGGGAGAGTATCAGTCTGAAAATGTAAACCATGTACCAGATAGTCAAAGAACACAATTCATCAGAGCCGCAAGAAGCTGAGGCAACTCACCTACAAACAAAGTGATATGTACCTCTGCCACTGCAGGTGTCAGTGAAACCACATTTAACAACAGCAAGTAAACTGTATCATATATTGTTTCTGAATTTACTATCAGTCAGAAATAATCTGTTCCATCAGAAAATCCCAGTGTGGGGAAAAAAAGGAAATGTGGTGTTGCTTGAGAAGTTATTTTCTCTGTAATTCTCTGTGTTATAGATAACCCCCCCATCTAAAATTACATATTATTTATTTAAAAGATTAGTATGCCACAGCTCAAGACAAAAAAAAAAAAAGTCCCCAGGAGTGGGTTACATATAGTCAATGAAAATAGAAGTTATTGCCCATAGGTTTACAGTCTAAAACAGGGGTGAACAACTGTGGGGAATATGCCAGGGGCCATGTTCCCCAAGATCCTGGTGGGCCTGACTGCCTCCCATACACATCAAACCCAAATACCTTTCTTTTTAAAAAGGTAATTTTGCCTAGCTCTGATTTTCACTATCTTGGAAGGAGCGAAGTATATGTGGAGGTTTTGGCATCAGATACCCATACAACCTGGCAAACATTGGATACTATGCACTTTGACTTGCAAAGAGGATTGCCATTTGCTACTCCCAGGCAGCAAAAAGTCTTGGGTGGGCTTTGGAAGCATAATTTCCATTTTGTTTGAGACAATTTGTTCCTTTGCAAGGAGCCCTGCTCAGATCATGATAAATAGTCTGCATTCTATTACAATAACTTTTTTGAACAGCTGTAGCTGAAATTAACATTTGCTGACAGAAGAGAACACAGTGCACAAAATCTCCTTCCCACCATTTTTTCTCCTCTGCTCATTTCACATAGAGCAACAGACCCCTTGTATCATAACCATCATCCATTCCTTTGAGGATTTGTCAGATTGTTAACTGTAAGGGATCATTTTGATCCCTGAGCCCTTGAATGGTGTGGTGACCATCATTTGTTTGTTCTCTGACACTTTTTATGTTATTATGTGAAGAAGTGAACCATCTTCCATTTTCAGATAACCCAGGCTCACCATTAGAAGTGATTCAGGCTGTTGTTGCCATTGGATATAACAAAGTCACTACCTAAGGCAATCAAAAGTGTAAGGAAACTTTAAATAGCAGAGAAGATCTAAATTTAAATGGACATGTAAAAAACAAGGTTGGCAAACATGATATGTTCAAACTGATATAAAGTATGACCTGGTAAGTTGTCACTGTCACAATATTGATCTCATGAGCTGCATTTATAGCCTAGAACTGTAGTCCAGTATCTCCATGCTGGATTAAGGCAGGAGGACATCTATCTCTTGAGATGTTGTTAAACTGCAGCTCTGATCAACCAACATACCCAATGGCAAAGAATGATAGGATATTTGATTGTTATTAATTAATTAATTAAGGTACATCTTGCCAATTTACTAGAAACAAGACAAAAATTAAATCAGATATAGATAAAAACACATGTAGGTAAAAACATACACAAAGCTATCATTACAGTGTATATTTATAAACTATATTATATGGTAAGCTGCCTTGAATTCCCTGTTTGGGGAAAAGTTCTGCATGTACATAAATAAATGCTACACACACACACACACACACACACACACACACACACACACACACACACTAAAAAGACAGGAGATGAAAACAATTAAATGAATAGACTGAGAGATAAACTGAAAAGGAAATGAGAATATAGAAAATAGAAAGGAAAAAAAAACCTAATGATAACTAAATACAGAAATCGTGAAAAAATAATTTAGTTCAAGGAAATTGGGAGAGAAGTACAAAAGGATGAATGGGAAGGAAGGTAGGACAAAAGTGATGAAGTTTGGAAGGAAGTGTGTAAAAGAAGGAGGAGGTGCTAACTGGGGAAGTGAATGGAAGAGAGAAGGAAATAAACAATCAAACTAAATGAAATGGAAGCAATGGAGTTGGAAAATGGGTGGGTTTTCTAGGGTGGAAAGAGAACAGAAGGATTTAGATTTGATGGAAGATAAAGAAGGATGAATTAATAGGAATGGAAGGAGATGGATGGTAGAAGAAAACAGGGATGAATGGGATGGAGTAGGTGAAGATCGATGGGAAAATGTGGTATGAACAAGAATATGGATATGAATTGATGGGTATGGATTATATTGATATGCTTCAGTTTATGTTGTGAGTGTTGTTTTGGTGTAATTCTAGATTTGTTTTAAAAAACAATTAAAAAACAAGTTAAAACAAAAATAAAACAATTTGAAAAATAGAAACAATTAAACACACACACACGCACACAAACCCAGCATAATTACTGAAAGACATTATAAAAGCAAACTCCCCAAGCCCTGTTGGTGGAAGGGTAACAAGGTGGGACCCAGTCAGTATAACTTCCCTAGGATGGGAGTTCTAAATTTTGGGAGCAGCCACCAAGAAGGCCCTCTCATGTATCCTCACCTGACAGACACATAAGAAAGCTCTCTTCCAAAGATCTTATGACTCAGGCAGGTTCATAGAGAGGGACTGGTCTTTAGATAGTCTGAAGGTAGGCTACATTGAGCTTTGTATGTCATAACCAGCACTTTGAATTAAGCCTGAAAATAAATTGGTCACCAGTGAAGCTGTTCTAACAAAGGAATTGAGAGTTTGCTGTAAGCAGCCCCAGTTGTGGTTTAATCATCTGGAGAGCCACATATGTCCAGGTGTTATACTGTGTACTATCAAAGCCCTTGTTGTTATATTCTGATGTATTTTGAACAATATGATGGCCATGGAGTCCTGGGACAAATTGTGGATAGTTTTGGAGGTAGAGGCAGAAATCTGGAGAGCATTGTGGCAAGTTGTATGATACTTTACAGAACGAGAAAGGAGAGACACCCTGTGTGGGTGCCATTTCTTGTAATGTTTATTCTGCCATTCCAACCTCGGGCTTTTCAACCCCACTGATGCCCTTTGAGCGGACATAGCAAGAACTATACAGTGTCTGTTTAGATGTAAGGCAGACTTGATTCCCAAGGAGCACAAAATGCAAAACCCATTCAAGCATAGTTTGACAGGTGTTGCTGAAAATTTTCAAGATTTCTGTCGAAACAAAAAATGGTGGGAGGAAAGTAACATGATCAAGTATTATTAGCAAAGTTTTAAGAAATCCTGACAGTGTTTCCAAGATAGCTAGTCACAACTGGAGCTAGGTGCCAGATACAAAGGACCATGGGTTGATTGTGTATCTGTTAAAGAACGGAGTGATTCTTAGAGTTACTTCTCATCTGAAAATGAGAAGCTGACACTGTGTTTTGTTTTGTTTGTAACACAAGATCTGCCAATCTCCCTCATCTCCCCATCTTTCCTGCTTTCTTCATCTCTCAGCTTGATTGTTACAAAAATTCAAATTCTTCCAACCTGGATGGTTATTTCATCTACAGATATCCTTCTGTCCTGGCTGAAAGTTGCATAGACAGCAAAAGGTAAGGGTTCAAAGAGATTGGACAAAGAAGTAGGAAAACATTTATTTAAGAATTTATTTGTTGAGCTTGACCTCCCTAGGCTTCTGAGATGATGTACAGCGAAGGAAAACAGACAGAAGATATGAAGAACTCTTGTTGGAAACAGATTTTTTTAAAAAAAATGCATGTATCTGGAGCAATAAGAAAAACCACCCTGGTTTTAAGGTCCAGAGGCTATACAAAACAGCATAGGCTGGGCTGTATACTAGAATCTTAGTAGGGATGGAGCCAACTTTATTTTCCCTTGGGAGGAGGTTCCAGAGCTAAGGTGCAATGACAGAAAGCCTTGTCTCATATATTCTTCAAGAATGTTGCTGGTGTTTCCTCATATATTCCTCAGTTTGGCTTCCTGAGGGGCCATCAGACCACACTTTACCCCGGATCAGAAATCGATTCTTTCATGTGAAGTTCATATTGGCCCCGAATCTCCCACAAGTGAATCAGAGGCTTGCCCAAGCATTTCGTGGCAAATGCCCCTTAGTGTGGGTCATTTGCAATCAGGGCAAAAGCCACCTCTTTTGAAAAAACCCGGGTTCTGCTGAATATGAACTTGCCCCTGATCATGATCGTGGCAAGTTCAGGGGAGGGATTTAGGTCAGAGGGAGGGTAGTGGGCAGGGCATTCCTTCCCCTCATCGGGGCGAAGGAGGAGGAGGAGGAAGGAGCCAGAGAGGATGCAACAAAGGGGAATCTGACAGGAGGCAAATGACAGGAGGCAAAAAGGGGGAATCGGGGTGACTGATGGGGCCAATTCAGGGCAGGTCAGAGGGCCACAGCAAGCCAAGGCTCTGCTCTCCAGCAGTGACCTTTCCCTTTTGATTTTAATTTTTTAAAAATTATTTTTGGCAGTCTATGTGCATGTTTTTTGCAATAGATATATAGATAGAACGTGAGCAGGAGGAAGAGTCAATTCAGGGCAGGTCAGAGGGCCACAGCAAACCAAGCCTCTGCTCTCCAGCAGGGAACTTTCCCTTTTGATTTTTGATTTTTTTAAAATTATTTTTGGCAAAAAATGTTTTTGGCAAAAAATGTTTTTTGCTTCAGGTAGATATATATTTAGATAGAAAGAATGTGGCTAGATGCTTGTTCACTTTCCCTTTCATTTCCTCACTTCCAGCAAAGGGGAAATGCTGCAAAGGGCACTTTGCAAGGGGCTTTTTTCCTTTGTGAATGAATGCTGCAATGAGAATGTTACAATGATTCTCTTTCCAATTTGGCAAATTGGCAAATTGATACACCGAATGCTTTTGCTACTGTCTCTAAGGAATTCAGGGGTAGTCCAGGAAAAGCAAAGAATGCATGGCATCGCATCCTTTTCTGGCATTCTGAAGTGAGGAAATTATTATTATTATTATTATTATTATTATTATTATTATTATTATTATTAT
>NC_056525.1:40968752-40982820 GCF_019175285.1 Sceloporus undulatus | reverse complement strand
TGCATGTGTATGAGGCATTCTTGGGTGGCAAGGAGGGGGACACAGGATGCAGAGATGGCATTAGCTTGCATTTTGGGGTTGAAAATGGGGCCAAGGGCAGATCATAATCTGCACTGACCCAAACCCCACAGTGCACACACATACACACACAGAGGAGGTTTTTAAATTTGACAAAATGTGTGCATTCTGGCGCCTGGTTCTTTAAAAAGAAGGAGGAGGGGATGCACACTTCTGATGGCCCAATGAGTGCTGGAAACGTTATCTATGATGATCGTGGAACTGAAATTTGATTGACAGCAGGTGCCTTCATTTTAAACCTGATTTGTCCAAGAGGGCATTCGGGTTAAAATACCCCTGATTGGTAGTCAGCACTTGCTTCTGGAGGGATTCGGGGAGGGAGAAACCGAAGCTTCCCAGTTCCTTCCAGCACAAAAGTGCCAGTGAGAATGGGGCCTGAGATAATGAGACATGCAAGAGGACCATTACCTAGCATTTCAAATCCTGGGCAGTCTCATATGAGAAGAGGCAGTATTTCAGGTATCCTGTCCCCGAGAAGTTTGAGATTTTGTAGATCAGAACCTGCACTGTGAATTTTGGTCAGAAGCAGATTATTTATTTCATTCACATGCTGCCTTTCTCCCAAAATGAGACCTAAGGTGGCTCTGAAAGCTAAAACAAGGTCAGAAAAAAACCTGGCAATACAAATTTAAGCACAATTTAAAATCAACAAAATAGCAAAAGGACAGAATACCAAAATAAATTTTGGGTTTTGAAAAACAGGTGGTTTTGATCTTAAGCACTGGAAGGTAGCCTTGCAACCCATTTACAACTCATTTAAGGGGTTGATTTTCATTTCTGAAGGCTCCCAAGATATACTAGCCATTCCGTCTCACTTAAATGGTGCAATGTAGGAAGTATGGAGAGAGCTGGGGCTGAAAAAACAGCCTTGAGGGCCATATGCAGTCCTAACATTTCAGCTGTACCTTGCCCACCCCTCCTGATGTACACAGATCTTGTCCTGAACATTGAAAGTTTAGCTTCTTTACTCCCCTCTTGGAGTGCAGTATCAAAAGCAGTTCATTCAGTTCCCATCTGAAAGTCAGGATTGATGTGGCAGCCAGGTTGCTCTGGATTCTCTTCAAGGATTAGATATTCATCACTGAAACCTCCACAATCTTTGTCATTGATATTTGAGTTAAGCAGCAAAAAAGGTGAGTAGTGAAGATAATTCATATCCTACTGACAGTAGAAGGCCAGGGACAGAGAAAGATGATCTCAGGTCAAAAAGCACACTCACATCTGCATCCAGATTAGATGTTTACCCATAGAATGGACACAGTGCTTGAAATATGGGGCACAGAGGAGGAAGAGAAGGAGGAGGCTCATCTCCCTGGCTTCACAGATGAGCCTCATCAGCCCATTTCAGCAGTAGCCAGTGGCGTCACTGGAGGGGTGCAGAGGGGGCAAGATGGACCACACCAGATGACACTCCAGAGGAGAGATGACACTCAGTCAGGCCGTTCTCTTGCTCCATGGGGTTGCGTGTGCACCAGTACTGCTGCACCCAGTTCCAGCCCCTTCTCCACTGTCTGGCTTTCTCTCCCTGAGGAGTAAGTTGGGCAGCAGAGGAGGAGGAGGGTTGAACGCTCATTCCCTCAAGGCTCTTCCACTGCCTGGCTTTCTCCCAAGGAGGAAACCAGGCACCAGAAGAGGAGAAGAGGTAAACGCTCACCTCTCAAGGCTCCTCCACTGCCCAGCTTTCTCCTGAGGAGGAAGCCGGACAGTGGATGATGATGAGGGGCAAAGGTGTCTCTTCCATCTTCTCCCACTGCCCCACTTGCCCGACCATCCTTCAGCTGCCTTGAGTAGGTGGCCAGCAAGTGAGAAAGAGCAGCCAGGGAGGGGGCACAGGTAAGCAAGATAGTAGGGGGCAATGATAGTGCAGGTCACTGCCACCCTCCTGGCAGCCCTTCCACACAAGGTGACACCAAGGGTAGCGATGCCATTGGCAGTAGCAATTGGTTGTTTCAAAGTCAGTGGACTGGTGAATCTGGTTTGGCTTTAGTTAAGACTTCAAGGAGACATTGAACTCTATACCCCAAATTGGTGCAGCATTGTGGACACCTCCTTTCAAGTTTCAAGTAAAACCTAGAATGGATTCATTATCCAAGTGACATGAAGCCACTAGCTGGCACTGCTTTTGGAAATCTAAAAGAAGTATAATTTTGACTGAATTGGGAGGCACTGGTGTGGATCTAAGGGATTTTATCCTCAAAACATTGTGTAAATTATTCAGTGTAGTCTACCTGTACTCACTGCAAAGCAGAGTGTAAAAGGCTTCTTCTGACCACATGTGACAGCTCTGCTGAACATGTAGCATAGAATGAAGTTTTCTTTGCTTCTACCGCTGCCACAGAGTAGGCTTTCCTTTTTTAAAAAAGTAATATTTTATTAGATTTAAAAAATAAGCACATTCATATATAAACATTAACATTATGGCTTCCTACCATTCAGGTGTTGGCTACATTTGCTATGTAATTCAATTCTCTCTTCCACTCTCTTTTTTATTTATTACATTTTATTTAACAGTATAACATTTTCAATTTATATTAACATTTGAGAAAGAAAAGGTTATGTATTCTTCTTTCCTGCATTTATATTAAACCACCTCTCTTGCCCTCACTTTGTTATTTGATTCAGTCATGCATGCCTGCTCATTTCTTTATCTTTACCCCTCCCTTATGTTATTTATTCATAATATTCTACAACTTTCTATATACACTTGAATTACATATTAACACA
This sequence comes from Sceloporus undulatus, assembly GCF_019175285.1. NCBI lineage: Eukaryota > Metazoa > Chordata > Lepidosauria > Squamata > Phrynosomatidae > Sceloporus > Sceloporus undulatus. Next base: position 40,980,018 of record NC_056525.1, on the reverse strand, counting down.
GAATACATGGGATTATTTATACTTTATATCATTCTTGTACTCTTTACTTAAACATATCCTGTAAAATTATTTTTAATTTTTATTTATATCGTACTAGACTGTGTTACCCCAGGGTCAGGCCCCTGAACACTTCTCTCATATTCAGTATCAATTTATTATTAAAAGGGATGCTGAGGTGGACAGCCTGAGAGGGACCCCCGCTGCGGAGACCTAGCTTTACCATATTTGAAAATCTAGATAGCTGTAGCATAGGAGGAAGCAAGAGCACCCACCACAATGAGATCACCCAAAGACATCAGCATAATCCCTTTGTCTGTGGAGGGCAATGATGGGATTCTGGTTGAAGAAGGTGATTGTACATACACAGACAAAGTACTCTTCTCCAGTAGTAGGGGTTTTCCTATGTCTGAGATATCCATGTCAATTGTCTAAACATTTTCTCTGTCTCCTAAGCATTCTTCTCCCTTGGGAAAACCATTTAGCAATAAGGTAATCCATTCATTCTGAAATAGTTGCCCTGGGACATATACCACTACCTAGGCACTAGCAATTCAGTCTAGTTTGAAGCAGGAAAGAAGTTTTGTTCAACTTCTACTAGAAATGGTTGCCCTGGGACATATACCCTAGGCACTAGGAGTTCAGTCTAGTTATAAGCAGGACAGAACCTCTGTTCAACTTCTACTAGCTACCTCAATAAGCTGGCTCCTCCATTTGCTGCAGCGGCTATTGAGCCATCTCAGTTTTGGACACTCCTTGATTGGAACCACACCTCACATTCAGAACAGTATTACTAATAGCAAGGCCTCCACTTTTCACCTTCTCCAACCTTTGCTTTGTTAGTTCTTGTGTGTGAGAGTATGGGTTGATTACTAATAAACTACAAAACCTATTTGGAATTGCCTCTGGAGTTCTGTGTGGTTTAGAAAGAACCCAGGCTGAACATTGCCCCAGCCAATGTGTACTCTTATTTGAGCTATCAAAATTCCCCTAAAATATATTAATTTGTGGGTTAATTTTGATTGATTTGGCAAGTCCTGCATTGGCTTTTGAAGATTCCAAGGTTGCTTATTTGTAGGTTTAGAAACTCGGACACCAGATAGTAACTGAGGATTTAGTTTTGGAAAAAGAATCCAAGGCATCTGGCTACAATGTACTGTAGATGGGTTAGGCAATTACACAAGGCATAATTTCCCCTTCTTGCCCCAAACTGAACCACACTGGCACATCAGTGGCACACTATACATGATATCTTATCAGTTAGAATCATAGAATCATAGAATCATAGAGTTGGAAGAGACCACAAGGGCCACCTAGTCCAATCCCCTGCCATGCAGGAACTCTCAATCAAAGCATCCCTGACAGATGGCCATCCTGCCTCTGTTTAAAGACCTCCAAGGAAGGAGACGCCACTACACTCCGAGAGAGTTTGTTCCACTGTCGAACAGCCCTTACTGTCAGGAAGTTCCTCCTAAAGTTGAGATGGAATCTCTTTTCCTGGAACTTGCGTCCATTGTTCCATGTTCTAATCTCTGGAGCAGCAGTAAACAAGCTTGCTCCCTCCTCAATATGACATCCCATTCAAATATTTAAACAGCGCTATCATATCACCTCTTAACCTTCTCTTCTCCAGGCTAAACATCCCCAGCTCCCTGAGTCGTTCCTCATAGGGCATAGTTTCCAGACCCTTCACCATTTTAGTCGCCCTCCTTTGGACACGCTCCAGTTTCTCAATGTCCTTTATGAATTGTGGTGCCCAGAAGTGGACACAATATTCCAGGTGGGGCCTAACCAATGCAGAATACAGTGGCACTGTTACTTCTCTTGCTCTAGACACTATACAGTACTTTTATTGATGCAGCCTAAAATTGCATTGGCCTTTTTAGCTGCCACATCACACTGTTGACTCATGTTCAACTTGTGGTCTACTTGGACTCCTAGATCCCTTTCACACGTAGTTTCATTCAGCCAGGTGTCACCCATCCTATATCTGTGCATTTTATTTTTCCACCCTAAGTGCAATACCTTACATTTCTCCGTGTTGAATTTCATTTTGTTAGCTTTGGCCCAGCTTTCAAGTCTATTCAGGTCATTTTGAATTTTGAGCCTGTCCTCTGGAGCATTAGCTATTCCTCCTAATTTGGTGTCATCTGAAAATTTGATAAGAATGCCCCCAAGTCTGTCATCCAGGTCATTGATAAAGATGTTGAATAACACTGGGCCCAGGACAGAGCCCTGTGGGACTCCACTGGTCACTTCTCTCCAGGATGAAAAGGAGCCATTGTTGAGCACCCTTTGGATTCGGCCAGTCAGCCAGTTACAAATCCATGTAACAGTAACCTTGTCTAGTCCCCATTCTTGCAAAACCTTGTTTGCAAGAATGTCATGGGAAACCTTGTCAAATGCCTTACTGAAATCAAGATATACTATATCCACAGCATTCCCTTCATCTACCAAGCTGGCAATTTTATCAAACAACGAGATAAGATTTGTCTGGCATGACTTCTTTCTCTGAAACCCGTGTTGACTTTTTGTGATTATGGAATTGGCTTCTATATGTTCACAGACTCTCTGTTTAATGATCTCCTCTAGAATCTTTCCTGGTATTTATGTCAGACTAACTGGACAATAATTGTTGGGATCCTCTTTTTTTCCCCTTTTTGAAGATGGGGACAACGTTTGCCCTCCTCCAGTCTGCTGGGATTTCTCCTGTTTTCCAGGAGTTCTCAAAGATTATTTCCAATGGCTCTAATATTACATTTGCCAGTTCTTTTAATACCCTTGGGTATAGTTCATCTGGCCCTGGAGACATATATTTATTTAGATTAACCAGGTATTCCTGTACTATCTTGTCGCCGGGCCCCTGTCCACTCCCACTGGTGACTGGATAGGCTGGGGTTCCATAACAGATATAGATGGATGTGGAAGGATGCTCAGTGCTCTTTAATGAAACTTGAAACAGATAGAAGTGAAACCGAAACGTAAACAGGTCACTTCATCACCACAACTAATCTTCTAACTCAGTGTTCAAGGGGGCTCCTTCCGCTTCAGGACTCTTCACCCTATATGCCTTTTCCTTAGCTCCGCGTCCCGCAGGCCAACACTGCCCACATATGTCCCACAACAGTCTTGGCCCTGGGTTAATCACTGGCCTGGCTTGGAATGGCTCTCTGTCATCTTCCAGGGACAAAGGGTGTACCTGCGTAGTGAAGAATCTTTCCACTGGGTGGTCCCGGTCTCCACCTCTGCCTCCTCCCTCCCGGCATCCCTTCAGGTAACGCCTGTTCACCTCCGCCGACCATGCATCCCGGACTCGGGCTGTTACTTCTCCTTCGTACCCCATGTCTTCTCCTACACTCGGCTTCCACTTTCGCTCCTCCCTCCCTGGGAGTCCCTCTTCCGCCCCTTTTCTACTCTCTGTCTGGCCCACCTTCCCGGACTCCACCACCTCTCCAGCTGTTGCTCATTGAGCCCTTGCGGTCCCATCTTCCTTGGTGTCCTCATAGTCCCCCAGCACATCGTCTCTTGCAGCAGGACCCCAACCCAACTCATCCCCTCCTTCTGCCCTCTGACATATCTCTTTGCTTATTCTGTGCTGAAATTCCCCTATTCTGTCCTCAGATTGAGCACCCTTTTCCTTTTCTGAGAACACAGAGGCAAAGAAGGTGAACTAGTTAACTAGGCTGAATTGTGGCCACTTTAAGGTTTGATATGGGGGAGGATGCAAACAACTCTATTTTCAGACAATTTGGATCCTCTTAGAACAGTTTGGGAGCAGAACAAGTTCATCCCCCCAAACAGAATTGAGGGCATGGAAACCTCTGGGGCCACAAAAATGAGATCTGGGACTGCATATGTCTACCATACTAGGAGCAGATGGAGCTGTTTTAACAGGGGAATAGAATGATCTCTGTTAGAACGACTCCACTGACTCCCAGTTGGTTTCCAGTTACAGTTCAACATACTGGTTACACACCCTAATTTGATTAAATTCTGAAACATTCTCATTGATTACTCTATATTCACTCTTTCTCGGTTGCTGGTAGGTTGTAATAGCCCTTTAAGAGACATGCTAGAGGAGATTCTGTCAACCTTTCACCTACCAAATGTGTTCAATAACAACTCTCATAAACTGCATTATGGCCAAAGCACTTGGTTGGGTATGATGAGCACTGTGATCCAATGGATACGGAGGTTGCTGTATTAAGAAAGGCTGTGACCTATTAGAGTTCCCCCTGCTGAATATATTCCTTGATGACTTGGCATCAAGGGCCCTTTCCCACTACATAGTTATAGTGCTATGATTCTATTTTAACTACCACAGTTCAATTCTAAAAAATCTTGGAATTGGCAGTTTAGGGAAGGATATTTAGAATCCTTAACCAAAAAGCTCTAGTGCTCTGCAGACTACAAATTCCAGGATTCCATAGGAAACAGCTATAATTGTGTGCAAGGCCCCCAAATTCCATCCATTCTTCATGGGAAGAAGGATTTTGAGATGTGTTTTTGGTACTGTGAAATGGCTACAGTTCTTCTGTAATGTTAGAACCAAACCCTGATCTCACAGAAACAAATTAGCAAAGAAAAGCTGTCTTTGATGAAAGTATGGGCAATCATTTTTTAAAAGTGAAATGGAAAGCTGGCTTTGATAATGAAAGGTGGCTTTGGGGTAAGAGACATGGCAAGACCTGTGTTGAAACTAATTACAGAAAGTTTATTTCCTTGTGAGACAATGATGTTCACAGGGAGAAGCCAATTAGAGGATACCTAATTGAAGACAATCAGTGGCAGGATATAGGATGCGGTAGTCCTCTCCCATTCATCATGCTATTTTTAGTGACATGGTGCTTGAAAAGAATCTGGTGTTGTAGATAAAGCAAGAGAAAGGAGACACACAGTAATTATACAGCCTTTCGTCTGTGGGTGACCTTCTATGTTCTATAGGGCTGAGCTATTCTAGAATTAGAAACAGTCACCCTTCAGTGGATCCATCAGTAATAACCTTGGGACAACCATTTGGCTGGAAGATTCGTGGGAGCTGTAGTCCACTACACATGGGCTGCTTTTTCTGTTGACCTCAGACAACAGGTATGTAGTTATTATGTGTATGTACATAGTAAAGAGAGTACTGAAAAGCACATTAAAAGCAGAAAACAGTAAGGGGACGGGCTCCGCATGTTCTGAGATGGTCAACTGTTTATTTGTTTTAAAAAGCCCAACTCATTTTGGCCTCAATAAGAAAATGCCTTGTTAAGGGGCTAAAAAACCCAAATCTATGAATAATATATATTAGAAGTACTTTTAAAAGACAGGACAGCACTAAATGGCTGTTCAGACAGCTGTCCCTGTTTCATCCAGATCGGGACCACAGCAACCACACGCTGAAGCCCCAATTTGGCCTTTCCAGGGCACAAAAAAGAGCCACAAAAAGCTTTTTGCACCCTAGAAAGGGTGCCATAGCCATGTTGTTGTAGCTTGGCGGTGCTCCTTTGTTGCTGTGTCATATGGACACAGTGCCGGAGGAGCACCATGATGCCGCACACTGTGAGGAGTGGTGCATGGCATCATGGAGCCCTAGGGTGCGGAGTGAGGGCATGCATCATGTGGCCGGTCTGAACAGGGCCTAAATTAACTATGTCACATAAAATCACATAGGATTACATTATAAATATACCTTTCAGCAGAATACACTGGAGTGGAGAACTCTCCAAAACACAGGAGTATTGAGTATAAAAAGAACAGATTCTACAGAATTTTATTATATATGCATATAATCCTTGAAAAGGATAATCCTTGAAAAGGAATAGCCAATAATCGGTGTTGGAATCAGTCCCAGGGACAACTGATGCAATCTATCCAAGTGATTACTCAACCTATTCATGGTATTATTTGTTTTAAGCATGCATCTTCATTCATTATATTGCAATCATTCTCTATTGCATTTAAATTAAAGATTCTAGGTCCAGATGTTCATTCAGACCTAAAGGCACTAGGGATTTCAATTTTAGAATCCATTCCACGTCTTTTTTCCTGAAAATATATTATTTGTTATTACAAATTCTTTGTTATTACTATTCATTGTTATTATAAATTATTTCTACTGTATGTATGTGTCTTCAAGTTGCCTGTTGACTTATGGCGACCCAATGAATTTCATAGGGATTTCCTAGGCAAGGAATACTCAGATGTGGTTTTGCCAGTTTCTTCCTCTGAAATAAAGCCTACAACACCGGATATTCATTGACTGCCTCCCATCCAAGTACTATCCAGGCTGACAATGCTTACCTTCCAAGATCAGATGGGATCTATTGCCTTTAGGGGTATTTAGGTCCTTGTAGATATTATGGAGCTTGGACAACTTATTTTGTACTGCAATTACAGTTCCTAGAATTCCTCACCTTTGGCTGTGCTGGCTAGAGCTGCTGGGAATTGTAGTCCAACAACATCTGGATGGCCACACTGCTAGGATGTAAATGTAACAACTAGAAAAAATGGCTGAGGTCATACATCAGAATCCGTGTTTTGTAACTTTATAAATCCATGGTTACATTTCATGGACACAACAAAACACTCTTAGGGAATTGAGAAAATGCATATCTGAGCACGGGCCAGTGGTATCACTAGAGCTGGTTTCATACACCTCAATTGACGCCTCACATACCACATCATATAGAATCTTTAGCAATGTTTTTTGTACTAATGTTACTTGGAAATTATAATGTTCGTACATTGTATTGGTAATGTACTGGTAATAGATTTTCTTCCTGTCAGTTTTATTCACTGTTTAGTATTCACAACCATATATAGAAATCAGAAATATTATGACATGGATGATTCTGACTTTGGTATTTAATGATATATCTTTACATTTGACGATCTTATCTACTGCCTTCATAGCTGCCCTTTCAATCCTTGTCTTCAGATTTTTTAAAAAAATTAAATCTCCTTTTTGGGGCCTGAGGGCCTGAACTGACAAGTCAAAATAAAGCTGCTTTGGGTCACTTTGGAGGTATGGTGTTTAAATGACACACACACATCTTAAGAGGCAAAAGCTGTACCAAAGCTGCTCTCCAGTCCTTAGGACTGGAGGGTGGCTTTGGTGCAGCTTCCAGCCTCTTAGGACACATGCATCATTTAAACAGCATAACTCCAAAGTGACCTGAAGCAGCTTTATTTTGGCCCATCTGTACAGGTCCTTAGCTATGTTAAGAACAGTACAGATTAGAAGAAAGGGGCAACCAGAGGCCTCCTGATCATTGCCGTGGCAACTGCACTGCCGCAGCAATGATCCACTGCAAAAAGGAACTGCAAAATGCAGCTTCTTCCAGCAGTGCTGCCAACCAAGGTGCCATTACTGCCTTGGAATGTTGTGGTGATGTGTCCTGTGCTGTTTGGAAGTGTCACACAAGACACGTTATTGATACACATGCTGTGTAAATACACACACACCAAAATGGTGCCACCGGCATGTACTAGGGCTTGGAAGTGTACGGTTGCTGCACGCTCCCGAACCCTAGTTTCGGCGGCGCCACATCGCTTCCTGCCTGTCTGTCTCAGGCCTTAGTTTGGAATATCAGTATGCAAAAGGATCTTGTTGCACCTTTGCAACTAACTATATGGAAGATGTTGTAGCATAAGCTTTCATAGACTTGGCCTATTTACTCAGATACAACTCCTTTTTGGGTAATGAAAATCATTACCTACTTTAAAGTTATTTAAATCATCTGTGGTAATTATTTTTAGTTATCTTAATATTCAGCTGTAACCCAGCTTTTGCATGTTGGAAAGAAAACTCAGTAAATTCCCAGGAGATGAAAGTCACTAACTGAGCACATGTCACTGTTACGAGAAGCAGAAATATAAGTACATTCCATACCAAATGTATAGTCCTGTTCACTAGATCTCTCCACGTATGTTGATGGGCCAGGCACCAAAAGGATGATCTGAGCAAACCATGTCTTCCCTTTCCTTAAGATGGCCAAGTGACTTTGGTGTGATTGACCCAATTTGCAGCATCTTGGAAAGCATCCAGTACTCAGAGGCGAAACACTGAAAGAAGTCATTGGATGTGTAATTAAACCCCAACTGACTGAAATGCCTAATGTGCTTGGCTATTGATCTTCAGAGTTATGGCTCTTGGCTGAGTTTGTTGGGTGCACTGAAGTGCTCATATCACTTCTAAGTGTTTAAGTGCTAGCTTCTTATCCTGGTAGAAAAGTTACCTCTAAATGAGAAATGATTAGTTACATGTTTCAAGAGATTGTTTTTCCCCAGAGAATTTTATGGTCCTTGAAAAATAAGAAAGGAATCATACAAAACTCATTCAGTCAAATGAAAGCCAGTTCACACCACTAAGGAGATTATCGCATTTTAAAAAATGTGACTTATCCCTGATGGGATACAGTCACTTTTTGGATTGTTACCTGGTTTTATCGCACTCAAAATTGCTGTTGTTGCCGCCGGACAACTGCAACCCAGCTGCGTCTTGGGTACCAGTGGTGCTCAGCCAGCCATTTTTCTAAAATGGGAGCTTTCTGTTTTTGCAAAGCAGCTGGCTGAATGTGGCTGGGACCTGGGTTGTTGTGCAGCAGCAGCAGCGGGAATTTTACATGTGATAATACCCACTTTTAATCCCAAAAGCGACTGTATCCCATTGGGGATAAATCGCATTATTTAAAATGTAATAATCTCCTAAATTTAAACTGGCACATGGTGAACATGGATTGTGTAAATCTATATAGTACCAGCTACAGCCACTTCCAGGGAATTTGTGGTGGCTGTCTGTAAACTAAGGAGTCAAATAACTTCAGGTTAGGTGTGGGCTAAATCTGCCAAATGACTGCTGGAACATGTACTGGATGCTACATAAATCCACTTAGACTTCCTGCTAGCCAGGGATAGCCCAGGGCAGTTTGTTGCCAGAGGCAAATGCTGCCACCTTCCTAGAGTCAGTGCATATTGGTGCCTCAGGTTACACTGACACCTGAGGCAGAAAATCACAAGAGATTTCTCTCCCCTTTCTGGTTGTAAAACTACAATAATAATAAATGAAATAATCAACAATTTGCTGCCCTTTTATGATACCCTAAATCTGTTGCCTGAAGCAGACATTGCAGTGAGCCTAATGGTACATGCAGACCTGCTGATTGCTTTTCTCAGCTGGTGCTAATCACCAATATTCTCCTCTTTCCCCTCCAACAGCCAGTAAAACCTCATCCTTGTGGTGTAGGGATTCTAGTTGTTTGAATTGTTCAGTCAATGTCAAGCTGAAATTCTGCATATCAGCAGTGCTGAACACTTCCTTTTGAATAGGACTTCCTGTGCCCTCCCCTTCTTTCTGTCTGGATTAATTATGGGTAGAGTGGCCATGTGTTTTGCTTCATAGAGGATAGATTTCTCTTTGAAGGTATCTTCTAAGTGAAGGACTGCCCAGGCCAATTCTGCTTTCAAGATGCAGACTAATAAATAAGAAGAGATTCCATCAGGGGCCTTGAGGAGGATTATTTGCACAAGGGCAGCACACTCAAAAGACTCAAAGGACACATTCCTTCCCATTATGCTGAAATATATTCTATTTCTATTTAAATTATAATAATTTAAAATTATAGTAATTTTAAATGTGTGTGTGTGTGTGTGTGTGTTGTGTACCTTGTTTTTCTTTTTGTTGTTGTGTGCCTTCAAGTCATTTCTGACTTATGGCCACCCAAAGGCAACCTTATCATGGCATTTTCTCTGCAGGATTTGTTCAGAGGAGGCTTACCATGGTTTTCCTCTGAGGCTGAGAGAGTGTGACTTGCCCAAGGTCACCTAGTGGGTTTCCATGGCCAAGATAGTAATCAAACCCTGATTTCCAGAGTTGTAGTTCAGCACTCAAATCACACTAGCTTAGTACATATATAAGCATAAATTCTGTTGGTGACATACACATGCACAACTGGATGCCTTTTTGATGTTACAGAAGGAGATAATTTAACACCTCCTTGTACAACCTGCCCCACCCTCAATGAAAAATAGCTTTGAAACACTGGAGCATTTACTGGCCAATGAAGAGTGGAAAGGTAGGCATCATCTCTGTATCTGTACCTATGTCTTTCGGGATCGTCAGCAGATCACTGGAGTTATGAGTCACATGAAGGGCAATAGTAGGTCTCATTAAAAATGGTAGAACTGCAGCTGGAAACCTCCAAGCCTCTCCTGTCTATCAAATGCCTGGGTAACATGTACTGGTGTTTCAAAGCTGCCTTTCATGGTGTGGGGATATGGATCTGCATAGTCAAAATGTTATGCTCTGCCGAGGTGATGTAGGCTCTAGATCATAAAGCAGGATATGCTTGGAAGATAATCTATAAAGATGAAATTGGATAGGGAAAGATGTAAATGTAAATTGTGTATATAAATAATGATTGTTATATGCGATGTTTGGTTTTTGAAAATGTTTACTAAAAAAGAAATAAAGTAGTATATGAATATTTTATGCTAATATGTCTCTGTTTTTGTCCTTTTTGGTGGTAGGGGTGCAATGCCAAAGGTTTCCCAGACTTTTCCAACAAAACAACTGCCAGAGCCATTCCATGATCTTCATGTGTCTCACTTTTCCTCTAGGGTGATCAAATGAATTCATCTGAAGGTTGGATTTGCTTAAAGGGACCTTCTACACACCCAGGCAGTTGATTGGCCTGACTACTAAAACTGTAACCTGATCTGGTGCTGCTAATGCTCTATAATATAGCCTGAAAAATATTATTGCCTAAGAGGGATGCCATCGCGGACAAAACAATAAACAGCGATTGGAGGTAAAAGGCCACAACTTTATTAACATAACAAAAACAGAACCAAATATGGAATGTAGGATTGGCTCCAATGCATGAGGTCTGGATGTGTCATCCATCAGCCCAGTACTGAGTGGATGAACCAAAGTGCTTGGTCTCGGCCAAGCTTCGGGATGGCAAGGGATTATCGGTTAGTGCCCATGCTCCATCGATCGCTCAAGCGATTGATCGCATATCCACATATGCACATCATCGCATCTCTATCCCTTGCCAACAGGGATGCTGTACCGATGATGCCCCACAATGGCAACACCGCACTGCTCGCAGCACCCCCGTGTCTGGATGGACTCCCGATCCAGCACTACGCAGCCCTGGAAACCATGCCCACCAGATCCAAGACCTATGCAACCGCCACAGAAGGCAGGCCACTGTCTTCCACCAACCCTACTACCATTAACACAAGGAGGTGCAAGTGTCCTTAATTGGGCGGATGTAACCCG
>NC_056525.1:40946343-40968742 GCF_019175285.1 Sceloporus undulatus | reverse complement strand
CAAAAGCCCCTGACTTTCACCTTCCCAGCCTTTTTATAGAGTCCACTGGCAGTCCACATTGAGCAGTAGATGTGGCAGCCCCGATCCGGAAAGAGTGCCCACCGAATTCCTCTGGCAAACTGAGGCTCCTCAGGGCCATCCGCAGTACTGATACCAGCTGGTAGCGTGTTAGCGAGGTTCCATCGTCATGTATGAACAGGGGTCCACTTTTTTGGGGGCGGGCAGCCACGTATCGCTGTAGAGTTTTTACTGGGCACAGGTGGGAGCCACGGAGCCTCTGCAACTCAATGGTTGTTCCTTTGCCAAGTTGGTCGCACTTAGACCTGTGGAGAACTAAATATACAACATTCCGAGCAAAAGACACATCCCCAATGTGCAAAGCCCGCCCCGATCCATCGGCCCTGGAGGCAGGCACCAACTCTCCCACCCCAAAGGCCCCAAAGCAAGCAGTGATGAATGCAGCTTTGAACAGGTCCACCTCCCGAGAGGAGACATAAACCGAAGGCAACTGGACAGGTAATTGGTAAAATGTATAAACTCTTGTTGAAATTTGACATGGAAGATGAATACATGAAGGTGATAAAACAGGCTAAGAGTTTTGGTTATAATATACAAATGAAACAATGGGAAAAGAGGTAGTTAAAGGGGATAAAACATCCTTTATGTTATGATCTTAAAGATAATTTTTATAAAACGTAATATCAGTGGTATAAGCCTCTTGAGAAATTGTCTAATATGTACAAGGAACTTTTGAGTGTTTGCTGAAGTATGCAAAACAAGGAGAGATACTTTGGCTGCATCTGCACTTCAAAAGTAATCCAGTTTGACACCATATTAACTGCAATGGCTCAATGCTGTGGGATTCTGGGAATGGTAGTTTGTTGTGGCACCAGAGCAGAGCCACACTTCACTTATAGATGAAGTGTAACATTTTAGGTCATAAAAGGGGAGCCCAAAGCTTAAGAACTATTCTATAACCTCAGAAAAGATAATTGGAAGTCTCTTTTTTTAAATGTTTAGTATATATTCTAATATAATCTGTATTGTCTCTTATGTCTAGTTTCTTTTATGTATTTTGATTTAATATGAGTATATTGTTTGATGCAATTAAATTTTAGTATATGTAAAATTTTAGTGTATGTAGGACCCCTTGGGGATTCTGCACATTTTAGACTAAAAACTTTTCCAAGCTCTTCTTTGTTTTCTCAGTCAGTCATTTTGAGTTACTGAGGGTACAGTAGTTCCCCACTCACCCCAATTCAGCATGCTAGGCATCTTTTCCTTAGTTTCTGTGCTGACATATTGCCCTTGTGTGATCCAGATGGGAAAGAGAGAAGTTGTTCACTGCCACTCCAGGTGGAAGATCTGGTTCATCTTTTATTCAGGAGACATAACAGGACCATTCTGTTGGTGAGATGAGTGTCAAGCAACACAGCAGGGAGGAACCTTAGGGCTTTCGCTATTGCGGCCTCCTTGACTCTGACTCACATTCTCACTTTCCCAGCTGTGACGAGTGTCTGTACACATCAATTAGGTCCCCTGCCCAGCAAGCAATAAAGCCATGTTTCAATGTTTCTTTGACACAAAGAGAGACTACATAGAATCTATAGTGTAGGTTTTATGCAAGTGTAATACCAGCATAATCCTAAGGATGGATCTTTCTCAAGTTTGGAAAGGCAGTAACTAAAGCTTTTGCGAACAATGGGAAATATAAAATACGCAGATAGCAGAAGATATACATGTTTATGCAACTATATCTACACACCATACACACATTTGTACATGTCAGATATAACTGATCACATTGTGCTGCATGAAATGTTCCAGACTAGTGACAAGGAAGCTTGCTACAGGAATGGAGTTATCTTTCAGTACTCTCTTTCTGTCTGTTTTCTTATTCTGTTCACATTTTCCTACCTTCTTTCCCAAGGTTTATTCTTTTCTCTGTTTTTCTTGCAATATTGTTCCTACCTGCTTTTTAATAAACATTCTCCCTTCAATTTTTGTTTCTTTATTCTCTTGATGGGATTATTAGGAAAGGCAACATATCACCTTCTAAAACGGCGGGGATTTGCTGGTGTTCTGTATTGCAGGTACAGATTCATAACCTATAGATCCATAACTATTCTGTGTTTAGCTATGCTACGTATTCATGATTGTGACACTATTGCCATGATTGTAAATGTTTTGGAGGGTCAGGCCAGGAGACAGTATTTAGTCACAAATTCATAACTAAGTAGGTAATGTAGGATCTCAGACATCTTCTTTAGAACATGCTCCTCTGAAAGTCAGGCTGTCCTCACCAATTTGCTCCAGTGATATACTCTATGTATGATCATGGTACATTTTAAGTCCACATGGAATAACAGTCAGACTCAACTAGGTAGCTCAGCACCCTACAGGAACACAACAGTCACCAAAATCCTGTTCAGTGCAAGCACACTTATGCAAGCACACTTACAAGGATGTAGGTGATAACAGTAATGACAGTAGTGGAGGGTGGTGGTGTCAGCCATTCCGAGGATATCCCAGTGTCCATTCTAATTATAAGCTGGGAGGAGGGAGAACAGACCTCTGCCTTCTCACAGTACCCTATAGGTGAATGGAGAACTGTTTGGGCAAAGGAGTATTGCAGTGATGTCCAAACTTGGGCCCTCCAGGTGTTTTGGGCTTCAGCTCCCAGTATCCCAGACCACTAGCCAACATGGCTGAGGCTTCTGGGAGCTGAAGTCCAAAACACCCAGAGGGCCAGAGTTTGGACATCACTGGAGTATTGAATACCTCCTCATAAAAGCATCTAAGTAGTGCAACAGAAAGCATAATGAGGAATTATGCCAGCATAATGACCAAACAGTATCCCAGCCTCCGTCTGATTTAGAATATTTCCCAGATTCCTTTATGAAGTCCTAGATGTTCTGTGGCAAACAGCCATATTGATGTGAAAAGCATTTTCAGAGGACAGAAAGTTTAGAAAAGACTTGAAAACAGAAACCAACAAAGAACAAATTCCTGGAGGATAAGGTATCAGTGCATACTAGTCACAATGGCTATTACTGCTAGGATGAAAGACAGCATGCCTCTGAGTACCAGTTGCTGGGAAACACAAACTGGAAATGCTATTGTACACATGTCCTATATGTAAGCTTCCCACAGCTATCTAGTTGGCTACCATGGGGACAGAATACTGAGTGAAATAGACCTTGAGTCTGAGCAAGCACAGATTTTGTAAATCCTGAATATGTCTAATACTTCTATTTTAAGGGTGGAAGCCCATAAAGGTCTATTTTTATTTTAATTGAAGCTGTCTTAAATGTAACAGAAATGAATTATTTTCATTTCTAGTTGGCAGATTTTTATCCTAAGCAATCTTTTTATGTGTATTATTTTATTTTTCTATGTTATGTTTTATATAGATGCTGGTCTTTGACCATAATAAAGAATTTCATTTCATATTTCTGGCTTATCCACAGGCTTGCTAAAATATTGGATTTCCTGCGTGGCGGGGGGTTGGACTGGATGGCCCTAGTGGTCTCTTCCAACTCTATGATTCTATGATTCTATGATATGTGCTGGGTCAACTGTAGCTACCTGAATAAGAGCAGCATAGAAAAAGGTAGATTTCACAGAAAATAAATCACTGCTGCACATGGTAAAGTTAAAGGGGGTGAGGAGGAAGAGATAACTATTATTTCTCATTGCCTAGACCAGCTTTGGCAATTGTTCACACATAATGACCAGCATCCTGTTGGTAACATAAGCAAGCATACATTCACCTTCTGCCTTCATATGTCTTGGTATTCTCTTCCACTCTTTGCAACCAAAGGCACCCTCCCACTGATTCATGGTTGTACTTCAATAACTCCACCTTAGAGCCATTCTGGCTGGTGGAACAGTGTAGGGACAGGAAAAACATTGAACCATGACACACTTCAGTTACATCATTTGCTGAGATCCAAACAGATCTTATGTGGAAGAGGTCCTTAATCTGCATCTCCAGTATCCTTTACCTTAATCTGCATCTCCAGTATCCTTTACCTACTGTCATCCAGCAATGGAATTTCTTTTTAAGAGTTTATTATTTTTGGAGGGAGGCTACTGCTGTTGGGAGGCTGTCACAGCCTAATAAATGGATTACAGCACATTTTTAAAATTTAGTTATTATGTAATAATGTGGTGGCTCAAGTGGTTAAGACACTGACTGTTGATTGCAAGATCGACAGGTTGGCAGTTCGAGGCCTGAGTGCTGTATGGGGTGAGCTCCCATCACTAGTCCTAGCTTCTGCCAAACTGGCAGTTCGAAAGCATACAAATACAAGTAGATAGATAGGTACCACTTCAGTGAGAAAGTAAACAGTGTTCTATGCAATCATGCTGGCCTCATGATCACAGCATAGTCTCTGACAATGCTGGCTCTTCAGCTTAGTAATGGAGATGAGCACTGCCCCTATGGTGGCCTGACTTGACAACCTTGTCAATAGGGAATATCTTTACTTCTACCTTTAATAAAATACAAGAAGAGAATGTTTAATAAGCAAGAAAGTGGTTATAAAAGAATGCCTGAAGACACTGGCCATGCTGGCTAGGGGACCTCCAAAGTTTATCTCCCAAAGAGAACCCCTTTTTCCAGTCTCTGAATGAGAAGTAATCTATTCCAAGTATAACTACAAATTTATGCTCTGAAGCAAACCATGAATTTCCACTGTGCTATTTGTAGCATATCAGATACTCCTTGTCTTCCAGTCACTATTAGATTGTAAAACTAGATGGGATTTCTTGGAGCACCTGCACAAATGAAAATGTGTTGTGTGTTGCAAAAAGAGAATACAGGTTGATTCTTCTGAATCTGAAATACTCTAAAATCCAAATTTTTCCACATGGCTGGGTAAGATAGTGACACGTCTGCATTCCAATTATACAGTGTACACCAGCTTTGCTTCATGCAAAAATTATTTAAAATATTAGGTATAAAATTACTTTCATGCTATGTTTGTAAGGTATATAGGAAACACAAATGAATTTCATGTTTAGACTCGGGTCTCATCTTCAAGATATTTCATTATGTACATGCAAATATTCCAAACTCTGAAAAATCTAAAATCCAAAATGCTTCTGGTCCCAAGCATTTCAGATAAGGCACAATCAACTGTGCAGAATTTCTTTTGTGCTGATGACCAAAAAGAGATCTGAAGAAATTTCTGAAAGTGTTAGAAGTATACAATTGTTGGGCTGTCCTTCTGTGACCTTAGCTATGGTACATTAAAGGGCAAGACTCAAGATTCAATTGGCTGCCTTATCTCACAAAGTGTGATCGAACAAATGCATGGAAGTGTAACCAGCCTGATGAAATAAGGCAAGTGATTGATATTAACTTAAGAGCCATTGATTTTCCCCCTTCTCTGGAACTAGGACATGGAAAAGATAGCATGTTTTCTGAAAAGATAAGTCTTAGCTGATGGTTAATTACAAACAACTGCTGCAACAACTGTAGAACAATTGATACAAGGTGGCTGAAGAGGCAAACATGAGTCTGTGAGGACATAATGTTACAGTACCAACGCAGTGGCTATTTTCAGCTTAGTTTCAACTGATGACCTTGAGCCAGTCACTCTTCCTCAGTCTGACTTTTTTGCAACACTTTTCTGCAGCACTGTTTTCTCAGTGATATGGAGTCCAGCTGCATATATCATTCAACACTTTGTAGAAACAATTATTAGACATTGAACATATTACAGTTCTTTTAACACTTAGGTTGGAACTAAATAGAATTATATACTGGTATACAATTACATATAATAGGTCTGCACATTGTACATTGTGGCTTGCATCCTATTCAATAAGTATGATATCGTAAGAGTGATGGATAGTATTGTAATCATTTGAATATGTTTACAGTCATTGCACAATCGCAAGGACCAAAGTGTTCCCAAATTCTTACCTCACAACCCCTCCCCAGCACAGCCATTTCCAAGGTGCTGGAGAGTAAGGCAGTGAATAATGATTTGTCCAGCCCCATCCTGGTTACAGGGTGCAGTGAGGCAGACAGATATGACACGATCCCAGTAGGACTCTGCAGCAGCTTGTCTCAGCATCACTCATAACCAAAAAAGGGATGAACATGTCATTACTCACTGCCCCATTCTTCTGTGCTTCATAAATCATTATGTTGAACTTGGAAAGCTTCAGAGTTAGGATTTTGGAAAGCTGCAGCAGGAGATATCATAGCTACATCTCCCGATGCAGGATTTCAACCTATATTTCCATAGTAATGAATCATGTGAATTGAATAGACTTTGACGTCTGCAAACCTTCATTTATGAGCTTTTATGGAATTAAGCTGGCAAATGGAATGACATTTGAGACTCTTTAATTTGGAAATCATTTTTAAAATATGTTTTCTGTATGAACTTTTTAAAGAAATCACTTCCGCGAGAGGCCAAAGGCCTCGCAATCGGCGGCAGGACCGAGCAGGGGCCGGTCCCAATGGCTCGGCGGGCCGCATGCGGCCTGCAGGCCGTAGATTGCCAACCCCTGGTCATATCAGTGCATCTTGATTTGGAGAAAATGCATCCTGGAAACCACATGTGGGCTCCCCAAAAGAGATTTTTGAGCCTCCTGTTGTTGTTGTTGTTGTTGCTGTGTGCCTTCAAGCACTTTCTGACTTATAGAAACCCTAAGGCGAACCTGTCATAGGGTTGTCTTGGCAAGATTTGTTCACAGGAGGTTTGTCATTGCCTTCCCCTGAGGCTGAGAGCATGTGACTTACCCAAAGTTACCCAGTGGGTTTCATGACTGAGTGGGGAATTGAACCCTGATCTACAGAATTGTAGTTCAATACTCAAACCACTATGCTACACTGGCTTCTGATTCTCCTGTAAAAAGAAAAAGGTAAAGGTTTTCCCTTGACATGAATGTCTAGTTGTAACTAACAGTAGGGGTCAGTGTTCATCTCCGTTACTAAGCCAAAGAGTCAGCATTGTCTGAAGACAAGTCCATGGGCATGTGGCCAGCATGACTGCACAGAACACTGTTACCTTCCCAAAGTGGTATCTTTTTATCTACTTGCATTTGCATGCTTTTAACTATGAGGTTGGCAGAAGCCGGGCCTAATGATGGGAGCTCACCCCATCATGCAGCACTTGGGCCTTAAACAGCCAACCTTCCAACCTTATGATCATCAGAATTGGCATCTTAACCACTAAGCCACCATGTCCCTGTATCACCTCCTGTGCTTCTTCCTATACCTCCTCAAAATTCCCTTTTCACTGTTTTTGTCAAAAATTCCCATGCTTTTCAGGGAGCATTTTTTGCCCCCAGGACCATTTTTGGCCCAAGCACGGGATTTTTTCTTCTTAAAAAAACTCCACAGGAAGAAGACTCTTTTTTTAAAAAGAAAAGGCGTTTCCTAAGCCTGAAGCAGTCTACCCACCTCTAAAATGACAAAAGTGTTTCCATGGTCACATGGCATGGAGGCTCTTTTGGCTGAAACAAATTTTCACAAAAGATTTTAAAATGTCAGGGGTGGATGGGGAGGGTAACAGAGCACAGTGTGCCAAGGTACCCTTTCCCATCCCTGGTAGTTGCTCCTTCTCAGCAAAAAAATGCATGCATGTCTACTGAGAAGATCACCTCATTGTAAGATGGTCAAGGACATAACACAAAGCAGAAAAATCCCATTCTTATCTCTGATTTAAAGGCATTTCAGTATCAAATATTCTGCTCTTTCAATATATTTAAGAAGTTTGAAATTTAAATCACTTTTATGTCCACTCACTTATTACAGATAAGAATGAATTTTCCTTGCTTTGTGTTGAAGAGATGCTTCCTACACCCCAACAATAACAATTTGGATTGCTGTCCCAGTGCTAATAGCAGCATCTTTTCCATGGCAACATTTTTTCTTTACAGCTCAGCTGGGCTGTGGAGAATAGTAGGTTACACATCCATGCTATCAATGTTCAAATGAACAATAGTACATTTTCAAGTGGAAACCCCCCCCCCCCTTGAATATACTCAAGCATGCAGTCAAAGTCTCTGTATTTATTAGAGATAAAGTCAGAGCATTATTCTGAAGGGGTTCCATTAGGAAACTGCAATGTCTCTGGTTTCTGTTACTCATACAAAGACTTAGAGGTAAATTAATCAGAAGAGACAGACTAAAAACAGTCTAGTGCAGGAGTGTGGAATTGTTTATTAAGAGATAAAGAAACAGGAGACACAGCCATGTTTTGGTTACTGAGTACAGACAGCTTTGAATTTACACAAAAAGAACACTAAATAACCAGGCATTTGTAAAATGGATAAGAAACTTTGCTTTCCTTGGATTGATAGCTTTCTCTCTTTCTTTTTTTTGCAAATGAATGATGTCCCTTATTTTTATGGGGGAGCTATATACTGATGGCAAAGCTTCAAACCACTAGTTCTGAGAAAGTTATGTTTTGTTTCTGAACACCATTAAACTTTCTTTTCTATTTTCTAAAGGTTATTTTTCCCCCAGTAGCAGAGTAAGTGCTGTTGGACTGCCTGTTTACAAAAACCAGTCAGAGAATTGAAGCAAAATAAGAGACTGTTCAGGTTCTCTCAAGGAATCCTGGGAATGGTAGTTTGATGAGGATTCTGGGAATTCTCTAAAGGCTTAAGCCCCTCTCCATAACATCCTACAATTCCCAGGAAACAGACTGTAATGAGACTTTTTTTTGGCATATGCGCTATACATTTGTGTAGAAGAGTTTTCAATATATTCTTCTTCTCTCCCTATGTACAAACCTTCCAACATACAAAATACCTTACAATGAGGCTAAGTATGATGAAATCTTAAAAGTCCCCCATTGCAAACACCCACAGGAAAAAGAGTACAAGGCAAGGGAATGCTTACCCCTTTCCCCAAGAATTTCTTTCCCTATAAAACTCCCAACGGGAGAAATAGCAGTATCGTGTCAGGTCTACATTTGTGTATGAGTGTAACCAAATGTATACTTGCAGAACTTATAAATGAACCAACACACACTTGCACAGAGAAATTGACAAGTTTCAGACCTTTGCATTCTGGTTTACAACAGGGGAAAAGCCTCCACAAAAATTTGTATATTAGGGAGAAAGGTGCACAAAACTACAATATACTGGGGAAAGAATGCTTGCAAAAAATACACACGCTAGAAAAAAAGTGTGTATGAAATACATTTATAAGGCGAAATGCACACAAAAAGGTGGGCTGAAACAATTTTGCCATCAGGGGAATGAAGAAGTCATGAAACTGAAATGCCTAAAATTGTCCCATCCTTGCTCCTCATGACCACACCACTGTCGCTTTTATCTCATGAGAAAGAGGGAGACTTACAGGCCTCCTTTAAGCAAATAGCAGTCTGGAACACTGACAGAAGCAAATCAAATATGCAGTGGCCCCATTTTGCCTCATTACATGTTCTCCATAACTGTGAAGCCCTTGCTAGATCAAAAGTGATGATGTTACTTTTATTATGAGGCCTAACCAAGTTAGTTTATGCCAGAGCTTGGAAAAATTAATTTTTAGGACTACAGCTCTCAGAATACAACTGAAATGGCTATTTCCCATACTGTCCCAGTAATTATGGAACACTAGTTCACACACCACACACACCCCGGCTCTGGTTTCTGCATGAAACTATAGTTGGGCATTCAGGCTTCTGACCAAAGAATTGAATAGCCCTTGAGATGAGAGGAGTTAGCCATTCCTAGATGAAAACATAGCACCATCCTCATTGTTTCATGTTTTCAGCTATCCTAAAATAAAATCACACCCACATTCTGCTTATTTCTACTTCATATTGATTGTTTTAAAGAGAAAATAAAGTTTTACATTGTTCAGGATTTCATACAATGTTCAAAGAATGCAAATTTAAACATCAGTTCTCTACATTGGATATAGCATCTAGCATTACAGATATGATAAAACAAAGGCTTAGGAAACTGATCAGACTGCAGATGATATTGTCAAGTTCAGGGATGGGCAATGTGATCCTCTAGATCTTCTTCAGCCTTTGACTATGCTAGCTATGGCTGATGGGAGTTGCAGTCAAAGTATTCCCATTGGAAGGACCATATTTCTTCATCCCAGTACTCATTATTTGATACAAATCAATGACTGCCTTTAACAGAGATTCACTTTGATTCAAGAAGAATCTAAGCAGATACTGCTACAGCTCTTTATCATGCAAGAAAGTACTTTTTATGGTAACCACAGAGAAGGTTTCCTTGTCAGTATTTATGAGAACTGTGCCAAAGAGCATATAAATTATTCTCTACTTTTGCATTGACATGTTACAAATGACAGTCAACTGACTGTCATATCACCAACCATAATGCTTTCATGATAGTTTGTTCTTTTAGACAACATGCTAGCAAGGATATGCCATTGCTTTGAGTGAAAAATCCTATGTTAACAAGGAAGTAGGATGCAGGTGATGTTCAGGCAGGATGGCAGGGTACATTCAAAAGCACTGTCCCATTTCCACAGTTGCAGAAGAAAGGAAGCATTCTACATGAATACAGAGGAAGAAAGCAACACTGAAGGAGAGTGGGATAAGGAAGGACAGCTCTGGAAGGAAGGCTTTCTATGAAAGAGAGTGCTTGATCCATCTACATGCTGGTTGTCTTGAGGGAACATCAGTTATTGTTCATGATCCACCATGAAGCTAAGGAAGCAAATGCAAGATGTTTGCAAAGATCATAAAGTGGATTGCAGTTTACTCTCAGATATGAACCAAGTTAAGAATCCTGCTCTTATCAAGTAGGCCTTGTGATATCATACACTCTGTCCTTACTTGGTAAACTGTACTTCTACTGTTGTATATTAAATGATAGTTTCCTATGACATCCCAATCAGGAAACTGAGGGTTAATAAATCAAAATAGGAGAAATTAAGGAGAAAGTGCTTGGCATAATTTGAAAGCGTAAGCTCAAAATTGTACATTTTTCCTATGAAAAAGAAGGATTGACAGAAGTATTGCTGCTTTAATTCATACATGTTTCTTAGGATATGTGTGTATGTGTGTGCTTTCAAGTCACCTGTCAATTTATGGTGACCCCATGAATTTTATAGGGTTTTCTTAGGCAAGGAATACTCAAAGGTAGTTATGCCAGTTTCTTCCTTTGAAATACAGCCTACAGCACCTTATATTTGTTGGCATTCAAGTACTAACCAGAGCTGAACCTGCTTAGCTTCCAAGATCAGACAGGATCTTGTGCCTTTAGGATATTTAGGTCTTTGGATTTGCCAAGAAGTTATTTTTATTTCAGCAATTTGATCCAGCTAACCTGTAATTCTATCCTGATGAAACTCAACGCAGCATTTACAACTCTCCCTGGCAACCTGCCATATCTGCTGTTAGTTTGCCATAGTACTTATATACACTGCTAATATAACCACTAATACTCTATATTTCAGTAGGTTGCTGTGTCATGTACTTTCTGACCAAATCTTGTGCTGTGTCTTCGCATCTTATACATTTCTTATGTCATTCTGGTAATAATAACAATAAAGACATCATATTCCTTATGTGCCAATTTGGATTTCTTGTCCTTAAAAGAACAACAACAACAACTCTTTTATGTAATGTGCCACTCCCAATTGCCTGCTAGTTTCAGTTTCTTATCTTAAAGGTAGGTTGTGATTCTATACAACTTAGTTAGTAATAAACCCAACTGAACCCATAAGCATATAAACATACAATAGGCTCATGTTCAGGGGTGGACAACTTGTGACCTTCCAAATACTATTGGTTTATAACTCCCAGCATCCCTCACCATTGTCTATGCTGTTTAGGACTGATCAAAGATATCTAGTGGGTCTGAACTGCATGATCCTGAGCACACTATATAGATATTAGTTTTGAAATTCCCAACAATTACAGCCGAACAAGTACACACTGTGAGTTAATTCAAAGTTGGATAAAATCTTTATTGGGACCATTTAAATGTTATTAAAATGACAAACTTTCACATCCTCCAGAATTCTTTGTTAAGCAAAATGGTACAAAGTGGATTGGGTAAAGAACAATTAGCCTTGACAGACCAGCCATAAAGGCCAGTTTTGGGGTGAAGTGGGGGTGTGGCATCCACACAACACATACCCTGACTCTACCCTCATGCTGGTATGATGCCGTGCACCCAACCACATGGTGGGTGGCATCACAGCACTCCTTTGGCCCTGCATCTAGATGACACAGCACCAAAGGAGTGCCGAAAAGCTGCAGCACAGTCTGTTCAGCCCCTAAAAGTCCAACGATGTGGCACAGTGTATTGGCTATTAAGTGTGTCTGTAGCTACAAGATGGGGATGGCATGCTCCTGACACAGTGTTCTGTGTTGTTAGAAGGATCTTTTAAAAGCAACAAAATGGGTTGAAAAATTCGAAATCTGTATTGTACATTGCCCTACCTGGAAAAAGCATAGTGGTTAAGAGTTCTGGAGAGTCCACTATCTCCATGATGGCATGTTGGAACTTCATACTGTAGTCTGATTGCACGTGGCTGTAAAGCAAGGACATGAATGGGAACAGAATACATTTGTACCCTTCTAAGGGCAATAAGTCCTATCAAACCTTCTCCCTATAGCTAATGTCCTAGGACTCTTCCCATCCTAACTCCTGTGTGGTCCACTTTGTTCCTTTTTGTCCACAAACTCTTACAATATGGTTTTATTGACATAACACTAAGCCTTTAAAACCCTGTTCATAAATGTGACTGTGCTTTATTGCTTATTGCAGTTTCCTTCATTCTTTGTCAAAAGATATAAAGGAATCTGTGGCACATTTGAGATGGAGAAAAAGAAATTTCTAGCATAGGGCCCGTTACAAACGGGCCTAAAAATGTGCGCTCCGCACGTGCTAGGGTTAGAAAGGGGCATCCTTCCTGGATGCCCCCAACCCTAGCACGCGCGGAGCGTGCACAAAATGGCGGCGGCCGTTCCACATGGCCACCGCCATTACAACGTCACGACCGAGCTGCCTCTATATGGGGCGGCGCGGACGTGACATCATCACTCCACGCCAAGGCACATAGTACGCCCCTTCCCCGGCCGCAAAAGGAGCTCCGAAATGGAGCTCCTTTTGCCGTTTGCGTTGCTGGGCGCAGCTTTCAGATGGTTGCGCCCAGCGACGCAGAGGAGAAAGGGGCCAAGCGGCCCCTTTCTCCTCCTCCCCGCCACTGCGGGGTGTCTTTAGGGCTTGAAGCCCCAAGGACACCCCTTTCCAGGCTGCGGGGAAGGGGCTTTTTGCCACTTCCCTGCAGCCTGAAAAGCGGCGGATCGGGGCTTCAGCGGCTGCCGCTCTGACCACAGAGGCCCCAATCTGTCAGGGAAAGGGACGGGTGCAGGCCGCCGCTTTTCGGCGGTCTGTAACCCGCCATAGTCCTTCATGGAGTCCAGTCCATTTCATTCTAGAGGTATTCTTTGTTGTTGTTTTGTGTCTTCAGGTTGACTTATGGGAAGTCTATCTCAGGGTTTTCTTGGCAATATTTATTCAGATTAGGTTTTTCATTGCTTTCCTCTTAGGCTAAGAGAGCATGATTTGCCCAAGATCATTCACTGAGTTTCTATGGCTGAGCAGAGATTCAAACCTACTTCTCCCAGAGTCCTAGTGAAACACTAAAATCACTACACTATGCTCTCTCCCCCATTCCTATTCCATTTTAACCATTAATCTATTCCTTGTCACACAATTTGTTAGTCATTCTCTATTTCCTTTGTAATATACTTTATAAGTGTTTCTTAAGCACTGTCTGCATCTATGGGTGTTTCCTCCCATTCCTGCTGCATGAACTCAGGCATAGCCTTTAAAAAATACCTCCGTTCTGAGGGCATGGATGGGCAACGTTTAGAGGTCTGAGTGGTGCAGCTACATATTTCAGTTTCTGCAGAAGGTTTGTATCATACTTCAAGACCAAATTAGATATGAATTCAAATGCATCTGCCTGATTTCAAATGTTTTATACAGTCAGCCCTTCTTATACACGGATGTTTTATACATGGATTCAAGCATCCACAGTTTGAAAATGTTCCAAAAAAGTATAAATTTCAAACTTTAAATCTTCATTTTCCATTTTTTATAAGGGACACCGTTTTGCTATGTCATTATATTTAATGGGATTTGAGCATTTGCTATGTCATTATATTTAATGGGATTTTGTTATACACGGGGGATCTTGGAACCATACACCAGGGTATAACACGGGTCCACTGTACTCTCAGTATAAGGGGATCAAACAAGGGAGGGCCAAAGCAATGGAGGAAAGGGGCAAACACTGAGGCTCTTTATAAGCTCTTTATAGGCTCTTTATAATCTTTATAAGCTGGGAGGGCTCAACACTGGCAGGCAGATTATTAATTTTTATTAGGGGCTCAACAGACCAGCAAAAAGCACTGGCCTGTTCACAGGGTGAGGGTTGAGCATCTCCTAGGGTTGCCATCATTACCTTCCACAAAACTGGTACAAAGTGTAGGAAAAATGTAGGGCTTGAAGTAGCAAAACTGTAGGACAAATGGCAGGACATTCCAAAAAAATAGGGGACAAAAAACATTAATAAAAAACAGTGTAAACGCATGCTTCTCACTCATGCTCAAAATGGAGGACATTTTGACATTCTTCCTGGACAGAAGTTTGGGATGTAGCTTTGTGTGTTGGACTAGGGCTCTGGAGACCAGGGTTTGCTTCCCTGTATTGGATGACCTCAAGCAAGTAACACTCTCTCAGCCTCCTCAGCAGAAAGCCATGGCAAACCTCTTCTGAACAAATATTGCCAAGCAAACCCCAGGATAGGTTTGATTTAAGGTCTCCATAAGGTGCAAAACAACTTGAAGGTACACAACAACAAAGAATAACTGAGTACTGTACCTTTAAATGCAGTGAAGGGTCCAGCATGGTGTAGTGGCCTAGGACAATGGGAGACCAGGTTGAAATCCCAGCTCGGCCATACAAACCTGCTGGGTGACTTTGGGCAGCAAGTCACACTCTCTCAGCCTCTCAGGGGAAAGTAAAGGCAAAGAAGAAGCTTGCCAAGGAAATTCTGCAGGGTCACCATAAGTCAGAAAGGAGCAGAAGGCACACAAGAACAACAAGAACAACAAGAACAACAACAGAGGAGGAAGGGGGAGGAGAAAAATGAAGGAGAAGGAGAAAGGAGAAAAGGAGGAGAAAGAAGAAGAAGAATAGGAAAAAGAAGATAAAAGAAGAGGAGGAGGAGGAGGAAGAGGGGAAGAAGAGGAAGAGGGGAAGAAAAAGAAGAAGAGGAGGAGAAATAAGAAGGGCCCAGTCAGCCAGCAAAGGCACCACGCAGCTCCTCTGCCTCTGGAGAAGGCTGTGCCAGCCAGTTGGGCCCTAAAGAGAGAGTCTGCGGGATGGCAAGGCCTTCTCCAGAGACAAAGGACGCACCACGCGGCTCCTCTGCCTCTGGAGAAGGTCTTACCGCAGCGGCCTCTCTCCTCGGGGCTCAGCCAGCCAGCGATGAGAAGCCTTTGCAGGCCAACTGGGCCCCAAAGAGAGAGGCCATGGTGGCACGGCCTTCTCCAGTGGCAGAGGACGCACTACATGGCGCATCCTCCACCTGTGGGGAAGGCCTTGCACCGTGGCATCTCTCCTCAAGGCCCAGCTAGCCATCAAGGCCTTTTCCGAGGCAGAGGAGCCGCACAGTGCCTCCTCCGCCTCTGGAAAAGGCCTTGCTGCCGCAGCCTCTCTCTTTCGGGCCCAGCCAGCCTGCAAAGCCTTTTCTCTGCCAGCTGGCTGAGCCCTGAGAAGAGAGGCTGCCACAGTAAGGCCTTCTCTAGAGGCAGAAGAGCCATGAGGGGCCTCAGCCAGTTGGGCCCCAAGAAGGGAGGCCCCCACAGCAAGGCCTCTCCTCCACCACTGCCTGTCATGTGGCATGGAGCCTCAGGCAGTTGGCTGGCCTGTGCATGGCTCCGCCACCACTGGAGGAGAGGCCTTGCCAGGGAGGTCCTGCTCCTTGGGGCCCAGTTGGCTGGCTAATGCCCCACCCTGCATGGCAGGTGGTGATGGAGGCCCCGCCCTGAGCTCCATCCAAGTCCAGCTAGGCCTAGTGAGGCAACTAGGCCTTGCATGCTGCCACTGCCGCATGATTGAGGTGGCAGCAGCGGAGATGGGAGCCGGGACTGGCTCTAAACCCGGGCCAGGACATTCAAAACAGCCAAAAACCGTGAATGTCCCAGCAGAATCCGGGATATGGCAAACCTAGCATCCCCACACTCCAAGCCCTCACTGCGCCGTCTGTGCACCATTTTGGTGTATACCCATCCACACGGGGTGCGCCATGGTGACACACAGGTGGCACAGCCCCCAAATGGTGCAGCATGGAAGGGGACACTGTGGCGCTTATGTCGCCCCTTCCAGGAAGCTGCTTGGGATGGCTTCTTTTTGCTCCCTACAGGGAGCGGATTGGTACCACTGCATTAGGCTGCTATGGCACCGATCCGGCCAGTACAGGGATGGCTGGATGCCACCCATCTGTATAGGCCCAGACTTGTTGATACTTAGACTTGAGCAATATCATTCACTAACTGATAAATGCACAGGGAAAGAGGAGGACTGCCACCCTCAAATACCAAGAATAACTAGTAAGATAGTCAAATATCTATAATATCCAGTAGTAGAATCCTCATAGCCATAAACATTCTCAGCAATAATGTGAACATGGGCATAGATACCAAGAGAGATCCAAAATACAGGGATCCCTTTTTCATCTGGAGCTTTAATTATGTGAGAGAATTAAGTATTGTTTGAAAATCTTGAGTTGCCCTCACACTTTCCTCAGGTTTTCTTGGATAGTTTGGCAGTGAGACAGAAGTTGAGTAAATGACCTTAGAGATTTTGCCTTGTGATTTTGATAAGCACTCTTTCTTTATACTTTAAAAGGAAATGCCCTAGATACATTTGAAGTATGTGATGATATTGGGAAATGGGTGAGCAATGGCACTGTAAAAATAATTGGATCCCTGCCATTTTAATAAATAATAATAAAATTTTTATTTGTATTCCACCTCTCTATCAAAGATAATCAAGGCAGCTTATATATTAAAACTCCATAGAAAATCCAAATACCTCCTTTCCATCCCTCCCCTCTGGTAGGACTGAGAAAGATTTCTGTTTAAAACCACAGATAGCTGCTGTAAGTCAGTGTAAAGAAACACTGAACCAGATGGATCAATGCTACAGTTCAGTGTTAGGCAATTTCACATATATACATTCACCAAAACTGAATGAGCTTTGAGTTGCATTATTCAGCCATCATAAGAAAATCCCACAAACAGTAAGGAATCACCAACCTTCCCCATGAAGCCACGTCTTGCCAGAACTCATACAAGATGAAGCATGTGTCGCTCAACATCATTTTGTGAGCAGATACACTACAGGAAAAGAAGACAGGCCATGTAGAAAACTGTTGTCACTGTGTGCCAGGCAATGCATAGTAGATATACAATGAGACTTTGAGACTGACACTGAACCTGACTCTGATACTATATTTATATATGGTGAGTCATGGATGGATTCTTATTGTTTGCACAGAAAAAATGATGTCCTCATGCCAATGTAAAAGAACACCCAGTTCTTTTTAAAGGAGCATTTTGGCTTTTCATGATGGCCACATTAGTTATGTTGTCTTTGTGGTGCAGAATAATGAACACCCAAGCTTTTATCTTCCTCTTTGAACTTCTACATCTCCTTGATTCCAATGAATTCACTGAACATGCCAATATTTTTCATTGAAAGGAATCAATATTAGTGTTAGACCTCATTTCAGAGGACCCAGTTATACAACCATTTCAGGAGTGAACTAAATGTTATGTGAAACTAGTCCTGAAAACGGTAGCTTTGGTCTCTTTCTCACTGCATAGTTAAACATAGTTGATACCAGTTTAATTGTCATGGCTCTATCCCATGGAATCCTGGAATTTGTGATTTTGCATTCTCTAACCAAACTACAAATTCCAGATATAGCTATGGCAATTAAAGTGGAGTCAAAGTGCTATAATTGTATAGTGTGAAAGAGAAATTTATACCAACTTTTGTCAGTCACCCAAACACCCACTAATGTAATGTGATTCAGATTTTGCTGGTCTCCAACCCATTTCAGCCTTTCCAGAATAGCCAATGATGCGAGATGATGTGAGTTGCAGTACAGCCATGTATGGTACACTACACATCTGTCATCTCTGTCCTAGTGTTTAGGTACCCATGCATGTTGTTTCCACCACCCAATGAATTTGAATGCTGGCAGGGAAACACATCATGGGACAATGTCAGTGCACAGCAAAATATGCCCCAATGCTATGGCAAAAGGTGTGATGCAGAGAGTACTCTGCTTATTTGCTGCTCTCTGTGCCAACTCCATTTTGAATAATACACTGGTCCCTAAGGCTATTGGGATTTTCAGGCAGCCATGCAGATTCCCAGGTATGATACCAAGGACAACTTAATGCTTAAACAATTCTAGAACCATGTAATTTAAATAACTTGTATCATAAATAATTGTCAATGCATCTTGCTTTGCATTTTCACTGGACTTAAACCTGTTCCAGTAAGCAATAAAGGGGTTCCAGAAATGGCAATTTAATTCTCAGTTCATTCCAAAGCATTGTTTATAAAGTATACATTAATGCATTAACATATCTGCTGAATCTTTATTTCCTATTGTTCTTGTCGAAGGAAGAGATTTTGTTTCTTCCAACAGTTAGCAACTGAAATCCAGGCATTTATTAATATATTTCCATTGTACCAATTGCTTATTAGTAAATTTGGAGGGGGTTGTGTGTGTATCAGTAGAGATGGGGACAGGAATCCAGACTGATGACCATGTGAGTGCACATTTATATACAGGACATCTCTTTCTGTGTTTCTGTTTGTTTTGCTATCTGTACAAGAAGTAATAATTCTCTTTAACAAGTGTCTCTCTTGTCACATTTATCTGTTTTATGAAGCTGTTAGGTGAACAGTTTAGTTCATGGATGTTTGTCAGACTTAAAACATGAAACAGCACTGTATATACTCAAGGTTCTATAAATAATACCTCCCTGGCAGTTGGCAGAGTGCGTCAGGTTCATTCTCTGAAGACAGAGTTCAGCCCAAGCTACAAGAACTGTTTTTAAAGATGTTTCTTATCCTAGCAACCTATAAAAGTCAAATTCTGGAAGACTTACTGTAGGCAGCTGCTCTGTCCAGATGTGATTTCTGTGTAGGATTGGAGTGCCTGGCAGAATGCCTCTAATCCACTTTCTCCCACTGAGATTTGTCTCTGTGCCACCAAGATGTGCTGCAGGAAGTAAAAGATATGGCAGAGGGTAGGTGGGGAGATCCAATTCTAACATGCTGCATTCAAGAATACCAAATGTCCCTGATGGAAGTCCTTCATACCCAAGGATTGCACTCAGTTGTAAAAGAACGGGTTCTGTAACATTCATTATTCCAGATTTGGTCATCTTTGTATGCCAGAAGCAAACACGGTAACCATGAGAATGAGAGTTCAGGGAGAATTGCTTACTGTTACAGGAAATTCACTACAAACCACCAAAGCATTTCTCTTCTTAGGTACTCCCTTTTTTACATGCACTGACTTGTGTTATCAATTGGTAATAATTATATCAAGCATTAATAACAGCAATAATAATGCAGAAGTGGTGAAAAACTTACAGAATCCCTTCCTTTGCAGACCATGTTGTCTTTCAGAGGTTCCAGCCTTGGATTCTGAAGAGGCAGAAATGCAGAATTATTCCAAAAGATGATAATTTAAAATGAGTAGATGAAATATATTAAGTACACTATGAGCATCTTTTTCACTGGATATACACACAGTCACTATAAATTAAGATCAGAATGTCATGAAAGTATGCCAGGGCAGAAACTCTGCATGTTTACCTGGTATTATAAAACAAAGAGCAGAACAGGTTTGGAACCAGAACAGATTAGAAAAACCATTCCTGTGGAGGTACAGCTCATCTGAATGTGAATAGTTTCCAGAGGATATATACCAGATGTCCAGAGACAAACCAGTGTCAGTTTTAGCAGTGAATCGCCTGATCTCTCTGATAATGAATTGGGGTGAGTTGTAATACATATGATCACTATTTGACAATGTTAACATCAAGTGGGATCTTGCGTGTGAGAAACAGCCAAAAGACACCATGTACCACCAAAAGAGGTTTCATATTTCTTTAGTCACTTCTGACATAACTATTTTCATCTGAGGCAGTTGACATATCCAACAGCAAGTGACATTGTATGTCTGTATATCAGCTTTGTTTTGTGCTGCCGAATGAAGGAATGGAAGCTTCTCCTTTTGCAGGAGGGAGACACGGTAGGAAGGTAGATAAAGGAGAAACCGTAGGCCTTAGTGCAACAAGCAGGGCTGAGCAACCTGTGGCCCATGTGTCATCTTCAGCCAAATTTAAATGAGGCTTTGGCCTAATTAGAAAACCCATGTGCACATGCTAGCTAAGAAAATGAGAAAATATTGTAATTTTTTTTGACGCACCAGAATTCTTTGGCAGAGAAGGCTAAAGACCTTGTAAAACTACATATCCCAGGATTCCACAAATGAAGCTACAGCACTAATAGTGGTGCAAAACTGCATTTCTAGGGTGTAGATACACTCTATATCAGTGAAATGCTGAGTCGATTTTGGGTTTTAACTTTGTAAGCTAGAGCTATCCAAGGTGCTGAATCCCATCTTCAAAATACCTATATAAATTAAAAATAGGTTTTTGTGGGTTTTTCAGCCTATGTGGCCATGTTCTAGAAGAGTTTACTCCTGGCATTTTGCCAGCATCTATGGCGAGATCTTCAGAGAATGCATTCTCTGAAGATGCCAGCCACAGATGCTGGTGAAATGTCAGAAATAAACTCTTCTAGAACATGGCCACATAGACTGAAAAACCCACAAAAGACCATGGATGCTGGCCATGAAAGTCTTCAAATTCAAAATAATGTGTTAGTTATAAGTAAATCTACAGCGCTATATGAATAAACTTTAACAACAACAACAACAATAACAACAACACAGGTACTACAAGCAGTTCTTCACTCCAAAGCTCTCACCACCTCTTCACTTTAGGAACGTCTTGGAAAAAGGACAGAACACTGCCACTTTATTTTGAAATACATAGTGCAACAGATTGAGATGACTGTGGCTCCTACATGCTGTTTACATACATCCAGATATGCACATATGCAGAGAATGAGGTAGGAGAGGGGACAAAGAGTCATGTAGCTTTTGCGAAACTATTTGTATTGAATATGTTCAGATGTGTCAATGGTTAACTAAAGTTTAAAATGGTTCTTGTTGAAGGCCAGGAAGTCTTGGCCTGGAAGAACAAGTGTTCAAGGACGAACGAGGTATACAAAATATAAGCATAATATGTTGTTGTTATACTCTTGTGTTGCATGGTGACTTCATGGAAAAGAGGTGTGTCCACTTGGTGGGAAAGTTGATCTTTTGAGAGAACAAAGACTGACGTCATGTTCAGGTTTTTTTTCTTCTATCATGGACACTGAAAGAGAAGTATGTATAGTAGCCTGCTGTGAATGTGTAAATAGCAACTAAGTCAATAAACCCTCATTTGAGTAAACATCTGTGTTGAAGTTACTTTGTTCCCGAGTTCCAGAGAAGACTGCATCTGTTCCAGTTCGTACCAGTTCAGAACCACCGGGCAAGAGACATCACCCATAACAAAGAGTTTTTCTAACAAGGGTGAGCCTAACTGCAAGAGTTTACATTCAAAGGTCTAAATCTTCTTAAAGTCTGACTAGAGCAGACTCACTGAATCAGTGGGATTTACTTATTTGTTGATTCACCATTCAACAATTGATTGAATGGGTCCACTCTAGTTGGGACTAACCTACAATGGACCTGAGAGTCCCTGAATTGAAATATGGAGGAATTGGATTGATCACTAGAAAGACATAACTGGAAAAAAAAAATAGGGCTCATGCTGATGTAAACTACGTTGGATTTCTGCCCAATTCAAAACAACTACGTTGGATTTCTGCCCAATTCAAAACAAAGCAATCAATGTCTTAGAGAAATTATGTGTACTAGTAGTTTCATTTGCTGACCCACCTTACATTCCAGTTTGTCAATAAGTTGCTGTAGGTGGTCAACCTGAGAAGTCCAGTGGTTATTGGTGTTCACACAAACGCCTGGGTGCAATGCAAACAGAGCAAAGTCTGAGGTGAAATCATAGGAAGGCAACATTTGGCAGCAGTTTGGTGGACAGGGAGGATTTCAGATGGATTAAAAGTGAAACAGACAGGATGGCAAACCTTCACTCTTCCCTTTTATCAAAAAGCCAGGCAGATTTAGTTTATTATTATTATTATTATTATTATTATTATTATTATTATTATTATTATTATTATTATTATTCCA
>NC_056525.1:40895928-40946333 GCF_019175285.1 Sceloporus undulatus | reverse complement strand
CTACCCATCAGACCAAAACTCCCTACTCCTCAAGCAAGGCAATGAATGTTCCATTCTTCCTCTGTCTCCACATGACGTTTTTCCTTGCATCTTCAAATATTTCATAAATAATTTGCTCTGTGCTGCAAGTTAGGCAGGAGCTATATCTGGAAATGAGCCATGACCACTTCTGATACTGTATTATCATTCATGGGCATACTTCCATATGCCACTCCTGCAATGAAAACTCTAAAGTGGGAGAGCCTTAACCTGTGGTCTGTAGATAAATCAGAAATACTTTTTCAAGCTCTTTAGAAGAAAGCTGTTATAATGCTACTTGAGAGCCTAAATAAACATAATGGGAGACAAGTGATTGTCACAGACCAATAGCTGCACCATGTACCTCCAAGACAACAGATGCCCATGGAGTGACATCATCAAATTCACCATTTCTCCATCCCTGAAATGTAAGTGCCAGTATATTGAAACTGGAAGGAGGGAAATGATAAAAGTGATTATCTGTCTTGGCAGTACAACCCCACAGTTGAAAATGCTGCTGGTGAATGCCAGGTCAGTAAATAGAAAGTCAGCTGCCATTCAGGATTTGGTCCTGGATGAGCATGCCAGCCTGGTGTGTATCATAAAGACCTAGTTGAATGAAGTTGGGAGGGTTACCCTCTCTCATTTTTGTCCACCAGATTCAGCAACAGATGAGACCTGGGAGCAGGGAAGTGAAGTTGTACTAGTCTATCAAAATTCCATCCCCTTGACCAAGTGCCCTAAACAGGTTTCTGGGTTTGAGTTTGTTTACCTGAAAATGGGTGGCCAGGACAGATTAGGAATTCTATTGGTGAATTGTCTACCCTGCTGCTGAACTGAGCTAGCCAGAGTGATTTCAGGGTTGGGGTTTGAATCCTCCTGGCTTGTCCTGCTAGGAAATTTCAACATCCATGCTGAAGCTTTCCTTTCAGGAATGACTTAAGACTTCATGTCTGCAATGGCAACCATGAGTCTGTCCCAAGTGGTATCTAGGCCTACTTATGCTCCTGGGCACACTCTGGATCTTGTTTTCTGTAGTAGGGAAAGCAAATGAATGTGATCTGGGAGTGGAGGAAGTGTCCCTAGTTCTGTCATGGACAGATCACCATGTGGAAGGGCTTAAACTTGCTGGGACTCAGAACTTCTGCAAGGAATGGGAAACTCATTAAGAATGATCTAGATGGATTTTTGATGGCTTGTGAAGAGTTTCCTGCTGCCTTGATATCCTGTCAACCCCTGGCCAGCCTCTGGAAAGGTGAAATGGCTAGGGTTGTGGACACCACCACCATAATAGCAACAACAATACTAAAATATAAATTTCTTTTCCTTAACATTATTAGAAAGTTGTGAGTTGGAGGCCACTCTCTCACTTGTAACATTTTTTGAGAAAGAAACCCACTGTCTCCTAATGAAGACATTGAACTTGTTGGAATATTCTACCTAATAATTTGCTTACCTCAACATCAAATGGTGATTTTTATGAATGAACCCTCATAGATTAAATTGAAGTAGAATTTCCAAATAACTGTGCAAGGCAAAGCTTTTCTTCATAAATCCATAATAGGACATCCAAGTTTTGAGTAATTGAGTGATTAGCAATTAAGTGATACTTACGGCTCTGTGAAGCAGTCCATGGTTGACTGCGATGAAAGAATGTGTACAAGATTTCTTGTTAACACATTCCTCTATCTAAGGTCCAAAACACACTGCAGAAATAATCAAGTTTGAGACTGCCCTGGTTCAATGCTAGGGAATTCTGGGAACTGTAGTTTTGGGAGACATTTAGCCTTCTCTGTCAGAGAGCTCTAATGCTACAATAAACTACAATCCCCAGGATTCCCTAGCAACTGAGCCAGGGCAGTTAAAGTTAAAGTGGTCTTACAGAATCTAGCCATACTAATACAAATGCTAATATGGAAGCTGTTCATACCTGTGGTCAGCATCCCTGAATAAGGATCTGTAGGAGACAAGCAGATGTTCTTCTGAACTCTACGGCCACATCTTTTTAGAGTGCGTGGTCCAACAAGCGCTTGTGGTTTTTTTACATCCTTCCTAATGAGCAAAGAATAGACACAATACATTCCTAGAGATCATTCTTGGTATGTCAATATATCAAAGTAAACTATACATTTAGCACATTTTTAGAAGATGTGCCCCTGAAGTGGTGAAATATTATTGTTTATTACAGAACATGGTTTTCCTCACCTGTGTATCTTGCATTTAGCATGTTTTGTATCGTGACTGACCACTGGAAAGTAAAAATTGTGTTAATTTTGAAGACTGATTGCAGAGACATGTACAGTCAGACCTCCATATCTGCAGATTTTTTATTCACAGATTCCACCATCCACAGCTTGAAAATATTCCAAAAAACATAAATTCCAAAAAGCAAACCACTTTTTTTTTACTATGCCATTGTATTTACTGAGACTTGAGCATCCATGGAATTTCGTATGTGTGTGTGTGTGTGTGTGTGTGTTGGAACCAAAACCTAGCAGATACCAAGGGCCCATTGTATCTCTGAGGAAATCCCATGGTGGAAGGGAAGGTGGGTTAGTTGCAGGGAATCAGCATTCCCCTTAACATCTCATTTGCTCTTATGTGATCTTATGTATGCAAGACTCCTAATTTTCCAGATGAGGAAGACAAGAGTTTTTTGGGGGGAAAGACACACCCTAAACATCACTGTTATCTAAATGTTCATTCTGTGTAATTAATGTAATGTAAATTACATTATATGCAATTTAGGAGTAATGGATAATGTCACCTAGTGGTAGATCTCTGGTAAGATTAGATCTAACAACCACACATTGGCAACTCCTAACATCAGTGGGTTCTTTCCTCCTGACCAGAATTACTACTATGTATGTAACACTATGTAATAGCATATCTGCATGGCAACTGCTACAGTTTCCATTACTATTTTGTAGAATATAGCTGGAAAGTAAATAATTTCTCCCAGAAATAGTGTCTCCCAACTTCTGGGGAAATGCCTATATAAAAACTCAATGCAGAATTCAGACTACATGGCTTACTTATCTTTAGTTGTGTCGCTGTGTGCCTTCAAGTCATTTCTAAATTATGGCAATCCTATCACAGTGTTTTCTTGGCAAGATTGGTTCAGAGGAGGTTTGTCATTGCCTTCCTCTTTGAGCGTGTGACTTGACCAAGTGGGGTTCCAGGGGTGAGCAGGGGTTCAAACCCTGGTCTCCTGTAGTCCTCCTTCAACATCCAAACTATTACATCCCACTAGCTCATGTATCTTTAGGGTCAGCATTATTTTTAGGTTTGTTCAATATCCTGCCTTGCTTCCAGGGCTTTCAATGGATGAAATTACGG
This sequence comes from Sceloporus undulatus, assembly GCF_019175285.1. Lineage (NCBI taxonomy): Eukaryota > Metazoa > Chordata > Lepidosauria > Squamata > Phrynosomatidae > Sceloporus > Sceloporus undulatus. The sequence continues at coordinate 40,942,976 of NC_056525.1, read as the reverse complement.
CTTTTTACCTAATGAAAAAGTAGTTCAAGTAAGAAGCATTTTAAATTATACAAATTAAAATATAAATCCCCCGAAGATGCCAGGGTGCAGGCAGTCTCATATGAGGAGATACAGTCTATCAGATAGCTTTTGTACCTTTCTTGGCCAGCTTGTTCTTCAATGGTGTCTGCAGCCCACTCCAGTGAGACCTGCAGGGATTGTAACTGGTTCATTGTCTCCCGCAATAGGAAGCGAGTCACAAACTGTTCCATTTTGGAGGAGTTCTCATACACCTGGATAGATAAAGACACAAGGGACAGCTGAATACTAATCGACTTCTACAATCACTGTGGTTCAATACTCAAATTAAAAAAATCTTCCAGAATCCCAGATCTATTCTACAAGACTTTAGAGCTATAGACAAGACTTAAGTAACCATTGTAATTTTGACATCCATTGTGCCTTGTGGGGGAGCTTCAGCTGCACTCTGACTTCTTTTTATCCAAGAAATCCCAGATAGCATATAAATTATAAATGGAACTGTCAATATCATCAGTAAATATGAGAAACAACACACAGAAATAAGGATAAAACACTGAGCTTCTTCCATAAATGAACAACAGAAGATTTCCACTGTTATGTTTATGAGGCATACTGACTATAGCTTTCTGAAAAGACTCCAGAGTGTGCCTGTCAAAAAGTGAAATGTTTGGCCTGATATCACTGAGAAAATATTAGGGAGCCTGAAATGAGCTCTTGGGAGGCTTGATTTACAGTTCCATCTCCCTGATCCAGAGAAAACTGGAACAAACAAATACTTCATTGGTTGCGACTCAAAAAACCCACCCCCACCACCGTATCAATTTCACAATTGGTGGTGGTAAGGAATTGAGATCTCCCCTCTGCCTCCAAGATATAGCTACTGGTGGTGGAAGGTGGGAGTGGGGTGGGGAATAAGGGCATTGCCCCCAAATAGGAATTTTGCCCTCTCAATGAAATTTTCCTTCAGTCCCCAAATTTCTAGCACTCCAGTAACTGAAAAATTCAGTCAACCATTTAGAGTTCAAACATTCAAAGAAAAGGGGCACGCAAAGTTATCAAGGAAATGAAAACAGTGCAATGTTAGAAATCTGGATAATGAAGAAAAATTTCATTAAGGATCTTAATTCTTATTAGGAATCAAAATTTGGCCCCCCCCCCCCCGCTGCTGCCACTTCAGATGAAGGGTTATATACATGGAAACCTATATAAAGCTTGACTTTAGAGTTAGACCTAAGAGGAGAATGCATCATAAAAGGTCTGAAAGATTTTGGATTACCTACAATCACTGTACCTCGATAAACAGTCTCATGGAAGCAGAGTAAATGTTTTCTTCTCTTGTCTATTCTTTCCAAAGCTCAGGAATTTTCTTTAGAACAATAGTCCCTTGTTTTGTTTTTTTTCTAGGGTCCCACATTTATTAATTAATTAAATATTTTTCATGTTCCATGAAAAACACCCAGTGTAGCTAATAATACATACTTATTAAAATTACCAGTCTACACAGCACTACAACATAGTAAACTGATGTTTTAAAACTGTTCTAAAATTACAAATAACAGTGTTTTTTTAAAAAAAATGGCAGTCAGTTTAATTGAAAATATAATTTCATTAAAACACAGGTGAGACACACAGAGTAACCAGCACAGAGTAAATCAGTTCAGTAGGCTACACACTAGTCTAATGAAACTTTTTTCCCACTACAGGTAGAAGGTGATCAAGGAGGAGGCTACCCAAGACTTCTTTGATAGGAAATTCAGAAGTTTGTAATCAGTGTCTGAACAGTCTAATAACTGAAATGTCTCTCCTGTGCCAATGGCAGGTGCCATAGACTGATGTACAAACAGAGAGATACACGCATTCCTTTCTTGAAAGCACCATCATTGGGATATTTATCCATAGTGAAGAAATGGGATTATACCACACAGCAAATATAAGATATTTATCCCACCACCAGAGAGAAATCACAGCTTTTGAAGCTTGACTCTTTCACTTCATTCATTACATACAAACAAAACCTTTCTCTGCTTTGTTGGCCCCGGGAATGCTCCAACTGTGGCAGTTTTATTTCAGTGTTATGAATTCAGTTCTCTCCAACACTATTGCATTTGCTTGAACTATTTTTCAAGAATTGTACCTAGAGTGTTTGGATGTGATACTATGCATATGAGATGGTCTTGTCTATGTGTGTGAGTGTGTAAATATTACATCTAAAGGCCTGCCCGACTTTTTCCAAATGTTGAAGCCGCTTCCAAGCTTTTGGCAAAGGCAGGTGATGTAAAGAACCCCCCTCCAAGAAAAAAGTCTACTTTAAATTTTGTGAATATACTTCAAATGCAGACTAAACAAAAAATAAAACAAATAAGCAGGTACAAATATAGTCAAAATTATAATTCCAAATCAAGTAATATTTGAGCAAATATTCTCATACAAAACCAGTTGAGGAGCCTGTAAACAATAGATTCTGTATTTGGAAAGGCTCTTATATGAGGGTAATGTGACTCTTTACATTCTGTAAAGTGTCTTCACACATACATACATTTGAAAAAAAATCAGTACAATTATTAATTACTTCATTTATTTTAAAAAATATTTGCCGGTGCAACTTAGTTCCAGTTTTGTTTTTTTAAAGTCACTAGGCTTTATTTGGTAAAGGAAATTAATAGATCAAAAGTCCTTTGTCTACTGATGTAGATAAAAGACACAGTTAGTCTCAAATGTTCTACAAGATCTCTTTGCATACTGATATTCCAGACTAACACAGCTATGTCTTTGAGTTCTTCTTTATCTACTGAATTATGCTTCAAACAAAGAACCTTTGCTTTCGCACACAATGGAACAAAAGGGAATTCTCTATGAGCCATGAAATCTAGGCTCAGGCAATAAAGCAGTACTATACACTCTCTCCTCTGTTTTGCTGCATACTGAGTCAGTGATGGAGAATATCATCCATTTACATCAATTACTACTGTAAGTTCAAACCTATTAAGTTTGACCTGATTACATAATTGTGAATTAAGTTACTTAGTATAAAAGCTTCTGACTTTTTTTTAAAAAAATCCATCTTTAAGTCTAGCTGGGTGTAAGAGGAGTGCAATCCTTATGCTATAGGAACAGAAGTTATGGGTGATGGAGACACGATTTTAAACTGAGCAGTGTAGGTTGAAATTCCTTTTCATTCCTTATCTCTTCTCCCTCCTTCCACTAGTGGCCCAAAGAATATAATTTGAAAAGTGGTAAAAAAAAATGGGTTAGTCAAGTATTGAAGAATTCAGATGAGGAGAATATATTGTGTGAGAATCTGTGCAGGAAACATGTTTTTTACACAGGAAATGCTGTTTTCTGCACAAAAAATCCGTGTGTGTGTGTGTGTGTGTATTTTCACATAATACTGGGAATAGTCTTTGAAAACTTTGCAGTTTTCAAAACCTTTCTTGCAGTGATGCGAAAAATGGTAAAATTATTTATTTTTTCCTGCGAGAATACAATTTATGAAGATTTAATCTCCAGGACCCCCAACATCACACGGCACATAGTCATCACCACTTTTGTTCCAGAAACAAATTTGCCAAAGGATGAGAATGAGATTTGTTGGATTCATATTTCCTTACGGAAATAGTCTTTTTGCATCTGCTGTGACTTGTCTCTGAAATCTATACATTTACAAGGCTTGCAAGGCATTTCAGAGGAAAAATATCCCCCTCCCACTAAATCCAAAGATTTCCAAAATATACACAATGAAAAATAAATACATTTTTAAATGCACACTAGCATGCTTTAGGCAATGCAAAACACATGCACACACCAGAAACAATCCTATGCTAAACTGCCCACTGAAAAATATATTAAATAAATTCAAAAATACACATGTGGATAGGGGAAATACTACACAATATGAAAATGAAACAGACGTATGGTGGGTAATTGAGAAATACAAGGAGAATGACACAGACAAATGTTAACACCCCCAGCATCTGAAACACTACTTTTCAACTTACAGGGTCTTGGATACCAAGTGAAAGAAAAAAGCATGGTAGAATTTATTTGGGATATTTGTTCAGTTAGCAACTCCCTTCTTCCTCATGACATCCCCCCCTTTATTCACCCTACACTTTGGCAAAATTTTGGTGATCATATATTGGTTCAATACTATGAAATATGAGAAAATCATTTGACCTGAACTCACAGCCCCTCTTCCTTCCCTCCAACCAAATGAAGAAGCCTCTAACCATAGTTTTCTGTTTCACCCAAACAAGGGAACTAGCTTACCAGCTTCAGAACAAGCCAAATTCTCAGTTTAAATGAAACAGAAAATTCTGGATAATAAGTGATACAATTGATTGATTGATTGCAATATAAAGGGAGAAATGCATGGGTAAAAGGATTTGCTATATCATGGTATTCATATTAGGAGAAAGATAAGATATTAGTTCATTCATCTCTCCATCCAAGATATGATTGTCTGAACGTTATCTATATATCTTCTCGGATATAACACTCTGTCTTGTCTGTGTTCTGCAAGCTAAGGTTTATAGATGTGGCTTGTTGGAGGGGAAACAAAACAACATGTTAGGTCTGGATGTGATAAGAATCAAACCAGAGGTGGAAGATGTGTGGTTGTTTGGCTATTCCCGTGTGTAGTGGGTGATGCCCAAAAGTGTGTTCCTCATAACAACATATTCATATCACTGAAAGACATGAAAAGCTATCTCTCACTGTTAGAAGGAAAGGCCATCTGGGCACTTACAGGAAGAGATCAGAACCAAAAACAGAATCCCAGAAGAAACAATTATGCCCTTGAAGTGATAAAGAAAAATGAAATTTGCCATTAATTAAAACTGTCCCCTTTCTAATCTTTAGTTAGTTCATCTTCATATTAAAGCTTACAGTTCTAATTAAAGAACCTATATTTACAGATTCTTTCACTAGTTTTATTACTTCAGTGACTCATTTATGCAGTGAAGATTATAATGAACTAATGAATTAATGAATTATCTGAAAAATTTCTATCCATAAGGTTTGATTATATAATGAAACTTTATATTACTCATTTTTATGCATTGACATATAGTGACTCCTTTAAAATGAGATATTATGCAAACCATAATTTCTGATTAAACAAAAGCAACACTACAATTATTTTATTTCACTTTTTAAATTAATGGCAACTTTCCAGGTAGTTCTGAATTCTGAACAAATGTACATTGTGTAGGATGCCAAGAATAATAAATTACAGGATAGCATTTTAGCAAGCGAGTCACTTCATCCATAAAAGGCACAATCATTTTAATTTATTAGTACACTTGGTTTATTCATTCATATGGCATTTTAGATGGATGTTAACAGAATCTGTCCTCTATGAAAGCATGCTCAGAGGATGATTTTCTTTGATTCAAAGTATAAACATCCAGAAGTTCACATTCAGGAACTCTTATGTTGCTTTGAGCAACTTGTGAATTCTGAGACTTTGGCCCGAGACAGACGGGCGGGAAGCTGTGTGCCGGTGCCGATTCTAGGGTTTGGGAGTGCGCACCAACCGCATGCTCCCAACCCCTAGTCCAAACGGACACCACCATCATGGCAGCCTCCCATCCCCACAGGGGCTGCCATGATGACACAAGCACGGTGGCATGTCCATACGTCAGGGTGCCACACTTGCATTATAGACACACCACAGTGCTTATGGTGCACTGATGGCAGCATCTGCATTTGCCAAAAAGAACCTGTTTTTTCCAAGTTCTTTTTGGTGTGGAGGAAGCCTGCACAGTTTGGCTGCTGTGGGCTCCCTCAGGAGCAAAAACAAGCAGCTCCAGCCTGCCCTTTTGGGGTGGTCTGTCAAGCCCCTTTCTTATCCAATTGTAATGCATTTAGAGTCCACCAAGAGGCTTATGTTGCATTTAATAGAGATATGTAAGATATTCACCCAGTCAAGTTTTTAAGAATAGATTTACCTATCTGTATGTCCTGGACCAGGCATAGAAAGAGATGCTGTTTGTTGTTGGAAATCTGCACTTTTTCAGACTTGTGGAGCATTCCACAAAAGAAAAATGTGCCTGACAATATATGCACACTTAGAAGACATGCAAATAAAATAAAATAAAATCATAATAAACTCACTGTGTACAGTCAAAGGCTTTCATGGCTGGCATTCATGGTATTATGTGGGTTTTTCGGGCATGATGCCAGCCACAGATGCTGGCGAAACGTCAGGAAGAAAAATTTTCTAGAACATGGCCACATAGCCCAAAAACCCCACAAAATACCATCACTGTGTACAGTTTTAAAATCCACAAGGAACTATCATCAAGCACGAGAATCGTGTGTCTGTCAAGATGTTGCTGGACTGCAACTCTCTATGTTCCTCACCATTGGTTATGCTGTCTAGGGGCTGCTGGGACGTGCAATTCAACAATATTGAAGGGCTGCACGATTCTCATCCCTGTTATAGTGAACAGGAACATTAAGCCATCCATGGAACCCTTTTAAAAATGCATAGAAAAAAATGTAGTCTTTTCAGCTTAAAAAAAAACAATACTTCACAGAACCAACATGAAACCAATTTGGATATGAAAAAGGAAGAAATTCACATAAAATGTTTTGGAAGATCTTCACATACTGAGTAGTTGCCCACACAAAATTCATCTGCAAAGGGTCTGTGTAGGTTCAGACTTGTGGTCAGGATTGGAATAAGGTCCACATCAAGCTGGAATGAACTGGGCTTAGATCCTAATTGGATGGCCCAAACAAAGCCCTCCTTTTTAACTTGAAATTTAAAAAAATATGTGTGCACAGAATCAGATCTCTTAATGAAAGTAACTGCATAACTGGGGTGCAAGATCACATTTGTACCACATAATCTGTGGCCATCCTACTCCCTTGGCTGTCACATAGATGACTGCTAGGACTTGTAAAATGCTAGTGCTGTAGGGCCTACCAAAAGCTATATGGACATAAGAGTTTGTGTGGCTGACAAGACAATAATGGTTTAATCAAGAAAGGTTTAAAAGTATTAGTATATCGGATGTGCTGTTTGAAGGTCAAAGATAAAAAGTAATGGTAATTATCACAGTAATTATAAATCATCTGTGTATAGCTCTTGAAACACACAATGTAGTTAAGATTAAGTGTCCCTTAAAGAACACCTAATTGAGGTGACAGAATACTTATTTTCAACAGCCAGTTGTTTAATTCACTAAAAGCAAGACTTCCATTTGAAACCAAACTTAATATGTTCTACTCTTTATGTCAGTCATCACCAAGTGAGTTGGGTACTGAAAACAAAACAAAACAAAGTTGATTACAGGGAGCTCTCATAAAGTCCAAGTATAGAGAGAACCATTTTCACTTACGAGATAAATTACTGAGCAAGGAAGGGAAGAATAATGAGCCTCTGAAACTGGTCTCATAAATTAATGAACAAGGAAGATGCCAGAGATATTCACTCACAGAAAGTTGATAGAAAAAAGCAAGGTGACATCTGAGCAAGGCAAGAAGCGACCCAATGCAATTCCTAAGAGATATGCCATCATGCTTTAGCATCTGCCTGGTTGCTGCTCTGAACAATAACCCTCCAAAACCAATGAGAAAGGGAGACATAAAGAGGGATTTCAATTCATTGGGAGTCAACACACAGCAGATTAGCAAAAGGCTAACTTCTTTGTACATCAATTTCAGCTGGAGAAGCTTCCTCTCTGTTCCTTTTAGCCTCATAAATACGTGAGCATTGCCTTTCTTCCAAGGTCTCCCTTCTGTGTAAATTCCATTTGTTGGAGACATGGTGAACATATTTTCCACCTATTAGTGTACTGCAGTCTGGTCTTGGAGAAAGACTCTTGCAGTGGCATAGAGCTTTAGCAGTAAGCAAGAAAGACAAGGTCTGGGAAAAGTGATGAAAATCATAAACCATGACATGACTGACCATGTGTGGGTCCATGTATATAATCTTGAAAAGCGGTGTCTTATCACTTGACATCAAAGGACATCAAGAGGATTCAGAGTTTGGAAATCTTACCTTTTTGGATTAGAATCCCTTAGCATGGCCATGGAAAAGTGCTACCTGGGCTTGGTTTTCTTTGGATAAGCGAACACTGATCATAAAGCAAAGGCTATTTGTTTTATCCATCAGTACAATATGTTGTAGTGGTTTGAGTGTTAGACAATGACTCAGGAGACCAGAGTTCAATTCCCAGGTTAGTCATGAAACCCACTGAGTAACCTTGGGTATGTCACATGATCTCAGCCTCAGGGGAAGGCAATGACAACCCCCCCCGAACAAATCTTCCCAAGAAAACCCCATGATACATTTGCTTTAGGATTGCTATAAGTCGGAAATGACTTGAAGGCACACAACAACAACATCAAGCAAGCAGAACATAGGCCATGGTGGATGGGGGATTCTGAGAGATATAATCCAAAAAAGGAAGTTTTCTCTGATCTGCAGAAGGCGGCTTATAGCAAAGTAAATGAATGCAGCACACAGTGGGAAGCAACTTGGGCAGTGAATTTTAATAAGGAAATACTCATTTGCATTTTAATTTGAAAAAAAACATGGCAGGACCTAATATTGATCTTTGATAACAGGGATGGCACCTGTGATCCCCCTATATTATTGGACTGCAAGTCCCATCAACTCCCACTATTGGCTATACTGGCTAAGCCTGATGAGAGTTGCAGCCCATCAACATTCAGAGGACAACATGCTGCCCACCTCTATTCTAAAGGAAGGTTGTTTGGAAGACAGAGTCCAGTCACAGGTTGCGGCCTTCCTAGGGCTCAGTGGTATGTAGCTCAGCCATTGTAGGATCACTTTGTAGACATGACATCATAATAGCTCCTTGTGCCACTTCATCAGCCTGAAGATGGGCTGGCAGTGACATTATTGCAGCTGCTTCCCAAGGAGGAGGGCCACTACTTTGGTGGCATAATGGGAAATAACACCTCCCACAGAAAGATTATAAAGAGAAAGGCTGAGAAGATCTCAGACCAGGAAAAGGGAGAGAAGGGAGGACTTGTAATCTACCTGAAAAGAGACAAAGCAACTGTAAGTACCAGCTGAAATGTTATGTTTTCACATCACTAATACACACAACATTTTGAGTGTTCCTCACCCTTCCCTTTTCCACAGCCTTATACAACTAGTTACCACACATCCACAGTCTACACAACCCACCACTCTCCTGTTTCTCTTCTGCCACTTCCTTTAAGCACAGACTATACCATGATTCTGGTTGGACACAGGCAGGTAGCTAACAAGAAGATAATCTTATTTTATTTTATTTTACTTTGGTTTTATCCCACCTTTCTTCCAGCATGGGATTCAGGGTGGCTGTCTTACAGATGGCACTCCAATTATGGAGTGCACAAAGGTACCTCAGATCCAACTTTGCTGTTCTTTCAGAATCTGACAAATACATTTTCATCATCCCAGACCATTTAGACTTAATTTTAGCATACATTTCTGCTTTGCATGTTTCATCGTTTGCTATCTGTAGTTCAATAGTTTTGCTTTTGTGTTTTTCCCCTGGGAATTTCCGTCAAACAGCAGCACAAGAATGTCTACAATGAATAATTCATGAATAACACATGTGTTCCTGCTGCCCTGTGGGCAAGGCTGGTCCAGGGTCATTTTGTAGTGCCACGTGTCCATATTGCAAAACTGAAGTGGGGCATGGCAGGACCCTTTGAAGTAGCAGCTGGTGGATCCAATGTCAGTGGAATAGTAAATCCACTTTGGGGGTTAGTCTGAAATGTAAAGGATCCATCTAAGGTTCTGAACCTATTTAGGGGACAGAATACAACATCCTGGGCAACACCTTTAAAGTTCAAACTAAAGCCAACAATGTACTACCCCACTGGTACAGCAGTCGGCACCCATCACTGACTCTTGGGTGTAACTCTCAGACCTCACATAGCTTCATTGTGTTGATTCCCTACCTCACACCTGAAGACAGTACCTAGTGCTTACTGGTGGCTTCATTGGAGAGAAAAATCCACTCTGGGTTTTACTTTGAAGGAGGGGCTGAGCCCTAACCCATGAATAGGTTCAGAACCCTGGACAGATCATTCAAAGTGTATTTTAAAAACTAAAATATAAAAATTGGTTTGCTACCACACTGCTTTGGAAGCCACCAGCCACCACTCATTCCAGCCTAGGAAATCCACTGAATTTTCGTGTACAAGTCTGGTCTTGATAGTTCAGTGGATTCCAGAGGAAGGTGTTCTTCCTCTGATGGATGAAGCACTTCTCCAGGAAGAGGCTCCTTCAAATCCAGCATGCTACCATCCTTATACAGTAAGGTTCAAAGCCATGATAGGGAAGAACTGCCACAATAAATATCTATATAACACTGTTGTGTACTTCCCCACTTTCCCAAGCATTGAGATGTTATAGGAAAGTACAAGTTAGTTTTCCTTTTCTTCTAGAGAGACATCACTGAACCTTGAGCAAAATGTATTTGTTGTATCTACAAATATGCAACTGGAGCCTAGGCAAAAGCAAACTCTATATGTCATTTCACTTCAAGGGCTAATGCCATCAAATGGACTTCAACCAAGTTCCATAATTTAGAATACACAACCACACACACACACACACACACAGGGAGAAAGGGAACACCTTCTCCAAAGCATGATTACTAATCTCCTCCAAAAATGGTCAAGGTTGATTTGTAGATATCAGAAGAACACCTCTTATCAGTTAAGTCCCATGAAGAAAAATCTACCATGTTTTCTTGGCTCTTGATATTTCCAAATATTCAGACAGAAGCTGTAATTTACACTGCAATCTGCCTGTATCACCATTATTCAGCATTTGTATAGTGCCCAGGACCACAGCTGCAAAGAGGACGTTTCTTGGTAATGGCCCATGGTCTTCCACCACTTGAAGAAGGAATATAGAAATTGACACTGTCCTCATCTTTGCATGCCACACAAGTGCGTAACTCACTCTTCACAACCTATACCTATTTCCCCATTCTGGCAACCACTATGTCTACCCATTATTTCTGCTTCAACATCCTGCCTTGTAAAAATGCTGTCTTCATTCCATCAGCTCTAAGTAATAAAGGGATAGACACACTCTGGAGCTCAGAGAGCTGGCCCATTTTAGAGCTTCAGAAGGTACACCATGACATCACAGCTGCCATTTTGGTCAACTAGAAGTGGAATCCTTTGCAGAACATCTCAATCAGTTTTTTTTTAGTGGTATTTTTTTTGTTGAAAAACCTGTTGTTTTTCACAGCCCAAATATATATGTTTAAGGCTGTAAAGCATGGGATGAGGGAGCCAAAGAACTGGAGAGGTCTGGGAACTTTCAGGGGTTTTTGGTGGGGGTTCCTAAACTGCTTCCACAGTGCTCCATGATACCCAGTGGCCAAACAATTTGCATCCCTAAACTAATGCTGCAACAGCCTGGAGAAGGTGCATGAGCAAGTAAGCCAGTGAAGGGTGATGGGAGAGTGCAGCAGCAAAGTGAAAAGGGAGAGGATGGGATAGGACTTGAAGAGGAAATCCGGAAGCAGTGGAGGGAGTCCTTTAAGTGGGAGAGGAGTGATGTCTGTGGCCACTGCTTGCACATGGACAACTGACCACCTCCCCCTGCCAAATAGTAGGGCCAGCTCTGACATCCATAAATTATTTCTAGAAAGAACAAAGAAACCAATTTAGCACTACTAGTGTTTCAACCAGAATGCTTCAGTCCCTTCTCAAAACTTTTAACACCTAAAGAATATGGACAGAATAAAATCAATGGAGAAGATACAATTTGTTGAACCAGGAGAGTTTAGTGGAAGTCAGTACAGTAAAGTGATGCTGCAGTTGCAGAAAATTTTCTGTGAGAATAGTGTTGTTGTTATTTCTTACCTGCCTCTCCCTATGGACTGAGAATGACAACAGATTAAAATATGACCATTCAGTGGATACATAAAGTCAACTTAAAATACATGACACCAGTTAAAAACACATAACATCAGAACATCTAACACCCATACATATTTTTAAAAAAGCAGTTCACACTTTAAAACTCTTAAACTGAAAACTCATCTGCTGGAAGATTTACAGGGGAATTGGTTTGAAAAATTGAGAGGAGTGTCATTACAAGGAGGGAGGGCGGAAAGCACAGTGGGAAAAGATGTTAAAAACATTACAATTCACAGTAATCATTGTCAATTCAACAAACCCTCCTCCAGTGACTTCCACACATTCTACTGTTATGAAAGGTAACAGCAGCTTTTTTATTCTGAAGGAAGATTCTCTGCACTTGAGCTATAGAGCCACAGAAATTTCCTATTAGGGAGCTAAAAAGGCCTGATCCAGATGTTTTTCGACATTCTGAGAGACATCTTGACACAAGGTTCATCTGCACTGTGGAAATAATGGCATTTGACACCACTTTAACTTTCATGACTAAATGCTATGGAATCCTGGAATTTGTTGGGGTGCCAGAGCTTTCTAACAGATAAAACTAAATATTTCTCAAAACTACAAATCCCAAGATTCCATAGCATTGAGCATGGCAGTTAAAATGGTGACAAACAGTATTATTTCTGCAGTGCACATTAGACCATAGATAGTTATGACATGTGCTAAATATCATATTTCTCTTAACATCGTAGTCCTATATTTTCTGCTTGGATCATTTACTGAGCCTTGCTTGCCATACAGCAATGAAAGGCAAAGGATTAGGGAGCTGGAACAAGTCACATTCCTTGTAATGACAATGATACAGCTCCTTCATCTTGTCCTATCCCATATAACTGCAGTGCTCAGAAACATTCCTTTGTTGGACTACAACTTCCAAAATTCTCCAGCCATCATGCCTATTTTAGCTGGGGTAATTTGGGGAACTGTTGTCCAAAATTCCTAGTCTCTGCATCTCTTTCCTTCTATCCTTGCTATTATTTCCTGCTACTCTTTCTTTAGGGTGCTCCATTGCTTTGTTCACCCCAAAACCCCACAGACACCCTTCACTTCATGCCAAGTTCCTTTCCTTTTCTAAATGCTGCATGAAATTAAACTTCAGAGGCAGCACAGGAAAAGAGGAGAAATTAAGTTCCCCCTCCTTCCTTCCCAGTGTGTTAAGAGTCAATGTTACCAACCACACAAGATGGGAAGCTGACATTGTTAATTTTGTTATCAGAAGCTGTGGTGGTAGAAATCTTTATATAAGCAAAACACACATTTTTACAGGTCACCACCATAGGGCGTGATCTAAATTCATATGATGATTTTCCTAAAATTAATAGAGATTTGGTAACTATTGACATCCATGGCAGTGATGTGTATTTGATCGATAGAACAACTTGTTATGTATTAACTGCAAATACAGATTGTAGGACTTGTGTACACTTGCTAGAATACTATGGGCTTCCCCCAGAATACTTTGAGCTTGAATTCTGCTCAAGTTTCCCCCTTACCTGCTGCAGCAAAATGTGGCAATGATCGGCCACAGTCCCTATGAACTGGCTGGTGACACCACTGCTGCGGGCACAAACTGATCTGAGGTCACTCGCATCCACAGAGCAATTCATCAGGGATGCTTGCAGGGACTCTGTGGAAAAGCAGCCACCGGCCATTGCTGCATTTTGCTGCATTTTTTGTCTGAAAAACCCAGACCAAAAGGTAGATCCTTTTGATGTAGGACAACAACTGAATCAGGTCTGGGAGTTAAGTAAATAGCCTGGACCCATTTGGGAGGTTTGGAGCTGCATGATGTAAACACCACACAGCCAGCCTAAGGGGAATTCAGGGCATATAGGTAAAGTAGACAAACCCTAAGTTACCTACTGATCAGGACCACCACAGCCTAACATAAGAGAGGACAGCAAGGGGTTAGGAAGGAAAGAGGAAGAAACAGAGTGTAGAGGGGTCTTTTTTGTTAAACAAATGGGAGCCAAAAACTCTTTCTGAACTACCCCCTCCCCCAAAAAAGAGCATCCACTAATTTATGAATAGTTCTCCCTTTCCTTCAGAAAAGGTGACCGAATGGGAGAATTTAACAGTGTGAAAATGTTCTGTCAGGAAAACACACACACTGTGACTATGTAGTCCAAGGAAATGTTTCCTTAGAGTATAGGGTACAGAAAGTTGGGAAACTCTCTTGTTTGAGGAAGGAAAATTGTGGATTATTAGGAGGCCTCTGTTTTGCTTACAGGTCAAAATAGTGTTGCTGCCTCCTCTTGGAAAACTATCTCATGGCTCAAAAGTCCTCCCATTGTTCACTCTTCCCCTGGGAGGCAGGGTACACATTTATGGACGACCAGAGCTGAAAGCCTGCCGTAGAGACAATCCTAGCCCCTCATTGACATTTCCTTCAGCAGCACAACATGGAAGAGGAGATGGTGAAATCCAGAAGATGCGGCGGTTTCTCACTCTGTTTTTCTTGGTCGAGGCAGAGAAGCAAATCGGAGTTGGAGATTCCTCACTCGCCAAGAATCAAAACAAGCATTGGTACACCGTACATCCAGTAAGCATGAAGGGACAACCCAGGCTGTGATCAGCTGAAATGGTCAAAGCAAAGGCCAAGAACCAAACCCTCCAGAACATGGGAAGGCAATAAACCAACTCAGGAAGCACATGAAGGCTAGTTGTGTTGAGTCAGTGCTTCATAGTGGGAAATGAACATGGATCTATTATTGGGGGGACTATGCCCAGCATTCTCTTGATTATTTAAATTGGTATAACTGGGAATTATGCTAGTGTAAGTACTTTGAAAGGTGCATCACAAGATGGTATCAAGTATCTCCTTGCATAATAGCTTTTCCCTACCTGTGTAACGGCAGTTAGAAGGTTACTAGGCACATCCTCACTACCACCAAGTACTGACTAGCTATGAGAGTGTTCTTTCTGTTGCACAGCCAAGGAAAGAGCCAGCCTTTGCCATGCAGCATAAGTATACTGGTGGAATTTTATATTCTGCAAGTGCTCTAATAAGATATCAGATTATAGCTCCCAGAGTGTGATTGTGTTACCAGTATACATGCATGGTAAGTGTGGCTTATGCACATATATGTCTCTTTGGGGCTGGGGCAAAGGGAGTTTATAATCTAGCCTTTGAGGTCTAGTAAAAATATCCCAGTGGCTGTCAAACCCCAAGAGGAGCTGCTGCTGCTGCTGCTGTTTACCTGTGGGGAGGGAGGAGGCAACTGAAATGATGAAAAAGCCATTGGTCTGGTCCCTGAAGGGGAAAAAAAGAAGGAAGTGCTCACACTATGAGTGTGCCCTCATTTTTTCTCACCACTGAGCTGAGAGCAGCTAATTATTTATATTTTCATTTTCATTGTTGTTGTTGTTGTTGTTGTTGTTGTTATTTCATCATCAATAAAACAGCAACATCTTCCACAGATATTTACAATATGGCAATTATATACATATAATCCCAAACTGAAAATACTCTAATACTATGACTTCCCCCATCCCCCCAATAAGGAGCCTCCTAAATATATTTTTTTCTTATTCATTGATTTTCTAAAACATTTCTTTGTTTCCAGTATGCTCATAGCTTAATCAAAAATTTGTACTATTCCTGCCTATTCCGAACTATTTATGTTTTTTCATTATTCCTAAACAAAGCTTTTATTTCCTACACCTTACATCCACTTTGATTTACAACATTTCAAGACTGGACTTCATTCTCCTTCTATTTTATTTATATTCTTATGGTTATAAGCAGCTGGTTAATTTATCCATCTCAACCATTTCTAATACGTAGTTTAATTAACAAGTCATCCACCACTGGCATAGTATGATTTTTCCAAAATTGCGCTAATGTCAGTCTTACCACCGTTGTTAAATATAACATAATACACCAATGCTTCTTTTCAATCAATGGTGGAATCTTGTTTTTTGATAGCTTCAATGCTGCAGAAAATGCCACATTTAGGAATTTCTGATGCTTTTCTAACATTTTTTCAATTTCTTGTTTGTCCAGATATTCTGTAATTGAGCCTAAGGTAACATTGTCTTTTGTATACAGTTTAGCATAATACTCCAAGAACACATTTTCTATCCCATCTTAATTATTAATTGACTCTCCTCCTACAGTGGGCCCTTCCCTTATGTGGGGGATCTGTTCCAGACCTCCCTGCATGAGGGAAATACCATGTATGCTGGAGCCCCATTAGAAATAATGGGGCTCATGTCCATGGTGCGGCACATTACTTCTTCCAGGGCACACCAGGGCTTTTTCCAGTGTGGGTTTCAGCGTATGCTGATAGCTGCGCATGTCACATAAGCACACTGTATTTTTAATTCTGATCATTTTTCTCTGTTTCTCTTTCCTCAATCTGTTTGCCAACCATTTTCCAGGTTTATTTGCATTCTCAAAATATCATTGTCTAATATATCTCCTTTTCTTTTTTACTTCAAACATTATTTTATCCAACTGTTTTTTCAACCACTTTAAACATTTATTCTTTTTATCATATTTATTATTTATTATTATTTATTCTTACTATCATTAGATCATCAGATCTTTATTCAAGTCTGCTTCAGATTCTGAAATTTCCTTCTCTAGTTTCTGCAACTCCCATTTGGATTTATGTTTGATTTCAGCTCCTCTTTGAATTAAGATCCCTCTCACCACCACCTTGTTTACATCCCATACCATCTTTCTAGGCATTTCTCCTACGGGATTTTCTTTCTTCAGCATATTTTTTGCTTTTTCCAAAAATGTATTATTATTTATTAAAGAATCATTTAATTTCCAACTAAATTGTTTCAATCCAAATTCCATTGAAAGTGTAATCAAATTATGATCTGAAATAAACTTTGGCAGAAGGTCCATTTTCTTAACTTTCAGAAGAAGTGATTCAACAATCAAAAACTTATCAATTCTCGATGTGGATTTAAAGGATTCTAGGAAAAAAAGTATGGCCTTTCTCAAGTGGATAAAGTTTTCTCCAAACATCAGTCGGACCTATTTCTTCTTGTAGATCAAAAAAGGTTATAGGAAGTTTCCCTTTTTTTTTTTGTAATCTTTCTCTTAGATGCTCTATCTTGAAGGGGATCAATCACCCTATTCCAATCACCTAGAATTATTATATTCTCATATTCTAAATTGCGTAGTAAATTTCCTATTTTCTGAAAGAATTTTTGCTTACCATCAATCAGCACATATATAGCTAAAACAAAATATTTGATGTCTCCCATTCATAACTCTACTCCAATAAAATGGCCTTCTTCATCTTTACATATCTCTGTTGTGGCAAATGTGGGAGCAGCTAATTCTTCATTATCTCAATTGCCTCCCCCCATCCACACCAGTAAGCAGCAGCAACCTCCTCTGTGGCATGGCAGAAAATAGGGTGGCAGCAGAGGACAGAGAACTGTGCAGATGGATTTTCCTGCTGGATGTAGGCTCTCAGCCCCTGAATCCAGCTGGCATAGCCAATTTTTTCATGAGTGGCAGCCATATTGGCATGAGGATTCAAGGAGTTAAAATACAAACTTTTCTGATTTATGTTCAGGCTCCCATATATTAATAACTATAAGGGCAAGATGGAGCTACATTAGTAACCAAGAAGAAGAACTGAAATGGAACAGATGGAAATAGACTTTATTTTGTTTATTTGATCCCTTAAATTGCACCCACATACTCATTTAACTGGACACAACAAAGGCTTTCTGGGTTTAAGATACCACTGTAAAATATTGGTCTGTACCTAAGCCTAGATTCATTCAGGATATATATCCTGCAATTACAAGCAGAGCTTAGAAAAGTTACTTTTTTAAACACAGCTCCAAGAATCCCTTAGCTAACATGGCCAATAAGCAAGCTGACTGGGGATTCTAGGAGTTAAGAGTCCAAAGAGGTACCTTTTCCTGATTACAATGGTCACAGTTCATGCAAATTGATCTTTGGCAGCCAAATAAGTGATAGAGCTTTGCTGGAAATTAAAACAAGCAAAGGATCAATTAATAATCAGAGAATCCAGCACAGAAGAGATAAAGCAAGTTAAGATGTTTGAGCAACAACTGCTACCTAAATATTGACTGCTGCACTGAAGTCTGCCACAGTAATTCCACACAATTGTGAGTGAGGCCCCAATTAAACTCTTATTCTTAATTACTACAAGGCAAGCCTTGAAGCCAAGTGAGCACGTTCCCCTTCCACAAGGATGCTTTCATATTGGGTTTATTTAAAGGGCCTGAAACAATCGGCTCCTAATGGGCCCTCATCCAGAGACCCTTCACACTATACAATTATAGCACTAAAACTCCAGCTTAACTGCCATGGCTGCATTCTAGACAATCCTGGTATTGGTAGTTTAGGGAGGGGCATTTAGAATTCTCTGATGGAGCACTCTAGTTCCCTACCAAACAACAAATCCCAGAATCCCATAGGGTTGAACCATGTCAGTTAAAGGTTTAATTGCATACTGTGAAGGTGTTCCACTAAGACATGAAAGAATGATGTATGGAGAACACTGAAGCCCATGGGAAAACATTTCTGGATCTATAGTTTCTTGTGTTTCTCGGGCTATATCTGGATCTCCTGTTCCTCCAGAAGGAATTTCTGTGTGAGAATCCTGTTTGTAAAGCACATGTACTTCTTTCCTTTGAAACATTATCCTGTGGGTTTTTCAGTGATGAATGTGCCTTGGCCCTAAACCAGGAGCAGGCAAAGTCCATCTGTCTATATGTTTTTAGGTTGTAACTTCAATAGAATCCTGTCCAACACAATCTATGATGAGGGCTTCTGAGAGAAGCAGTCCAGCAACACCTGGATACCTCCATATGGAGCATGCTTACTTTTCTTTGAAGCTCAACTTGCCTTATTGTAGCATTTCTTGGGGGTGAGGGGAATGATGGGCTTGGAAATGCTGACATTCAGTAACAGTAGACTTTGGGGGAAATTACCTATTTGGAGCTCTGTCCTCAGCACACCCAGACTGATTGGGGGATACTGGGCATTGGGGGATGCTGGGCACTGTAATCCAAAAAGTTACATTTCAAAATTTGGAGTAATATGTTGGTATGCAGCACCCAATGCTTCCTTTGTTCTTCTTGCCATGTGCTTTCAAGTCATTTCTGACTTATGGCAACCCATCACAGGAGTGCTTCCATACACATTAGCAATTACTAGTAGGTTACACACCACCAATTCCAGTACACTTTTATGTTCAGTAAATTCTTATGTTACCCCCACATTCCTGGGAGATAAAATAGTCATTGGATATTAGCCATAACAAACCTAACAGAAACTCTGTTCAGAGACATTATATCTGTAATCTACAGAATGCTAAGAGCAAATAAGAAGGCATGGTTATTACTATTTCTGGGCTTGGAAGACAACTGGTAATAGTTTTCTTGAGTCTGAGGAAAGAGACTTTCACAGCAGCTACTACAAGATCCTTCTAAAGGGAGATGCCAGGGACTGAACCTACAACTTGCATGTCTCATTTCTCCCCACAAAGTACATATGGGCAGTCCACATACGGTCCTGGGATGGACTCTCAACTTTCACTTGCTAAGTCTCTTAGCTGTCCCCCACTCCATGTCCACTGGCTAGGGCAGTGGCAGCAGCAGCAGGAGCTGCTAGGATCTTAATTCCAGCAGCTGCACTCAGAGGAGAACTTCACATGGAACCGTATATGGTAGAACCAGATGAGATCACAGAAGAAAATGCACACCCTTGCTGGAAAGAGAAACCACCTGTGGATTCTAAGAATTATCATCAAGGCTGGGCTCTTCCTTTCCTCAGCCACCTGATTCACCACCACACAAGTGCCTGCGGAGACTTCAGAGGCACCTCTGAGTATAGTAAGAAAGTATCAAGAGGTTCCTGTGAGATATTAAAGGTAAAGAAGCAGAAATGTGTCAGAAGGTCTAAAAAGGTGATCACACACTTTCATTGACTGTCAGGAAAGGTAAAGTGAGATATTACAATCATGGGTGGAAGTTGTGGCATTACAAGAGCACATTTTATATGCAGCAAAATCATATACCATTTTTAGGATTCACTACAAGTGTCACCAACAAGACTATTGGTGCTCTATATCTAGATGAACAGACCGGAATGCACAATATGCAGGCACAATTGGACAGATCACACTGGACAGCTAGAAGAAACATGCAAGTCTCTGTCACACATTTTCCTACACAGTAGTATGTGTGATGTGTCCCAGATGTTTTTGACGGCATGGTCTCATGCAGTGGTGCATCTAGTATACTTTGATACCTGGTGGAGATAATTTTTTTTAATACCGCCCTCCTCTATGACAGCATTATTTTCAGCAATAATCATGAAATGAAATCAATAATAATCACGGCCAGAAAACAAACACAGATAATGGAATTTTTTAAAAGGCCCAACCACCATTAGGAACAGAGTAAAAGAGCCCAGAATGCCAACGTCTGATTAGGCCACTCCCACCAAATTCACCACGCACACACACAACCTAATGAGAGTGATGTAACAAGCCATAAAAATCCCACACGAATAACAACACCTGCAGCCACACTGAAAATTAATGCAGGTTGACATTGCTTTAACCATCATGGCTTCATCCTATGAAATTCTCTGATTAGTAGTTTCTAGTGGCTCCTAGAGTGCTCTGACCAAGATGGCTAAATATCTTACAGAATCTCAAATCTCAGATTCCATATCACTGAACTATGGCAAAGTGGTGTCAGACTACATTAATTCTACAGTGTAGATGCAGACAGCTTGGTTTTCATTTTAAGAACCCTACTTTAGTCCCTTCTCTATCACTACTAGAATAGGTAATGCAATTTTTAAAAAATATGTCAGAGTTTAAATAATTGATTCAGCTCTCAGAAACCAAGCTTTTCAGCACATATAGAGACCTGGTTAAAGGGGGAGTGATGGAGGTAGAGGGAGAAAGAAGCAGGTATCCCACAGGAACTGCCTTCCAGTTGCCACTGAACACAAGATGTGTATTTTACAAAAGATTCTGGAACAGTTTAGAACAAAAGAGCTCAGAACACCATTCCCTACATCCTCCCTCACCAAAATTCACCAGTCATCCAGGACCACATAGGAATGATGAAAAAAAGCAGAGAAATTCTACAAGAATCACATTGTAGTAGCCATTCCAGGCACAAGCTGGGTATTCTTCAAAACAGTATGTATTTGGCTAGGATGGGTATTTGAGAAGTGGGAGTTTGGGGCTCTTTTGAAAGCATATGTTGTGCCTAGGAAGGCTACTAGAAGCTGGTTTCAATGTGATTTTTGTCCATTTTTCCATCACTCCCATGGAGTGGCTGGTGAATTTGGTGAGGGTGTGTTATTTGGGAAGTGGGTGTTCTCAGCTCTTTGGCAGAATACAGTACTAGGCTGTTTTAAAAAGTACAGATGTTGTGGCCAGAATGGGTGCTATGAAGTAGTTTCTGTGGGATTTTTGTAGCTTGAGGTCACCCACGCTCATCCAGTCTTGTGTGGCTGGTGAGTTTGATAGGAGCGGTCTAGTCAGGACTCTTTGACTCAGTTCTGGAAGGTTTTCAGGCCTTAAAAAGTTGATAAAGGCATAGTTTTTGATATATTTCTTTTCTGAAGCATTTTTTGCAAGAATCTCCCAACTATGCCAAATGCATTTGGCATCAGCCTCTCTCAAAAGTTCCACCCTGTTCAATTAATTCTTGGATGACTGAGAGAAAAGAGTGGGTGGGTGAGTGGATGATGCTAGATTCAAGCATTATTCTGAGAGGGGTTTATGGCTGGAAAGAAAAGATCTTTTGAGAGAAAAAGAGAAGCAGCTGCAAAGGCTGCTGCATGAAAAGAAAGGGGTATGGGGAAGCCAGTGGCATCACTGGGCAGGTGTGGGGCATGCAGACCTCTCCAGGCAACACTCCACAGGAGGGCTGACACCAGCTGCAGTGGAGGGGCAAGCACCTCCTTTGTGGCTTTGCTGTCACTCAGTTCTCTCCCCGAGGAAGAAGTCAAGGCAGTGGCAGAGGGACAAGTGTCCCCTCATGGTCTGGCTCTCTCCCCAGGGAGGGAGCCAAGCTGGTGACGAAGCCACAAGGGGTGTGCAGCCCAGCACCACCACTCATCTCATTAATTCAAAATGGGAACACACAGCCTCAGAGGGCCCCTTGAGATATCAGAGATGCCTCTGTTGCACATTCTCACTCACTTAATATCTGGTGTCTTCTCGGTAACTTATAAAAACAATGAGTTTGACTTCAGAACTATTTCCTGCCACCAGAAGGGACCACTTATGGAAGATTCCTCTGCCCAGTTTAGAGGGGTCTTCCCATAAACAGTCATTCTAGCCCACAGTTCACCCCATTCAACAGGAGGTTCTCATCCTTTAGGCAGTATTTCCTTTAGGCAAGAATGATGCGAAGAAGATTGCTTCCAAAGCCCAGTTTTGGTGCCGAAATGTGGTTCCAAATCAGCATCTTATCTGCTACCATGTCCCCTTAATGTGAACATACTTTGGGATCTCAAAGATCTAATTTCCAAGAAGACAAGAAACTCCCACATCTCTTCCTTTTGGATTTATTCTGTATTGCACTTCTATTACTTGGTGAATGTGTTCACATGCTAGCCCTATATCAGGCTGCCAACATTTATCCACCATTTCTAGTGTTTGTACGTGAAAGCATGACTGCTCAAAACTGGTCTGTATTGTATAGTAAGCACCACAGAATCAGCAATATGCAAAAGGCAGTTCAAATGGCAATTTCCCCTATTAATTCATTTAGGTACATGAAGAAACACAGCACCTTGCCCAAATATATTTTCTTGTATTTACATAGGATCCTGCAACACTATGGCCTGTTACAGACAGGCCAAAATAAAGCTGCTTCGAGTCACTTTGGAGGTATGGTATTTCAATGATACATGCGTCCTAAGAGTTCAAAGGCCGCACCAAAGCCACACTCCGGTCCTAAGGACTGGAGTGCAGCTTTGGTGAAGCTTCCAGACTCTTAGGACTCATGTATCATTGAAATACCATACCTCCAAAGTGACTCGAAGCAGCTTTATTTTGGCCTGTCTGTAACAGGCCTATGTTTTGTTAGATTGTGCTAATTACAGTAAAAAAGGCCTCCATAGAGAGTTATTCCTATGTGCAACTATTCTTTTTCATGATAAAGTATTGAGCAGTGTCCCTGTAGGAATTTGACTCTCAGCTAGAATCCTTCATGCATAGTGATTACAGACCATCTTTGTTATCAACCACAATAAGCCAAGACTTGTTGCTATTTAGTTATGCTTTTGGATTTGCTTTTGGCAGGGTGAGAGTGTTTCCCCTCTTATTCTGCAACTGCATTTCACCTCCCACAAAGTCAAAAGAGGTAACACATATCATGGAGAAACCTACAATCGTGATAGACAGTGGTAGTGCATTCAGTCGGTCAGGCTTTGCAGGAGAGGAAAAGCCAAGCATTACCATGAAAACTACATATTTGACTCCTGATCATCATCTTGCTCATATGGTCAGTGGGGAAGGCAACCCCACACAACCTCAAACTCATCCACTCAAGCATGGCATCATTCTGGACTGGGAAGCCATGGAGAACTTATGGAACCATCTCATTTTTTGTGGGTTGAAAGTGTTCACTGAGGAGCATCCCATACTAATGAGTGACTCTCCCTCTTGCCCCACCACAAACAGAGAGAAGATGGCAGAGGTGCTTTTTGAGGGTCTTGGTGTCCCAGCTTTGAATGTGACAAACACAGGTTTCCTCTCCCTTTGTTCCTGTGGAAGGGTCACTGGATTGGCTGTGGAGGTAGGGGCTGGGGTTTCCCATGTCACTCCCATATACTCTGGGCAAACGTTTATGGAAGGTACGAACAGACTGGATGTTGCTGGCTGGGTTCTCTGCAAGCATATGCATAACCTACTAATGAAGAGCTCCAATGTACCTATTGGGACACTGGAAAAAGGGATAGTGACCCAACTTAAGAATAAATACTGCTATGTGTCCATGGATTATGAAACAGAGCTCCAAGACCAAGCTTGTCAGGACACTATAAGGATTGTGATGCCTGATGGTCACCAGTTAACACTAGGCAAAGAACGTTTTTGTTGCCCAGAACCACTGTTCAGGCCACTTTTGCTGGGTCATTGTTCTCTGGGACTTCATCAATTGGTTTACCAAAGTCTGAAGAAGGTTCCAGGTGAGTTGAAGGGAGAAATCCTTAATAATGTTGTCTTATCAGGAGGCTCATCATTATTTCGTGGCTTCCCAGAGAGGATGTGCCTGGAACTGGATGTCTTGTTCCATGGAGGAGGGTACCCTATCAAGCTTCTTACTTCCCCAGTAAGAGGCATAGCAGCTTGGCTGGGAGGTTCCATAGTAGCCTCACTCAGCCCTTTCCAGTACTTTTGGATGAGAAAAGAAGACTATCAAGAGCATGGCGCAGGTTATGTGCACGAGAAATTCAAGTAGGTGAAGAAATGTTTCCCCTGCAAAAGATCTCATCTACTAAAATGGACTTTGACCCATTCTTTCTTGCAATTTTGAATAAAGAAATAATTTATCCTTAACGGTCAGTATCATTATTCTCCCATACTTGCATATCCCCAAATATATATCAGCTTATTTGAATATAGTGTGTTGCTGTAAGGGAATGACAACCCTGGAAAATATTTATACCACCCTTAATACAATAATAATGAGAGCCTTTAGGGCTGAAGGGCAGGGTACAAAATAAATAAAATAATAAATACTGTAATTTCGGTGACTGAATAATTTAGCTACTTTTAAATCTATCAGACTAATATGTCATTATTGCTCTAGCCATTAATTCAGGTGTGATTTATAGAAAAACAGTACCCTGTACTCGTAGGATCTATCCTGATAGCTTTGCTGGGGGATTCCTATTGCCAATACAACTTTAATGGGATGGGTAAACTGGTGATCCCGAGGGATATAAATCTTTGCTTGTTTCATTCTTGCATAGTAGAATGAATAATTTCAAAAACATTCTCCCTACTGAATAAGATAACAAATTTTTATACATATTAACTTGCATTTTTGGACTGTTTTGCGATATGTGTGTGCGTGCATGTGTGTGTGTGTGTGTGCATGTGTACTAAAACCTTAGTTTTGCACAATTTTTTAAAAGGAAACATGCAGTTTTCCAGGCAAGATATATATTTTTGTGTAAACCTATTATTATTATTATTATTATTATTATTATTATTATTATTATTTTGCACAAATAAGTTTTCAACAGAAAATTTCCCCCAGTATGAAAAACCTCACATTGGTTGTCCTTTTCTCTTAAGGCAGTATCTTGAGGTATTAGTATGTCTTTTCTGCTTGTGGATGAGACTTATTTCAAGTTTTCTTTACGCCATTTGTAGTCAGTGCCTTGACCATTATGTAGTGCACTAGGTAGGGGGAGAGTAAAGCTCCTTAACCAATGTCCGATATCATGCATGAAAATATTCCCCTGCTTATTTGGTTTGTGTGGATTCACTAAGGAGCGGTGTCTAGGAAAACTCTAAATGTGGCAATGTCCCTGTGTGTCAAAGGCCGTGTGTGAAAATGTACTGTATGTGTGAGAGACACATGCCAGCAGTGGGTCTAGGTGTCAGTCCACTCATAGATGGTTTGCATCTCCCAGAATCCCATGCTGGAGACAATTTGGCTCCAAAACTAAGGAAGGAAGGAAGGACAATGAAAACCAAAAGAATTCCTATCCCTTCTGTATTTGGATTGGTAGTCCTGAAAAGTGGTTGTGATAAACAGTTCCCTTAATTTGAAGTAATCCTACTGAAATACACAAAACTACTCTGGAATAAGGGAAATAGATGTAGGAGTGGGTGATCTCTAGAGGTTTCAATTAGAACATCCTTGTGTGAAATGCATTACATCTTCTAGTCCAAAGCAAAGTACCCCTGAACTACAACTTACGTCAGCAGGGTCAGTAGAAACTACCGTGTGGGCTGCAGAAAGGTCTACAATGACAAATTCTATCTGTTAATACCATGTTTACACTGGGACCCTTCATTTCATCTGGTAACTACTCACAAGATTATTGCAAATACAATGTTATTATATTCTAATGTAATATTTAATGTATGCATTCTAAACATTTGATATCACTACCCAGACAAAATGCAGTCCTAGTGATAAAGGACCGAATTCTGCTCCACTGACATATAATGTGGAGATGGAGGTGTACTTTAACAGTAAAACGTCTATGTGAAAGAGGGGAACTGAACCTTTCCCCCTGTTGTATTTTCATTCCCAGGAGTGAGTTACCATAAGGGTTTTTGTTTGTTTGTTTTTTTCAGCACTAGTTAATAGAAGTTAGCTAGAAAAGGAGGCAAACGGCAGGACCAATATGATGACTGGAAGCTGAAGGATGTTCAATCCACAGCCCCACTCCTACATGCTCATTTTCCTGTGAAAATGAGAATGACAAGCAATTCATTTATACATGTATGTAGTGGATATATGAAAAGACACAGGCATCCTTGCCTGTTACGCCTAGCATGGCTCTAACAGGCATAATACAGCTCAGTTTTTCTTCATTATTGACCCAGAGTCATTTGTGTCTATCTGATTCACTTCTGCTTTCAATTTTATCTAAAACTTTTGTTGCCATAAAATCAGATTGGAGATGGACCTGCTTTGTTCACATATACTTTAATCAAGTCAAAGGAATGGTTAGCCCGTTCAAATATGGAAGCACCCTGTTCAGATGTGATTTTTAGGTCATGCCTATCATTCTAGAAGAATTGAATCATCAGAAACATCAGAAATCCATCACGCTACCTGCTGAGCACAATGAATTATCTTTCCAGCACATTTATATCTAAATTAGACCCCAGTGATACTTGATGCATTAGTAGGTTTAAATGCTTGCAGTTACACTAGAGATGAACTGTGATCCAAAGAACAAAGATGAGAGATGGTTAAGTGTTTAAGAACATTTAAAGACCACTAGTGACTCACTAAAAGCCACTTTCATATATGGTATTCCTCCTACTATGGAGTTCTGGTTTTGCTAAACTGATGGGGCATGTGTCATGGAACAGCCAGAGCTTCGAAATATCTCATTAAAAAGTACTTTATTACTCATTAAAGCCAGTTTGAAAGTTAGACTCCAGGAGACCTGGGTTTGAATCCCTGGTCAGCCATGAGACACACTGGCAGACTTTGATAGGTCACATTATCTCAAGTTTATAGGAAGACAATGGCAAAGCTCTTTGGAACAAATCTTGCTAAGAAAACCCTATAATAGGGTCACAATAAATCAAAGTGAACTCAGTAGGCCCATAACAACAACATTACTAATGACAGTGGGACCTTGGTATCCACTGGGGTTTGGTTCCAGGAACTTCCCCCCACACCCATGAATACCAAAATCCATGGATGCTTAAGTCCAGTACCATAGTATAAAGAATCATAGTAAAATGGCACCCCATATATAAAATGACAAAATCAAGGTTTGCTTTTTGGATTTTTAAAAATATATATTTTCAAGATTTGGATTGAAAAATCTGTGAATACAGAATCCATTCATACAGAGGACAGACTGTACTCTTTTTCTCAGTAACTATGACTAGCAGCATTATTTTTGATCATTTAGTCTCATGTTGTATTCTGGGGAATAAAAAAAAATAGCTCTTACTTTTTTATATCCAAGTGTTATTTTGGGGATATTATGCTAGGGAATTTAGACAGTGCTGAACTTTTATTTTTATTTTTTTTATTTATATCTTAAGAATAAACTGAAAGTAATAAATTAGTAACATGTTACTAACAAGTAAATCCAAATGAAATGAGCAATGCCTTTAAGGAATTTTATGATAATTATATTCTTCAGAAATATACAGAAATACAAAAATAGGTTTTGTGAGGGAACTTCCAATTAACCTAATCTGAAATGTACCTAAAGTTATATTAAATGTTCCTGTAACTTGAGAAGAAATAAAGAACAGGATTATCCATTGAAAACCTGATAAATCAACAGGTCCAGATGGTTTTAATACAATTTTTTTTACAAAACATTTGCCAATGATTTGACCCTACAATTACATAAATTATTTAATGAAATATTCTTGTGAGGAAAAATACCAGATTCCTGGAAGAGAGCAAAAATAAAACCAGGGGATGATCCCCCCACCAATTTATATCAGTTTATAGACTGATAACACTTATTATTATTATTATTTATTTATTTATTTATTTATTTATTTAGCGCTGTACATTTACACAGCGCTGTACATACAAACAATAAAATCAATAAAAATGAAACCTGCCAATGGTGTACATTCTACAAAATACATATAAAACAATAGATAATAATACATGATTAAAAAAAGCAGACAACTAAATAATCTTAATCACTACTTAATCAGGACCAAAAAATATTTACATCTGCTCAAAGATTACGGTAAATAAATTCATAATGATATATGTCCATCAGTCCAAACTGGACTAACCCAGTAGTTATAATATCACTGGATGTGTTGAAAGCTTGAGCATATTTATGTGATAGATTTTTTTTAAATGAATATGAGTGACATGTTTGTTTCAATTATAAATAAATTATAAGTCTCCTTTTCACGTATGGTGTGTGCATGTGTGTTGTGCTAAATCTGACATTTTATTGAAAAGCAACATTCCCACAAGTTCCCCCTTACCTAAATGGAATAAGCATTTAAATACAGAAGCAAAGTTGTTTTGCACATTTAAGATACAACTATTACCTGGAAGATTTCTCATACATTATTTATTCAGTCCATCCCCCTTTCTCTGACATCAAATTTAACATGGAGGGCACTCTACTGCAAACATAATACACACTGGCAGAAGGTTTTAAAAGGATTTACAGTGCAGACTTCGGTAAAAAATAAGACACTTGTTTTATATTTGCAGGAAAAAGAATGTAAAAGGAAGGAATGCTGTACACAGAGGACTCAGACATGAATGTTCTGCACATCACTCTTGAACTAAGATTATCCCTGAGAAATCAAACAGTTTGGGTATCTGAAGGCATTAGCTATTTTTCCTCTGCAAATCACTTTGAATTTGTGGATTCAGGCTATAGTCTTTACCTAGCATATAGCAATTTCTGTATTCACTGTGTAAGGATTGGAGAAATACAAGAACAACAACAACAAGAAAAGAAATGTGCATGGGGAGGAGGAAGATAAGGAGCAGAAAGCTCCCTTCCATCATGAGAAAACAGGTAGATTGAGACTTCAGAAAAAATGCATTTAGATTACTAGTCCCACATTCCCCAGGATGTAGAGATCTGTCCACTAAAAAAAAGTATAATTTCCAAGCTATGGATAAAATCAATTTTAATTGCTGGACAAAAATATAAAATACATGAACAATGGGTGATTTTCCTAATCAGTTTTGTTTGTTTATGAGTCTTGAGTAAGGGATTCCACAATGGCTGGATGTCCATTCATTATGCCATAGATCATTAATATCCATAAAGGAATTAATACTCCATATTAGGAACTGGAGGCAAATGTAATACTAAAGACTTATTAAAGCCATCTGTAAAAGCAATACAGTCCTAGCTCAACTCATTTCCTTTTTGGAACTGAACACACACTTACCAGTTTGGTTTTATCCATGGCTGACAAGACTGCAGTGTTGAGTTGCTCC
The DNA here is from genome assembly GCF_019175285.1 of Sceloporus undulatus. Taxonomy (NCBI): domain Eukaryota; kingdom Metazoa; phylum Chordata; class Lepidosauria; order Squamata; family Phrynosomatidae; genus Sceloporus; species Sceloporus undulatus. Next base: position 40,913,405 of record NC_056525.1, on the reverse strand, counting down.
AAAGCAGATAGAACATGCCTGTATTCTCCAAGATGTTCTGAGAAATAATCTGTAACAGGAGAAAATGAATTACCATTGAGATATCTGAGTAAGTGGTGCAGCATTTTGTCCTGTATTTGCTTTTTTTAAAATTGCATATGTAAGTAGAAGTTGCATCAATACTATTATTAACTATATCTGTTTTTACAGTAGGTACTTGCAGGTAGTGACATTAGGGAACAGATCAGAGTACTAATTGGACTTGGTATTATGCTGTATCTTATCTTGACAAAGCAATGACCTACAGCTTCAGAGGAGCAGAAGAACCAACATGATAATTACAAAATAACATGACAAAAAGTAGGAAAAGTTAATGACCTACTTACCACAAAACTTTTCAGTCTCTAAATTGCTGCAAGAGACAGAGAAAAAACAGTATGAGGTTATGAGTATAAACCTGAGGAGAGACTGTCCAGGGGGTATGGGAATTGTTATCCAATGCATGTGGAGAGCACTAGACTGCAAGAACATGAGAAAGGCACCCATGCTGCATGTACTACAAGTTTCATGTATATAAGTATTATGTCCTGGGCCAGTTGATCATTTTCTGTCTTGTTCTCTAGTGCTTCTAAACTTTACTGATCTTTCCTTAGGTTACACATGTATAATAGCAAATACTTCCAGTGGTCAAAATCCAGTAAGCTGCTGGCAGAGCATAAATCTTGACCAGCTTACGTATGTTGGTGGTTGGGGTGGTGGACCTCTTTTTCTTGATTCTGTAAAAAGAGCCATATGGTTTCTAGGCTAGGTATGAAAATAATATTCAAAAATATTTTTAAAAGATAAAAAACATGTTTTTGAGTATTGAAAAACAGTGATGAGAAGTATACAGGACTGTTGAAAATCTTTGCTGTTTGGGACTTATCTGAAAAATTCACATGTGGTTGTTTCTTGCAGAAAACAGTATTACTTTTTGTGTGTAAAATAATATTTCAATGCAAAAATATTAATTCCTGCAGAGAAAATGCTGTTTTCTGCAGAGAAAATGCTTTAATTGTGGATTTATTCTGCATAAAAATTTCCATATGGTTGATTTCCACAGAAAACAGCATTTTCTGCATAGAAATGTACAGAAAATGCTGTTTCTTGTGCAGAAAATAGTGTTTTCTGAGGGGAAAAAACATGAGGTCTGCACAGAATAAGTCCCAAACTGCAAATAGTCTTCAAAAATTGCATGGTTTTTGAACACTTTCTTGAAACAGGAAGAAAATTGCTGAAATTACTTTGTGGGATCTTCAAGAAGATACTTAGTGAAAAATTACATCCCTGTGATAGGGATCCCATTTTGGGAGAATGGCAGGATATAAATCCAACAAACAAACAAATGGTCTATCCACTAATAAAACATGGGAGCATACCTACTGGTAAGTGACTTCTGCTACCCTTGCATATTCAGGTCAAAGCTGCCCCACACAGTCCTTCATTTTCCATGAAGAACCAACATAAAGAGTTGAAAACTGGGATGAGTGCACTATTTATTCATTTAATTATTATATAAAGTATTTCTCACCCTCCCAACACCAGCAGATCTGAGAGCATGGTACAATCAATAAAGTCTTGAACAACAATCTAAAATACTTTATAACACCTCTAAATAATTTCAAACAATTGAGCAGCGCCAGCAAAACAAATGTAGTTGTTAGTCCCAACAAGATATATCAACTGAAACAATGGAATTTATATATGTATTGACTCATTGACATTCCCATTGCTTCAGTAGGTCAGATCTTGATGGGACTAACAACTGGACTGAAGCAAAAACTCACAAACTAGTTTCACCGCTACTTCTGGCATTTTCGCCATCACATTTGAAGAGCTAAAAGGATGAAAACACAGACAAACATACTCATCTACACAAGCCTTCCAGAAACTTATGCAATGCCCCCCAAATGCCTCTATTTTCTTCTCTCCAAATGGTGACAGGAAGTGACATGATGTCTATTCCTGTTAACATTTTGGGAGGACCTGCAGAGGAAAATAGAGGCATTTGAGCTTGCTATGGAAGAGTTTTGGTCTGCTAGGGAACCTGGGGGTGGGATTAGCCCCTGGCTGCCTCTAAATTGCCCATCTTTGTTGTACATGTTTATTCAAGTGTACATTCCATTGAATTCAAAGGGGTTTTCTTAAGTAAATAAAGATAGTTGTCGGTATCTACAATGTGATATGAGAATAACTAAGCTCCCCCACTCCTTTGGTTCCCAAGTGTCCAGTGACTATATTCACATAGTTCTTCTTTCAGCTTCCATTCTTAGTAATGACACTGTGCTATTTGTTTTTAAAAAAAACACATTACAGAGGCATTCTATTGCACTGCCATCAGCAAAGTAGTAATAACAACAATAATAATACCGTGCTGTTCTTATGTAATGTATGCTGAAATAACAGCAGACTAAGGCTGGAGTCTGCTGTACATCTATCTGGGAGCAAGCTCTAGTGACTATACTGGGACCTTCCTCTGAAGAAACATACACAGGATTGTGTTGTTTAGTTTCTACTGCCTTCTCCCACTCTTCACCCCATGGTAAGATATTCTCTAGAATATAGAATACACATTCTATGGTGAAGGAAATTATCTACCTTAGAACAGGTGGGAGTGGGAAGACCTTTGAGGGAAATCTACTAGTAGATCTCTGCATATTTTTTTAAAAATGTAATAGGCTTTGCCCACTGAAAAGTATGGGAATTTTTTTTAAAAAAATCTTAACATTTATGCTTCAAAGATTTATGAAGGTATTCTCTAAATTATACTTGACAGCTTCTGTCCTGGTGATAACAAAATATATAATGTGTAAACTGAACATTCCATATAAGAAAACTCTAGCTCTCAGTTCCCTAAGGGCACTAAGAGTACTTGGTACTTATCTAGCCCTTTTCATCTCCTGAATTTGTAACAAACATTAAGCAATTAATAATTAAAATGCTGAATAATTTAGCACTGAGATAAACCTTGAGAAAAATCAAGCAGCTAGATCTATGCCCTGTACTGTACTCTAAAATAGAACACTGGCAGAACAGAATCTAGAACAGAAACATTGCATTCATAATGAGAAGAAGGGTGAACAAAAAGGAGTAAATATGTCACTGTTAAGACAAACTAGTTGATTGCAGCATGAACTGAAGAGGATTACAATACACTTTCTCTGAGGCACTGGTTCCATTCCTCAGATTGATGGACTCCATCAAAGCATCTGAGGAAGTGAATCATAATTACATACATTCCTGCTAAAATAAATTAACTGAAGATGTTACAAGACTCCCCTGCAACCTTTCCTGCCCTTCTTCTTATGGTGGAATAGACTAGCATGACTATCCTTTTGAAAATTGTTTTCACTGCTGAATATGTAATGGAATCTTTGCTTCTGGTGTTGGTGTTGATGTTGCACACAGTATTTTACAGCTTATAAATTCACACCCTCCAAACACTCTCTAGACAGCTCTTGCTGAAAGCACCAGCATTATTCTTAAGACCTTCAGCCACTTTCAAACTGGGGTGTAAACATGTTTGTTTAAACATGTAAATATCTGGTTGTGCTCCTCCTGTTGAATTCTTGTAAGCCATGATATAAAAATTGTGATCTTCATCATCACCATCATCATGTTGACAGTAACTCAACAGTTTTCTTCTATCATCATCATGATGTGATCCTTACAACCATCCTGTAAGTTTAGCTGTTCTATTATTCCCACATTACAAAGGAAGGGCTGAGTAGACAGAGTGTGGTTGTACAAGATCACAATAACCTACTTTCAAAGATAGCGAAGTGAAAATCCCTGCCCGTCCACTTGCAGTGAATTATATTTTTGAACAAAAGGTTGTTTAACCACTTCTGCAATCTCTTGCACTAGTTATGCAACTGTATTTCATAATCAGATGGGCAATTGTATTCAGGCTACCACCTTTGCACTAAATGTGAAAATGTACTCATTGAGTTTCCATGGTTAAATGGAAATTTGAACCCGAGTCTCCCCATCATATCTAACACCATAATCACTGCAACATCACATGTGTTGTAAGAAGCTTTGAGAAAATACTGTATCAAGCTACATTAAACTAAACAGATTCCCTTCTAGGAGAAGTTTTAGCAGTGGCAGCTGGAGGCTCATATTTAAGAGGCTGTTTGCATTTAAGGGGCTGTATTCCCTCCAGCCTCATATCATCCTGTTTAAACAACAGCAATAGCAATAGCAAGTACATTTCTATATTGCTTATCAGTGCACTTTAGCACTCTCTAAGGGGTTTACAATGTGTAAACTAATTGCCCCTAACAAACTAGGTACTTATCTTAGTGACCTATGGAAGCCATCTCACTGACATAATGGCCACCAGCCACTGCTGCGTTTCAGGATAAAAATTCTATTTTATTTTTCTTATTTGTTTATTTATTACATTGCTATTTGTTTAGCCATAATGCTAAGCCAACAATAATCACTGTGGTATCCAGGCAGAGGCATCTAATGTGACTCTCTGTGGGGGTATGAAAGAAGAAAATGTAATGAATGATGGATCTAAAATATTCATATTCCCAGATGTCAGCTCTTTTCCCAAAGGAGAGGAAACACACTAGGAAGATAGAGATCCAGCCTGACCATAATAAAACCTCCATTCTACTGTGCAGCTGGGGTTCTTCCTATTAGGACTAAAGATGATCATCAGCATTTCTTCTGTTGCCAATCTGCTAAGGGAAATAAAACCAGCATGTTACATAGCTCCAGCAAAGAGAAGCTCCATTGCATTTAAAAAAAAAAAAATTTGCACTGAATCAATCAGTTTGATGCAAAGCTCCTTCCATTACAGATGTCCATTACAGATTCCAGTAATGGAAGGAGTTTTGCATCAGTCTGATTGATTTAGTGTGAATTTTGCTGTGCAGGCAAAATTAATAATAAGATAAAGGTGGCCATGTATCCTCCTTTGCAGATGTCAGTACTATATTTGAAGGGCAGTAGGACAAGATTCAATTTAAAGGCATCCTCTTTCTAAAGTGCTGCCCAATTCACATCTGGTTTAAAGATAAAGAACCACAAGAAGAGAGAGTAGGAGCTTTGAAGTTGCCTGTCAACATTTACCATCTGCACAGCAGACTGAACAAGCACACAGGCCACATGGTCCCAGCTATGGAAGATATCTTCCATTTCTATTTAAATTCTAGTAGTTATGTCAACATCCACTTCTATACATATAAATTAGCACATACAGATTTTATGTCTGTGTCCTCTTTTGATCTCTTTTCTGGGGATGCTTCTTCAAAAATTCTAGGACATCCAGGCCAAGAACATGTTGGAATCTAAATCTAGGAACACTTGCATTAAAAGTAGGACTATTCCATGATATGTAATGATCACATGATCTGAAAGAGCACCTAAGAGAGTGGAAGGGAAAGAGTGCTGGAATAGGGTCAAGACCAAGGTGTTTACAATCCTTGTGATGCTGGGTACTTCCACTGGTCTCTGTCTATGTATCACTGCAAGATGATGAGAGTTGTGGTCCAACATATCTGGAGAACACTTGCGTTAGGAAGGTAGGCACATGTGCTCACTAAAAGATTTCTGTTCTACAATGCCTGAAAAGGCAGAAACAGCCCTGAACAACAGAGTGGTGCTATCTACAAACTGTAATTTCCCAGTAGATGCAAGTGTTATAACTATAGATGTGTGGCTGTGGCATGGACATGGGGGTGGAGAGGAACCAACTAAGGGCATCCCCCCCCCCAAGAAGAATTCTGCCACTCCAAATAAAGTTTTCCTTTGGTCCCCAAATTTCTAGCATTGTGGTAACTTAAAATAGTTTAGGCATTAGAATTCTTATTTGTAGGAGCAACCCCCTCATCCACCCCACTCTCTGTAGCTATACTCCTGTGTAAGAAACGTGAGCCATTTATCTCTGCCCTCTCCTAGTGACTTTAGTCTCTGAAGGATGCACTGCCAGTATGACATACACAGAAGATAAGTCCCACTGGTTTGGACCAAAATCAATTTCTTCACTCAATCTGGTTGTGAAGACTGCCAGTCTTACAGGTGTCAGCATCAAATAGCTCATGTCTAAGGGACTGGTCTTTTCAGTGCAACTATCCTTCACACCAGGCAAGGACAGTGAAAAGTTACAAAAAACACACTGTCGTCTCTTCCTAGGAAATTCAGTTGGCTTCCAGCCGGAGACTCTAAGAATGATCTTCATTACACAAATGCAGTAACAATCTCCTCTTTTCCTCCTTGGATTTCTTTCAGTGAGCCCAAACACAGGCCTGAATAAAGCTGCTTTGGGTCACTTTGGAGATATGCTGTTTAAATGATGCTTGCATCCTAAAAGGCCAGAAGCCACGCCAAAGCCACACTCCAGTCCTAAGGACTGGAGTGCAGCTGTGGCACAGCTTCTGGCTTCTTAGGATGCATGCATCATTTAAACAGCATACCTCCTAAGTGACCTGTAGCAGCTTTATTTTGGCCTGTCTGTTCAGGCCAAGTGCTCCCACTGGAGCTGGCCATCAGGCAACACCACCTTATTCTGCATGTATCTTCCATTACTTTACCTTCTTGTTGTTAAAGATTATTCTAGATTAATTTAATTACTGGGTGGGGGGATTGCTTCAGGCCAGGGTTAAGGAATCATTAAACAGCTGAGGGCCTGAGGTGTGATATTTTAGAAGATAAAGCACATTGTTTCCAGGACTGTCTGCACCATTGGGGGTGGGGGATGGAGAGAAATCCAGCCCTCAAATATGCATGGAACATAATGTGCTGCTTTCACATCTCCATCTCCATGAGCCCTTCAAAGGAGGATGAACCATTAGAGACACATGCTTCCTCTTCCTTTTCATTTATAAAAGAGTATTCCTAGGTACTGCTATTTTAACTAAATTTAGATCTCTATTGTGACAGACTCGTACAGTCCTACCCCATCATTTTGCTTCCTACCAGTTCCTCTGTCATTCTCTTCCTTCAAGGACACAGTATTTTCTTTCTTTGACAAAAGGATATCCTAACATGATTTCAGATGAGGCTGCCACAGACATGGAGTTTTAAGAAGGTTGTGTGTGTATGTGTGTCCAGACAATGGAGTCTTGTGGTCTCTTCCATATTTACCTGTCCATTATTTTCCCTCCATTTCTTTCATTGTTATTCTTAACACAGACTAGTATTCTTCCATTCTTAATACAGACCAGTAATTTATGTGCATGCAAGTCCCAATTCAGATGGGGAACAAAGGGATATTCACTTGCTTTTGTGTTCCATTCCACCCCCCCCCCCAAAAAAAACCTCATCTTCTGTCAACCTCCAGAAAGGACCGTGACTGCTGTCATTTACTAGTAGAAGGGACGGGTAGGTGTTTCAAATCATCAAGATCCAACTGCTTCAACGTCTTCAGAGGAAGAAAAAGACAAGTTCACTTCACTGGAGAGTGCACTCATTTCTTCACCCTCCCCAAATGAAGCAAGACCAGCTGCTTCTCTGTGGTCTGAACCACCTCCCACCCTTCTCCACTGGTAAGTGACAGCAGAGCATCTCCTGGGGCTTGACAGCTGGCAGGTGAGGAGGGGAGGATGAAGAACTGTGCATGCAGAGCTATGTGTACATGTAGGAGCTTGATTTTCTGGACACACATACAAGGAAAGAAGATAGGATAGTGGTGCAAGGGTTTTTGGACAGTAGCATACAGTCTCTAGGTGTGGCCCATCTAGAAGCACTTCCAAGTGAGATTACCGATGGGACTGCAACAAAGTGCTGTCATGTTGAACACTGTGAATCTTAGTCCTAGACACCAATTCCAGCATCTTCCAAGATGTTACATTCCATTTCCTTTCTGCTGCCTTCCGGTCTCACCACCACCACCCCTGCTCCAAATTCATGTATTCTATGGTGCCCACTGAGTATCTATTTTTATCCCACATTTTATTTTCATTTATTTTTTACATTTGTGGCTATCTGTGTGAGCCCCAGAAGGCTCTGGGGACAGAAAATTGTCCACCTGAAACAACCGCTGTTACCTATACTATCTAAAACAAGACCATGTAATTGTAGTGATGGGAGGAAGAAGAAAAAGAATTCAGTGGCTGTCCTTTTAAACTGAAATGTGTGAGAAGAGATCACACCATGACATAGCTTTCCCCAGCTTGCTACCTTCCAGCTGTGTTTGACCATCACTCACATCAACCTCAGACAGCAAGCCATTCAACATGGGAATTGTAATGAAATACAGCTGCCAGGCACCAGGATGGGGAAGGCCACCCTACTGCATACCAATTTATCATGAATGAAGGTTTGTCTATACCTGGTGCATGTTGGAAAGTATTATATCTTTCAACATTGGAAATCCTTTTACAGCTTAATCTGAACTGGGTTCAGCAAGGATGTATATTTTATGAGGTTTTCCCAATGAGCCAACAAGAGCTCAGCTATTTATGATCTCACCATCTGGTCAATGAATCAGCAAGTGCCCTTTCACTCTATACTGTTTATGGCACTATGGTTCTACTTTTCTACTGTTGGATCACTGGCAGTCCTGGGATGTGTAGCTTAGTGAGGCACTGGAGTTCTCTGGCAGAGAACGCTTAAGTGCTCCCCCCTAAATTGTTAACAACAGGAACCCATAAAATGTTGGCATGGCAGTTAAAGTGCAATCATAGTGCTATAAGTGTGCAGTGAGGAAGGTCTCTTATTCATAATTAATTTATTAAAATATTCTGACAGTCTAAGGTGCCCCTAATTTCAATTTTTATTTTTATTTGTTTTTATTTGTACTATCTATATGATTTCCCCCCACTTTAAAGCTTAATTGGGACTCAATTCCCCCTAAAGAACTATGAAATGATATATTTAAAAATCAAGTTGAGTTTTAAAAGGTGACAAAAGTCTAACTGAAGCAAGTTTTTAAAAAAACTGAACAGAGGAAGCACCAGTGATCAATGCAATATTAATTGTCAATATAAGGCCCTCTAAAAATGCAGATGGAATCAGTTTTAAAAGGGACATTCCATCCTATGAAAACCAGAGTACAGGTCATGGGTGGGAATAATATAGTCTTCCAAATGTTGGAATGAACTTTTGAACAGCCTCAGTCAGTATATCCAGTGATGAGAAATACTGGGAGTTGCAGTCTAACAATATCTGGAAGACTGCAAAGTTTATCTCCCTTTGCTATGTTGTTTGCTACAACATATGCCTACATCATCTAAAGAAAAATTATTTTGCTTCATTCCATTTTGAAGCAAATTCTTCCCTTCCCCAATATGAAAATTTCTGCATGAAACTGATGACAAATCATTTTTTCCTGACAGCTCATACTATTAATTGACTGAGATTTCCTTAATCAAGCAAGAGCCCAGCTTTGATTATATCACAAGTTCCCAACCTGATCACTTAAGCAATAGGGAAGGGCTGTAGCCTGAGTACATGCTTTGAATGCACAAGGCCCCAATGATGCTCGGCATCACCACTTGGGACTGGCAAAACACCTGCTTCTAAGAAACCCAGGAGAATTTATGCCCGTTGGCATAATGAGATAGATGACTACTGTACATGTTTGTTGCAGATATCTATATATTCCCAAATTGAAGGCTGAGCACTTCCTGATACAATGTTGTGAAAGGAAAGGACAGGTCCTGCTTCTAGTTCTTATTGAACAGAATGAAAAAGTTACAGATCCTAACTGAAAGCATGAGAATTTTCATTCACAGCTCAAACTGCAAGCATCTAGATCTGTACACACAACTTAATATCATATACAAAGCTTAAAGGAAGCTGCTTATACATGCTTTAATGATAGCCATTTGTATTCCAAAATCAGTTAATGTCAATAGGTTAATCCCCAATGTGTCTGGAACACAGAGATTTCATATGGTCAAGAGAATTCATCTTCTTAGGTCTAGTGGCTGACATCCTTTCTGCAACCACATGCAAGATGTATAAGTGATTGCTGTTATTATATAGAAGTCAAGATTCTTTGATGCTGAATCTGAATACCTCTCTGTCCTCAAAACAAAAGGTTATACTGTTATGTTTTGTCTTTGTGTCTGACTGTATATGTTTGATGTCCCACCATTTGATGGAACGGGCTTAATAATAATAATAATAATAATAGTTGTTGTTGTTGTTGTTGTTGTTGTTGTTGTCAGCACTCCCATATATCACCTTCCTATCAGAACACACTGGAGATGTATATGAGTGACAGCAGCATTGCTTTTCCTGCAGAGAGCAGCTTTAGGACCAATCTCCACATAACTCTGTTACTGCTGTTCCGCCTGCTACTAATGGCAGTTTCTGGGGTGGGAAACACCATAGAACACAACAATACAGAGGTTAAAAAAGCCAGTGTACATCTTTCTTTGTATGCTACTCAGGCAATTGTTGAGTCAGACAATATGTTTTGTTTTTTTTAGAGATTTGGATATGTTTTAAGAAAGGCATTCCTGGTTTTTGTTTTTAAACTGATCTCATTTTTCCTTCTGGAAAATCAGGGATTGCAGAGTGCATGGGGGTGGTGGGGACAGAGCTGCCAGAGTGAAAATGGGAGTGATCACCTATACCTTTAATGGTTGTGTAGAAGAGATAATTTAAGCAGGTCTTGCTTTTTGCTTAGTTACATGAAAAGCAACACCTGTTGAAATTCCTTCTTCTATGCAACCACTGAAGCTTCAGATGCCCTCTCTAGTTTTCAATCTGGTAACCTTAGTCAGGGAATATCACACTGTTGTTGTTGTCGTCTGCTGCTTCTGCCAAACTGGGGGAGGCTATCAGCTCCTAGGCTTTGGTAACCTGTGTTACCCTAGTCTCCCTCCCCCGTCTCTGAGTCTCCAGTATCTTCCTATTGCTGGGTGACTGATCAATGGCACAGCAGCCAGCATTCTTCTCATCACAGGAAGCCTAGGAGCCCCTGGCTGGGATTAAACTCACAACCTTGTGGTTTGTGAGCTTGGAAGGACTTATATCTATCTTGCCCATGAGAATTAATAAAGGGTGGGGAGGAAGGCCTTTACAGCAATGGAGCCAACAAAAATTGTGAAGTGGAAGCTGGTTATGCTTTATTGGTAGAGGATGGAGACTGAGGGCTATAAATGTCCCTCCCTATTGAAAGAGATGAAGGGTTCATAGTTGTTGTATGCCTTCAAGTCATTTCCAACCTATGATGACCCTATCATGGTTTTTTAATGAGGAGAAACATTTGTTCAGTGGGGAGTTGCCTTTGCTTTCCTGTGAGACCTGAGAGAGTGTGATTAGCTCAGGGTCACCCAATGGACATCTATGTCCAAGCAAGAATTCAAACCCTAGTCTGCAGTCATAGTCCAATGATCAAACCACTATAACATGCTGGTTCTCAAAATCCAAAGAGATAGGAAAATTACAGTGGGGTGAAGCATGCTGAAAGAAACCTGTGAAGCCAAAACATATTTAACCTATTTTAATTATATTTTTGTCACTGACTTATAATGATAAATGACATAACTGCTTAAACAATGTCATTCATAAAGCATATTTGAAAACCACAAAGTATCATTAATAAATATTTTTAACAACAGTATCAGTTATAGGAAAGTGTCTAACCTCCTCTTCTCTTTCACATACAATTGTTTTGTTGTCAGGCCAGGGATTAGACAAGAGAAAGTTAAGGTTGATCTAGCTAAGTTTTGCCTGGTAGATCTTTTGTTAGCTAAACTACATCAATTATTAGGTAACCAGCAAAAGGCAAGGAGGTGCTGACTTGATTTTTTTTTAAAACAACAACAAGAGAATATGAACAAAAAATGCTGGATCAGACTAAAATCCTCTTTAGTCCAATTTTCTGTTTGCCTATGGGAAGCCTATCAGAAGAACATGAGTGTGACTATGTTCATTATATGTTCTGGAGTACCAGAAGCAAGGAAAAGCTATCTGAGGTCTAAAGGTTAACCATCTTAATGTACAAGACTCTGATTCAGGAATTCACATGAGGGAATTTTACAGCTGTGATGAACCCAGACTAGTCTTTGAGGCCACTCTGTCCTTGAGAATAAAATATAGATGCCAACTGGGAACCTTTTGTTTAAATCTTTGATCCTGGCAGCCCTGGCAGATGATTTTTTTCATTGACATAACTGACATAAACTTTTAATGAGAAAATTCTGGAGTGACCCAATAAAACTGCAGGGAAAGGCTTGTGGAAAATTAGGTTTATAGAAGTTGAGAACATCCAAAAAGCAGACACAATACACAATAATCATGCCATCCCCTTTTGTCTTCATGTTTTCTATCTCTTCCTATCTCTCATTTGGATTTGTGGTTGCAAACGTCTCTTAAAAGGAGAAAAAGAAATTAATGTTGGTTGGTTAGGGGATGAAGCTTGATCTTGAACTTTCTCTTTAAATCAGAGAACCTTTTTAAATAACTGTGTTTCTGGTTCAAAGATTGTTCTGTTTTGTTCACTTTAACTATGGTATATAAAAGAATGTTATAAAAAAAGATCAATATACTGTACATCCTCTTGCACAAACAAAGGAACATAAAAGACTGCAGCAACTTGAGGACCATAGCATTAACTTCCCAAAATCATGCTCAAAATTCTGCAAACAACGACTCCAATGGAGAGAGTAATCCCAGAGGTGCAAGTGAGGTTCAGAAAAGGAAGAGGCACTGAGGACCACATTGCGAATATACAGTGGTTAATGAAGTGCAGTTCTGGAGTATTCCAGAAGAAAATCAGTGTGATCTTTATAAACTGTACCAAAGCCTTTGATTGCATAGATCATGAAAAGCTATGGTAATGCTCTTAAATAAATAGGAGTACCACTATATTTGATAGTCCTGATGAGAAATCTGAACTTAGATTAAGAGGCTACAGTTAGAACAGAATATGGAGAAATAGAATGGTTTCCAATTGAAAGGGGGGGGGGGTCAGACAAAGCTGCATTCTATCACCCTATTTGGTTAACTTGTATGCAGAAAATATAACATGAAGAACAGGGTTAGACTCAGAAGAGGCGTGAATATAAAAGGAAGGAGCATCAACAATCTAAGATGTGCAGATGACATCATAATACTAGTGGAAAACATAATAGACCTGGAACTACAGTGAACCTGCGCCATACTCAGGTTCGCTATAGGAGGCTTTCAGCTTATGCTGAAGCTGTGTGGCTAATGAGAAAATGGCGCACATGGCTGCGGCACGAGCACAAGCACGAGCTCCATTATATCCAATGGCATACGTGTTTTTTGCCTTACCGGGGGGGGGGGGGCGGAATGGCAAAGGCCCACTATATTACTAAGGAAAGCTAAAGCAGAAAGTGAAAAGGGAAACTTACTAGTGAACACAACCCCCCCCCCAAAAAAAATAACCACAGAGGATTACATAAATTAAACCATGATAACAAGGAAATTGAAACAGTTAAAGATTTCTTATACCTTGGATCAAATACTGATCAGAACAGAGACTTCAGTCAAGAACTCAGAAGAAGACTAAGCTTACCGCACTATTCCTCTTGGTCCGTTCTGAGCACGGAACGGAAGGAGCAGGAACGAGTGCGGAACAAGTGGGGGACGGATTTTACCACACACACCAGTCCCTCATTCGTTCCGTTCCCCCTCTCTTCCGTTCCCATTCAATTCCAGAGGGAGCACTTTTTGAGAACTGTTCAGAACAGTTCTCAAAAAGCATTCCCTCTGGAATTGAATGGGAATGGAAGAGAGGGGGAACGGAATGAGTGAGGGACTGGAGTGTGCGGTAAAATCCGTCCCCCACTCGTTCCGTTTCCTGCCGGGCCGTTCTCAGAATGGCCCTGAAGCCCAGTGCGGTAAGCTTCTAAGAATGGGGAGGGCAACCATGAAAGCAGTAGCTTTCAATTGTCCAATGCAACATTTCAGGTGCAAAATCAAAGTATGGCACAACATACACATAAATTGGTTTTTGGCATCTAAATACACTTCCCACTTTTCAAGAAATCAGTTGTCAAAACCTACCAAATGTCTAATTTCATTAGTTTAGCCTGTGGCACAATAAAGTTCAATAAGGACCAAGTTACATTTATGGACTAATCATAGCGGCTAAAAACATGCACCAGGAACTGCAAATTTCTGAGAAGATGAATAAGAACTGAATGTCCTATTTATTATTCTGATTACATATTACTGTATAATCTATGCAACCTAAATTGAGTAGGTTTCTGTTTCTGCTACATCTTAGTGAACGTATACATTCAGGTTTGCATGCCTTTTAGCTCCTGTGATCAGCCTGATGTATTCAACTAGTTTAATTCTGCAGATCACATGGAAAATGTCTCTGCAAGAAATAACATTCTAGCTATCGTGTGCCATAACTGCTATATGCTTTTCTCTGTGAGATACATTGTGGTATAGTTGCCTGCAAAGCATCTGGCAATAAGCTGCTTGCAGATCTATTCCTTAAACTGATTTTCAGGTGCTTGAAAAGCAACCAAGGAATGAAGGTTATCCCAATGTTAAGACCTTAAAAATCTGTTTTATGAGTTCTTCAAGATATTTCTTTAATGCTAGAAACAGCAGAGGAAAAAGAAACATTTTTACAGGAGGAAAGAAAGGGATTGTGTGGTGCAGAAAAATGGAAAACAAGGAATAGGAGACAGGCAAAAATAAGCATGAGAGTATGCAACAGTCCCCTAAAATGAATTTTAAACCACAGACAGGACAGGAGCTGTAGTTAATTTTGTTCAACTACGTGACAGATCAGATATATTTATTTTATCCCTTAATTATTGTTGTTGTTGTTGTTGTTATTATTATTATTATCCTTTATTTATAAAGTGCTGTAAATTTACACAGCGCTGTACATACAATCTTTTTAATTGGACGGTTCCCTGCCCTAAGGATTACAATCTAAAAAGCCACGACACAAAAGGAGAAGGGGAAGGGGATGACTGTGGGGTAGCCATTGTAGGATATTGGAACAAAAAGTGTAATGGTGCTGGTGTAACCTTGTAGTTTTGAACTGAATCCCTCCTTTGCCATGAATTTACTCAAGCCAACTCTTCATGAATTTTCCATTTGCCTATTTGCTGCAGACAAGATACTGAAACTTTGCCATAGAGGACTGTTGTAAGAATCACAACTAAATAACACAAGGAAATTATGCTGAAAGTTAAGCGTTATAAATTAAGACAAAGTGCTTCAAGACTGTCTATGTTTTCAGGCTGTCTTCTTTTGGAAGCCAATTCCATTCATTCAAAATAAGCAGACCAGCCAAGCTGAGCCTACAAAAGAGAAAGACTATGGCGGGTTACAGACGGGCAAAAAGGGGTGTATTCATGACGTCATGAAGGTAGAGCCTTCAGACGGGCCTTACCTGAATGCCGTCATGAACACGCCCCCCGCACGGCCCAAGCGGGAAGAAGCGGCATTAAAAAGGTGCTGCTTTTTTCCGCTTCTTTTTGATTTGCGGCGTACGTGTGCAGCTCCGTCTGTAAGCTGCTGCACCGATACGTCAGAATTGCTACGCCGCAAATATAAGTTGCCCGTTTAAAAGCTCCGTGTCAGCTGCGTCGCATAATGGGTCGGGGTCCGGGACATGCGCGGTATGCAGTCAGGCTTTAATTGCAGTGTCCGCTGCCATGCAGCTGTGGAAGCTGTGGCACAGCTGCGGCGCATTTTAAGTCTCATAACCCTAACCCTAGAGCCACTTGTGCACATGCGTTGCTAGAATCGCGGGAAGTTGTAAGTTTTGCATGCGGATGTTTTGGTTGTAGAAAGTGATAAGGGAAAGTTTGGAATTTAAAGTGACCCCCTACACACATTCCTGCGCCATTTTCACCTGGGAACGGGCACAGTTCGGCTGCTCCTGGCACAACTATGTGGCGGCTCCCCTTTGCCACAAGGTAGGATGGCTCAGCCATCCACCAGCACCCCGAAAAAAGGCATGGGGACGTCTTGGTCTCATACTGAGACAGCTGACCTGATAGCTATATGGTCCCAGCCAAACATTCTGCGAAACTGAGCAGTCCTACTGAATGCTGACACATATCGAGAAGTGGAAGAAGCCATGGAGAGCCAAGGGCCAAAACAGAACTTTGGAGGAGTGTCGCCGAAAATGCAAGTGCTGAAATCTCAATACAAACAATACAGAGATGCCCTGGCAGAGTACTACGAAGGGCGCCCCCCACCCTTTACAAGGAACTGCATGCTTTCATTAAAAGTGATGAAGCATCAGACCCAACAGACTAGCCACCACAGTCTTGAGATGCAGGGACATTCCAGCATCGGCGGAGACAGCCACTCTGGCCAGGGCCATAGCACCGCCAACAGTAGCCTGATCAAGCGCTATGGCAGCCACTGCCGTTCGCTGTTCTGTGCCATCATCATCATCACTGCTGCTGTCATCCAAGTCTACAGCTGTCATGGTGGTGGATGATGGGACCTCCATTGCAGCGGCAATGGAGGCAGAGGGGGCGGAGGGGGCAGAGGAGGTGGGGAAGACGGCGGTGGCAGCGGCGACAGCCGTGGCTGTGGATTGCAGCTTCAGGAAAACAACAGGGAACAAAGGAGAGGAGGCATCCATGATGTTGGTGACATTGGCAACTGTGCAAGCGGACAAGGATGCCAACATCAGCTGATCACCAGCTGGCAAGAGGGCACCTTTGTTCTTGGCCAGGGCGGGGAAAAAAGTTTAAAGGGGCTTGGGTGTTTTAAATGCACACATAGGCTTTCTGCCGCCGCTGCTTAGCGCTGCAGCTGCGCAGCTGCGCATCCGCCAGCCGGCAAAAGGGAAAAAAAGCCGCGGTTTGGGCCGCCCGTGCGGAAGCTGCCTCTTTCTTTGCGGCATCCTCCGAGGCGGCGGTATGGAAGCTACAGGTCCGAAACGGACCCAGGTGAGGCGTCTTCATTGCCCCCCGTGTGGAAGCCCCAACACCTGAAGCACGCCCCCAGGGCGGGCCGTCTGGAGGCTCCGTATTCAGCTGAATACACCTCCAAGACATCTTCTCCTGCCTGTCTGTAACCTGCCATTGTCATCAATTCCCATCAGCACTCTACATCAGGGAAACAGTCCAGTCCCCGCGCCAGAGGATAAATAGACATAAATCAGACATTAGAAATGGGAATACACAAAAACCAGTGGCAGAACATTTCAATCTCCCTGGGCATTCCATTTCAGACCTCAGAACCATAGTCCTTGAACAAAAGAACTACAAAAGAAGATTTGAAAGAGAAACAGCAGAATTGGAGTTCAGCCACAAAGTACAGTCCTCCAGCAACCGATAGAACAAAGATAAAGAACATCCTGGATCACTACACACTTTTAAACACTATCTGACCCCATCTTCATGGGGGGTGTCTTACACTCATCTATTCTACCCACCGACAGGCTAGTTTCCAAAGCTAGGCTGGTTTTGGCATTTCATTCCCATACACAAAGCCTTTGTTCACAAAAGACTGTTAAAACTGGACTTGCCATTTTATTTCCATACACAAAGTATTATGAATTTAAACTGACATTCTCACATAGCAAT
>NC_056525.1:40847874-40895528 GCF_019175285.1 Sceloporus undulatus | reverse complement strand
GTCCTCCCCTGCCCGTCTGTAACCCGCCTATGTCTTTTATAGTGAAACTCCTTCATTTTGCTTAAGTCATGCTGTGGAGGACAGACGTTGTCTGCTTAAAACCAAAAATATCTTCTTTGTGTATTTCATAAAGAATTTACAGTACATGTTATTTTAATCTGCCCTTGGACAAAAATAGCAAAGAAGATTTTGATCCATACAATTCAGGCATACTGCTGTGAAGTTAACATGCTATCTTAATTATGATCAGAGCCTGAACTATTTTTAAAATAGCTTTAATTCCCTGGCTTACCAAGTTTCATCTTCAAGCACTCTGGTGCTCCATTACCCACACAAGGCAGCTTAATGTGGCTCATAGACAAACTAGACTATCATCTCACTGAAGTATAAATTCACCACCCTGTGAAGATAGAGGCTTGCAGAAATATGCCCAGCTTAGATAAGACCTATGGCTCACCTCTGGATGGAGCTGTCACTCTCTCTGGAAACACACAGCAGGTTATGCTCATGGGGAATCCCACTTCTTGTCATACCTCATTTTTCCTCCTCAGTAGCCAAGTCAATGATTTGTTATTGTTGTGAGCCTTCAAGTGGTTTCTGACTTAAGAGAGTCTGACTAGAGATTATCACAGGCCAGTAAGCAAGCAGACAGGTTGTCCCATGCCTGGACCCACCACATCATCAAATACTTGGATCTGCAACATGCCGAGTGAAGACTACAGCTGTAACCTAGCAGCCAGTTTTACTGGGGGATTATGTATGTTGTCCTTTGCCTCCTACACTCCACTCACCATCAGCTTCTAAGCCTGCAATTTCTTTTTTCTGTAGAAGATGTTCACTTACCCTGAATGACGTCTGTCAATGCCACTGAACAACTCCCATAGTTCTTCAGAGCTGAGGATGCCATCAGCACAACAGTTTTTAAATTCTTCAAATGACAACTTCCCATCATCTATGTTTAAATGAAGGAAAAGGAATATTTATAGAGCAATATGGTCCCTGGTATGCCATACTCCCTAATTCAGCTTGCTCTGTACTAGGAGAATATTACAGTACAAACATGTGAGGCAGTAATTCATCAGTAAAAAACCAAAGCAATGGTAAAGATATATCAGAGCTTAAAAGGACTACTGCCAAAGACCCCAGCCAGCATAGCCATGCTCAGAGATATATTTTACCACTACAAATGGTTTTTGCAGAGAAGATAAATGAGCCCCTGCCTCTCATGTTGTACTGTTTGTCCATGGCATGATGGCCACTTCTGTGAGCAGCTGTAGCACAGGCAGGGACACTTGCATGTTTACTGGCAATGTTTAATGTGATCTTACAAAATTCACATTTCTGCAATCTCCACATGTGCATAGCAACACAATTACATGGTGATATTTTAAATTTTCTCAATGCTGCAATGTAATTCATAGATAAAAATATTTATAAATGAGAAAGTGCAGACAAAATGAGTATATTAGGGGAAAATACACAAAATGATAATATTAGGGAAATCATCTTTTTAAAAATCATTTTTTAAAAAAAGGGGTACAGGCATATGTCAGTTAACAAAGCCACTGACAGTGAAGACTTTTATTCCTTTTATGAAGACTGTTTATGCTTGCCCAGTGCCCCTTTCCTCTTCCTCATCTTCTGTCTGGCTGGAAGTTTCTTAGGAGCAGTGGCATTGGGAGGATGTTGAAGGAGGAGATAACAGACTTTTGGTGTCAGGTTGCAATACTATTTCTCCAGCAAACAATTCAGTAAATAATGCTTGAGCTGGAAAAAAGTAGGATACTGCTGTAGCAAATTCTGCTGCAGCAATGTGTGCCTGCCTACAACAAGGTAAGGAGCAGTTCCTTCCTGAGACTGTGTGAACATCAAAATAGAAAGAAAAGAGGGAGCAGACTGCCTCACCAACTCCCTGCAGTATGTTAAAAAAAACCACATGGATCTGTTTGTTTGACCACCAAAATGGACATCATAAGAAGAATGGAGGCTGGCGAAAGAAATAGTAATTCCTGGATAAATTTTAGAAGAAGCTTTCAAGCGGTATCTAGAAGGTTCTAAATGTTTTTGTTTAATTATTCGAGGCTTAGCTTGACCTGGTTGTTTTATTTCACATGTGCATATCGTTAATTTTGAAGAAAAATTTTGCTGAAACATGTTGAACTGCCCTTCATTTTTGTGGTGTAGCAACTTTCTCTATTCTTTCCATGTTATTTCTGCCTCTGATACCTTCTTTTCTGTTAAAGGACTAATGATGAGGAACACATCTGCTTCATTAACTGAAATACATGTGCTGGGAAATATGCACATACATGAATTTTCATGTAGACCTTTTAAAAAAGAGCTGGGGAAAGTTATTTTTTGGACTATAACTCTGACCAGTGACCATGGTGGTTAGGGGAACTGGAGTCCAAACATTAGCTTTTCTAAGCTTGAAACATTGAAGAAAAAATAGGGCAATGCATATTTAACATTGGTAAAATGCCATGATGAAATGAAACTAACTCTCCATCTATATTGGTCACTCATTTTGAGTGACCAATATAGACAGTTGGAACTGAAAAACATGGACAAGATTTGTGTTGTTATGTACCTTCAAGTCAACTCACTTATAATGATCCTATTACAGTGGTTTTGTGGCAAGATTTATTCAGAGTAGATGTGCCATTGACTTACTCCAAGCCTGAGAGAGTATACTTGCCCAAGGTCACTCAGATGGGTTTTCATGGCAGAGCAGTGATTTAGATCGTGGCCTTCTGGAGTATTAGTCCAACACTCAAACCATCATGCTGGTTCCCACATCAGAGTGGGATGCTCAAATAAAGCAACTGCTTTGTTATTCCAAACATGAACAGACTCTTCCAGCAATAAGATCATATGCAGGTATGAAGAAATGTCATCAAAGGTCTGTGCAAGCAATCAATGACTTCTATGCAGACAAAGCATCAGTAGATCCATAGTATCTCTTTCTTGGTTGTACCTTGCCAATGGAAGTTAACTAGTACCTGAGCACTCTGTCCTTAGCATGTAATTTTATTTGAATTAAATAAAGCTGCCCAAAGGATAGATGTATGAAAACAGGGTTAGACAATACTGCTGGCACAGTGCAGAATTAGTGCCATTTGACACCCCTTTAACTGTCATGGCTCCATGCTATGGAATTCTGGGTTTTGTTTGATTTTGCTGAATAATATATTTGTTTTAATTCTGCAAAGTTTTGTAATTTGTTGTGGCACCAGATCTCTCTGACTAGGCAAGCTAAATATTTCACAAAACTACAAATCTCAGAATTCAGTAGAATTCCGCTATGGCAGTTAAAGCAGTGTCAAACTGCATAAATTTTGCAGTGCAGATGCATGCAAAATCTGGGTGAGTCAATACAGAACAACTTCAGTTTGTCATCTGTAAATTGGGGATAAAATGACCAGCACTGTGGAACAGAGAAGGAAAAAATTGAAAATTACACTTAAATTGTAAACCCCCCCCCCAAAAAAATCAATTCCAAATGGAAAGAATGAAGGTCAAGAGTACAAAGTAAAACTGAAAGTGTCATTATAAAATTTGGACTAGTTTCTTGGGAATGATAGAAGTGTGAAGGCAGTAGCTTCAAGGGATGTAAAGGTCAGAGCAGATAGGCAATGATGGATTAGTAGTAATAAGAGGAACTGACTCATTCAGAAGGAGACATTGACATACAGGCTTGTTTAAGACAGGCACAGCACAAGCTACATATTGTTATGGATATAGGAAATGATAGATAACAATTACCATAGTGATAGACTTTGATGGATGTAGGCATGAAGTTATCATTTGGAGATTAAAATGAAACCATGGGCTACAGACTGAGTCAGCGAGGCTAAATAAAACTGGATGCATCCTACATATGTATGAAGCCTCAGGTCTGGTCATCTGGTGAAGGACACTGAAGCCTAGGAACCTTGCCTTTTATTTTATGGCAAAGTATCTTGCCCTTATTGTTACAGAGAAACCCTTGGAAATAGTGAGTGCTGTAGTAGTTATAGTTTTGATGAAATCCAGGTTCAAATGTGAATTAATCCTTGATGCTCTCTGGTAGCAACAGACCAATTTCTACCTTTTCAATGTCCTGAGTACTCCATTAGGAGAGGCAATGGCAAACCTCTTTGCCAAGAAAACCCCATGACTTACATTCACCATAAGTTGGAAGTGACTTGAAGACATACAACAACAACAAACACCATTAGAAAGTATGTTTTGCCTATTCCTAGTGTTTGAGAAGAGGGAAAAAGCTACATCAGTTGAGGCTGGTGAGTGCCATGCCTGCTAAAGGAGTTGTCTAGGAATAGATATCTTTTTAATGTTCTCAGTAAAACCTGGAATGAATTCACCAGCCAGTTGACATAGGATCTACCAGTTGCCACGGGACTACATTTTAAAATCATAACAGTGAAAGAAAGAGGATTGAGGAAATCATGGTCACTCACCATTCTTGTCAGCTCGCCGAAAAATCTGAAAGAAAAGAAAAAGTATTCAGGTCTACCTTGGTGTGTAAATCTTCCTTTTGTATATGGATGTTAAAGAAAGCACAAAACCAGTGTAAAATTCCAGCACTGTCAACTGACTGTCTCAGTGTATCAGCCCATATGAAGTGAGTCTTATCTACTGAATATCTCTAGGTGACTTTGGGCCCGAACAGACAGGCCAAAATAAAGCTGCTTCAGGTCACTTTGGAGATATGCTGTTTAAATGATACACTCATCTTAAGAGGCCAGAAGCTGCATCAAAGCTCCGCTCCAGTCCAGTATGTGACATGTACTGTCTCTGGATCAGTGCTGGAACTCTGCTTTTTCTGTCCAGTGTTATTTTTCTACCAAATATTCAGTTATCAGAATACTGGTGGTACAGAGGTACATTTTGAAATATAAACCCTCATCAAGATAGTCAAGACAGCAACTACTGCCTTTGTAGAATCCAAAAGTGCAGGTCTTGACCAAAAACAATTTGTAGCAGTTTTTATCTCTATTAGGAAAAGATCTTTTATAAAACCACCTGCAAATACTTTGTGGGTTTGCTGGGCGCAAAACTTTCCCTTCTATTTACTCTGGAGATGACAGCTAAATTCAGAGAGAATAGTGGAGTCTAAGGGGAATGACAGAAGATGTCACTATCCTTGCTAATCAAAAAGTTCCAGGCCTTTGGCCCTGTGGGCACTGAATCCACTACACTACTTGTGTATCATCATATAGCAACATTCAGATATGACTAAGCATGAGAGGATAGATTTTCTTGGGACAGAGTTTTGGCTGTAAAATTCAGAAAACTGCCCCTGCCTTTTACTCTGCTATGCCTGTATGGATGCTTCTCTCTGCTTTAGCAACATGTAGGGCATCCAGGAGAATCCTTTTACTCTTTTACATGTCCTAGGTAAAAAGACACAAGGGAACTGCACAAAGAAAAAAAATTGCATCTTTGCTACGTTCCTGTTACTCTCTTATCTTTAAATTTTTAGCAGCTTTCGACAAAGAGGCTCTGGCTTAAAATATACGAGAATAAAACTTTTAAATGCACTGCCTCTTGCATTCTGCTATCAAGAGAAAAATATCCTGAATCTGACAGCATGAAAGAATCTGGATTTTCACTCTTGCATAAGCTCCTTGATGATGCTCAAAACAGCAAAATAATGTGCTGATACCTTAAAGACTAATATTTCTATCATGGCATAAGCCTTCTTGGGCTACAGCTGTTTTCATCACAGAAATTAAATGTCTTTATTTTGTTGGTAAGTAGGCACACCAGCAGAGAGACAGACGCATGTACACTGGTATACTTCATTCAATTTTGTATTTCTTCTTGTTACATTACAATATGGTAAAGCAGGAATGCAGGTGCTGGAGAAGAGACAAATAAATGGGTCCCAGAGCAAATCAAACTTGAACTTTCCCTAGAAACCAGAATGACTATCATACTTTGGACACTGGGGAAAGTTAGGCACCAAAATACATATATTAAGAAAAGTTGCAAGCAATTGTAGAGTTTTTGAAAATGTTCTCAGACCAACATTGAAACTGGTCATGCTAAAATGACAGCATATAAAGTAACCTGTCCATCTGTACAATAGCATCCTGTTCCCTTGCTGCCCCCTTCTCCTGGAACTGCTTTTCAGAATATTTGAATGATGCCACTCAGTGATACCAAATCTCTCTTCAAAAGCCATGTTTGCCTTTGACATAACCCCCCTCCCATCCCTATGCCCTGTTGTAACTAAACTGTAGCTATTCAAAAACACAGCTGTGCTCGACTAGAATATCAGTATCCAACAGGATTTTATAGCACCTTTGAGACTAACTGTGGGAAAGACGTAGCAGCATGAGTTTTAGTAAATGTAGTCTACTTCTTCAGATGCATCCTCTTTTGCTATTTCTCTTGTGTTAAATGTTATATCCCAAAACCTACACTGAATTGGTGGATGAGCAGATGGCCACATGCACAGAGGGAAAAAGTTGTGAACAGTTGGAGCATGGAATGTAAATGATAACAGTCTGTCACATATCTATAAACCCTATATAAAAAATAAGAGCAGAATAACTCCTTCATGACAACAGTTACTGGAAATAATATATCTTTTTTGTGTTTTAATTTAAATAATGAAATGCTGTAACTAGATGTAAATTTGAATATTACTAAACAAATGCAGACAAATCAACACCAAAAGACCTTTCAATAATTAAAACCATATGTACAAAATTGAGATCAATAAATAAACCTCATAAAAATGATGACACTAACATTCATTAGATCAAGCTGCATAATTTCACAGTAATAACACAATATATTATTAGCTAACTTATCTTCTTCCCAGTACAGTACTTCCTATTCTTTTATCTTTTTAAGCCCTACAACTTCAAAACTCTACAGATCTTTCTTCCTATGTTATGTTAATAGGAAGTGCAATACTGATTTAAAGACACACCTGCTGTAAAGGGGTTAGGCATAAGGTTTTTGTTTGTTTTTGAAACGTTATTTTCTGCAGAAATACTCTTCTACCTGCAGAACTCTTTTCTGCAAGCTGATTTCAAAGATGTTCTGATAAAGCAATCTGATGGCAGATCTGGTCTACTGGCTAAGGCCTGCCAGTTGAAGAGCTTGAAAAAGAGGTGGAGAAGGTAATGTGAGGAAGGAGCCAAATTACACCAGATCCAAATCTCCCTCAAACCAGGGACACAGCCACAATGGTGGCAAAAAGTTAAATCAGGGCAAAGGTTGCCCTATGAAATTCCCAGCACCTTTAAACTGAGAGGGCTTTCATCCAGCAATGATTCAGCTGTTCCTTGGCCAGTAAGGATTTCACTCTTAACCTGTAAGGTAGGAGTGGGCAACCTTTGAGGATTTGTGGGCTATTTCTCTGCCCTGGGCTTGTCCTTCCTCATCCAGCAAATGAAATCAGAAATGCCTGGAAGTCCTGGTTGTGTAGACAAATCAAGGTGGGAGTTGAATCTTGATTTAAAGGAGTCTCTTAAACATATCTACAGACAGACATTCTGCTTTTTTTTTCCTGGGTGGAAAGTATTTCAGGAGGGGCTCAGAACAGACAACAATAGAATTCAATACATTTTAGTTCAACGCCTTCATGTACTGTCTAGTCTCTCCCTCTGAAATCTTTTTGTGAGGAATGTTCAGTTCCTTACAGGCACTATACTTGGTGACCCACTGTGAAAGTATAAAAGCAATGGGTAACCGCATGAAGTCTCGCCAGATCTGCAGTGTACTTTTGCATGTCTTCATCACAAATCTATGCTGTCTGATATCTTACTAGATGAAGGTGAGGAAAGGAAGATCCAGACCATCAAGAGGCCACTTCTGAAAAATTTCTCACAATTCTATAGCACCCTTTATACATTTATTCAGTTAACTTTAACATGTTGCTATAAGATTTCCATAATCACTCGTGCTCTAAAATGCTGGGAAACAGCAGCTGTTAAAGGCTATTAACTGACGTGCAATTTGGCAATATACGTACAGTGTTGGTATTGAACATTGTGACTAGTTCTAGATTCACCACAACCTTGGAGCTGGATGACTGTCAGTGACAGATGGTGTACCAACACTGCAGAATTATAGCCATTTGATGCCATGGATAGGATGCCATGACTCCATCCTATGGAATCCTTGGATTTGTAGTTTTTTGAGGGACTTATAACTATCTAGTGTATTTCTCTGAATGATACCATTAGAGCTTTCTGGCAGAGAACTGCAAATCCCAAGACTTCACAGGATAGACCGTGACAGTCAAAAGTGGTGTCAAAATACCATCATGATTGACCTCAGTTTCCAATTTTTCTCTTGTCCAAAATGGACACAGAAATTATACCACTGAAGTATACTAACCTATTTCACAAGTACCCTGCTGGCATCCAGTAACATCTATACAAAATTATACAACTTGATGACCTCCTATATCAAGAGTGGAGAACACATACTCCCTGCTGTGTTTTTGCAGTTCCCACTGCCCCCACCATTGCCATAGCCTCAAATATTGATAGTACAGTAGTGGCAAAAGTGTTTCTTCCATGCAAATGAGATACATGGGGACCATGCTCCTTATTTGAAAAGTGGAACCCACCTCCAGGAAGCCTCTTAGAAGCATGATCCACCTTTTAAAAAGACATTCCATTTCCATGGACCTTATTTACAGATAAAAAAAGCAACGATTCTTCCCACCACCATCACAAGTTGCAACCAAATAATTAATTCCATATATGTAAAAAAAAAAGGTGCATGGAAACCGCAACACCTTCTTTTTAGGGCAGATCACACTTTATGATGATCTGGTCCAACACAAAAAAGTATGGCCTGTAGTTAACATGGGCATAGTTTACATATATATATATATATATATAGTATGCCCACATTTTATGTATGAAATTTGAAATCGACTGCTGATCGCTTTTTAAGGCAGCAGTGGATTTTGTGGTAGTGGAGTTCAGCTCTCTGACTTCAGAGAAGCTGCTCACTCCCATTTTGTAGATAAAATGGGCTGAAAACCACATTGCTGGTTTTTACCCACAAAGCCCTAAATGGCTTGGAGCTAGGATAGCTAAAAGAGATTATCAGCACAGGCCCTTGTGCATCCTGCAAGGGCTGGTCTGTGGGTACAGATCTTTCTCTCTAGCTGTATCCCAACTGTGGAGTTCCTTCCCAAGAGAAGTCAGGCTGGCTCCATCCCTCCTGAATTTCTGGCAGGTAATTGAGGCAATGAATGCTGTTTCATATGACTTTTGGTCCTTGAAATTGCTTGGGTTATTTTAACTATCTGGTGTTAAATGTTAAAATACATGACTAAACTTTTTTTAAAACAACAGATTTAAAAACAGACCTTAAGCATTTATTTTAATCATATTTTAACATTTGTTTTTATTGTTTGTATGTCACCTTGGAGACCCTGGTGGACTGAAAGGCATTATATAAATGCTATAAACAAACAAATAAATCAATATATTTTAAATAAAAACTGTGATCATTTTATTCTGTTTGTTTGGTCAAGCAACATAGAATCAATTTTCTCGATGGGAATGACAATTAGAACTTTTCTAGTTTTCTGTCTTTACTATTTTATCATTAATGATGTATTATTGTATCTCGTTGTTGGGCATCTCTTATTAAATTTACTATGTTGCTTTATCTGTGGTTTTTGTGACTTGATCTTTTTATACTGTTTTTGGTATTTACTGATTGGACCTGTTTTATATTGTGATGGCTTTTAGCTTTTAACAATAAACTTCATTCAATTTGGTCAAGCACATAGTAAACCTTCTTCTCAGATATGTATATGTGCCTTGAAATCATCTACTTATGGCAAACCCATGAATTTTATAGGGTTTTCTTAAGCAAGGAACTCACAGAGGTGGTTTTGCCAGTTCCTTCCTCTGAAATGTAGCCTACAGCACTTGTCGGCAGTTTCTCATCCAATTACTAACCAGAGCTGACCTTGCTTAACTTTCAAGATCAAATGGTATTGGGTGCTCTTAGGGCAGTGGTTCCCAGCCTGTGGGTCGGGACCCCTTTAGGGGTTGAACGACCCTTTCACAGGTGTTGCCTAAGACCATCGGAAAAACATATTTGGATATAGCAATGAAAATAATTTTATGGCTGGGGGTCACCACAACATGAGGAACTATATTAAAGGGTCGTGGCATTAAGAAGGTTGAGAACCACTGCCTTAGGATAATTAGACCTCTCTCTCCAGTTTACAAACAGAGAAATTGAATAAATTGGCTAATGCACCTAAACCCAGCAAAGTCTAGGGCGAGAAAAACAGATGTCACCTTTCAAACTGCTTGAGTTCTTTAAATTTCTATTAATAATCCCTTTCTTAGCTTTTCTTCT
Organism: Sceloporus undulatus; assembly: GCF_019175285.1. NCBI lineage: Eukaryota > Metazoa > Chordata > Lepidosauria > Squamata > Phrynosomatidae > Sceloporus > Sceloporus undulatus. The sequence goes on along the minus strand of NC_056525.1, from coordinate 40,885,169 downwards.
TCAAAATAGGCTATTCTAAAATCTTCCTTTTTTAACAACCAAGTTTCAAATCAATCTGCTGAATTGTTTTCTGAGAATAAACCACAGAATTTTCTCATACCAGCCCCAGAGACAAGTTCTGATTATAAAGGTGGAATTTGATTCATCCAACTTGAAACAAACCCACCACCTTGGCCCTGTAAATCAGATGCGACAATTCTCCTCATTACCAGCTCACTTTCCCCTTCAAGAACTCGTGCTAATATTTTAATTTGCTCTCATTGCCAGAAATATCTTCATAAACCTTCCTTACTACTGTAACATTCTTCAGTACAGGAAACCAATTTTCTGGGGAAAACAGGTCACACCAAATTTCTCTATTGTGCATGATATTCTATAATCTGCAATGATCTCTTCTGAGACTGTCAGAACACTGTGAATTATTAGATATGGGGATTGAAAAATAATTTACTGCTGGCTCCACATTCACTTTCACACAATCAAAGCAAACAGACTAAGCTATGCACCTTTCTTTACTTGCTAGCATCAACTGATATAATCAGAACACACTTGGCTGGCTTCAAGTGCATTGACAAGATTCTAATGTATCATGTTCATTTGTAAAAAGCTAACACAGACACTGCAGTACTATTATGAAGGACTAAGCTCTGAGTTGCTTTAAAATTGTAGTACATACAAAGGGATGGGCTTAGAGTTTTGATGGATTTGTAGACTACGCAGTTGTGAACATCTAAAATAAGATATAACATGACATTCTGATACTTGAAAGCCAATTTGGTATAATATTTAGAGTGCTGGACTGGGATTTGGGAGATCCAAATTCAAGTTCCCGTTCAGCAATAAAACTCACTTCGTAAACCTGGGTCAGCCAATTCTCTCCTGACCTCACTTACCTCACAGGGTTAATTTAAGAATAGATTGGGAAGGAGATAAGTCATGCATGCCACATTGAGCTCCTTAGAGAAACGGTAGAAAAACTGTAATGAATAAATAAATATTAAATAAAGCAGGAGTTGTTCTACAGACTATTGATGGTTTTTTTTTTACTTGAATCGCAAGCATCAGGATGAAACATTTGTTTGCAAATTACCAACTACACCAGTAATACAAAGGTACTGCCAAAAAATTATGTGACCCTCTCTTATCTCAGTAGCCATCTGAAAAAGACCAGCATGTGTTAAAACACACCACACTTTCAATTGTGGGAATGTGCTGAAATTCTAATGACCTCTGTTGCAGTTATGGAACAGCTATAGCATTGGCGGAACTGTGATAATTTCACATCCCCATTTCCTTGTGCTAAACTTCAAGACACGATCTTGATATGTCTTGGTAATAAAGATGGATTTTTCAGATTGGTAAAGTGAAATGGTTGCATGTGTGGAAATAAGAACAATGTTGATTGAATAGATTTATCTATTTCTCCTCTACCCTCACAACCTTAAATGTTGCCTGGTACTCATTGAGGGTGCAACTACTTCCCTTTACTTTGTATCTGCATTGTAGTTCCTGCCATTTATCTTCTTGCCCAGCCCCTATCAATCATGTGGAAAAATTATAATCTGTACTAGGTTAGGATGGAGATGAGCTAGCCTGGTATAGTGGTTTGAACACTGCACTAGACCTCTGGGAAACCAGGCTTCAAATTCCCACTCAGACATGTAAACCCACTGAGTGACCTTGGCAAGTCTCTCTCAGCCTTAGAAAAAAGCAATGGCAAACTTGCTCTCAGCAAATCTTGCTGATGACAGGGTCACTTTTGGGTCACCATAAACTGAAAGCAATTCCCAAGAAGGAAACAACAATAAAGATTTAATGAAAACCTGGGGACCCCATCTGTGGCAGAAAGGTCTGTTCACCTGACCACACCTTCCAACATTTCCTAGTTGAAAACATAAACTTGCTATGCTTCCATTTAAACTACTTTGGCTGCATTTTACAGTATCCTTGGGAGTTGTGTTTTAATGAGAGTTTTCTGCCCCAGCATCCAAAATAATCCTCTACCATGTAACCATGACAATTAAAATGAAATCAAATTCTACATTTGCGTAGTGCCATAAAACTCCTAAAACCAGCTAAGAATTGGATGAATTATGTGTCTGGACTTTAACACCACCTCTCATACAAAACCAGAATTTTCTCCTCTTACAACTGTTTTCATCCAGAAATTTATCTTCCCAATAGAGGCCTAAGGTATACCCACAGTACACAGTTTTAAGCACTTTAATACCAATTTAAATGTTATAGTTCCATCCTATGAAATCCTGGAATTTCTGGTTTTGTAAGCTACTGGGAATGTTTGGCCTAGTTCAGAGGCATGTGCGAGAGAATTCTAAGTACCACAGACCAGACTACAAATCCTAGGATTCCATAGGATGGAGCCATGGCAGCCACAATGGTATCAAACTTCTGTGAGAGTGTAGTGTCGACACATACAAACAACAATTTCCTGAGATGTCAACCAGTATCCTGAGCCTTGGAAACCTTAATTGCTGGTGAACCACCATTTCCCAAATATTCTGTTACAACGTTTAGTATTTATTTATTAGCGATTAACTGATCAGACATACAGATAAACCTTAGATATACAGATAGAACAAATCAGATAAAGATAACATCAAATTATGATAGTAAATAATATTAACTGGGAATCAAAATACAAAATTTGCTCCTCAAAAATTTAAAGCTTAAATTTTAAAAAATTAATCATTACAAAATTTGAAAACACCGACAGACCATTGCTGCTGCACAAAAGCTAGCCGCTATAGTTGTTACTAATGGACACTGGCCCGCCAGCAAATGGGATACATAGAACACATCAGTTCTTCCAGGAAAACATCTAAGAATTGGATAAATAAAAGTATGACTATAACCATTATAAAAAGGGCACTATAACAATGTGTGTCTTATTGTCTCCACTGTGCCAGCTTGACAGGGGCATACACGTGCATCAGAAAGGATATTACTGTATCTCCTTTCCAATAAAGCTGAGGGTAAAACATTAAATTTTGCTAGGGTAAATGCTTTCCTATATTTTGAAAGGGTTAAAACATTCAAATGGTTAGCTTAAAAACATATGACCACTATCTCTAAAATCAATAATGTTTTGCAAATTAAAACATCTGGAGGAGGTCAAAATGAAAAAAAAAGTTATTAATGAGGAAGAACTCACAATCTAGGAGAGGCTGCAGCAGTTTGCCTTTGCCAGAGTTCACAGAGAACGGCAAGATTCTGCCTTCTCCTCTCCCTTCTGCTGAGTTAACTGGGTACAAATTACTATTGCACTTTGAACTCAGTTTGCAGCAGTTGAAGGGGGAAAGTGAGAGGAGCTGAAAGTAACTGGGTCATTTTACCAGTGGCTGAAAAAGTAGGATGACAGAGGATTGATCAGGTATGTCTCTGCTGAATTGGGACAATTGGAGGATATGAGCTGGTAGTTGCTCTGGAAGAAAACTTGCCAATCATTACAAGAAAAGAAAGAGTGATGATCTGCCTCCTTGCTTTCTGAGATCATGATAATGATCACCTCTTCACATCACCACCGCAGGTGGTTAATTGCATTTTTAAAAATATAGTTATTAAATCCAAGGTACATTTAATGCCATATCTGATTTGGCCCTTAGGCTAGGAAAAATTATCAAAGCATTCCCAGGAGGCAAACAACACAGATAAGTATAAGAGCACTTATTTATCATATACATATTCCAAAAAATATAGACTGTTTCTGCTAAATATGGTGGAAATGTTAGCTTTGGACAGAGGTCTCAGAAACCTGAAAAGATAACTTTGCCTGTGAAGGCGAAGGCTTTCATGGCCAGCATCCATAGTTTTTTGTGGGTTTTCTGGGCTATGCGGCCATGTTCTAGAAGAGTTTCTTCCTGATGTTTCACCAGCATCTGTGGTTGGCATCTTCAGAGAATGCTTGCCTGGAAAGGACTTGGGTATATATATTGTGTGACCTGGAAAGGCAGGAGTGATTTGCATGTGTCTTGTTCTCTTGCTAATGGCAGGCCTCAGGGTGGGAGGGTCTACAAAAGAGGATTAGTGTCGACTTGATAGTGCTCATTGTCTGCTGGGAGATTTCTCATCTGCATTTGTTGAATCTTTATCTTGCTATTTTTCAGGACTGGTCGCCAAACCTTGTTTACTTTAAGGGTTTCCTCTTTCCTGTTGAAATTGTCCAGGTGTTTGTGGATTTCAATGGCTTCCCTGTGCATCCTGACATGATAGTGGTTGGTATGGTCCAGAATTTCAGTGTTTTCAAACAGTATTTTATGTCCAGGATGGTTTGTGGCATGTTCTGCTACTGCTGATCAGCTGTTTGAAAACACTGAAATTCTGGACCTTGCCATCCACTACCACGTCAGGATGCACAGGGAAGCCAGAGTGTGGTGGAATCTCATTCTTTGAAGGTTTTTAAACAGAGGCTGGATGACCATCTGTCAGGAGTGCTTTGATTGTGTATTCCTGAATGGCAGGGTATTGGACTGGATGGCCCTTGGTCTCTTCCAATTCTGTGATATACAGCCATGAGCACACCATTCTTATACATTTGGTGGCCTCTGCAACCTTTGGCATTGGAGCTGCTAACAACCCCATGCTCCCTTGAGCACTGAGAAATATCATTTCATCTTAGAGCCCATCTCTCTCTGTAGCGAAATTGCATAATGGAGGTCCTGCTGGACTATACCAGAGTTTGAAGTAGATCATCAAAGAGTTCTGACATCTAAATATTTATTATTAGCAACAACAAAATTACAACTCACAAAATGATGCTGCTAAAATAAAAAGAGTTGAGTTCCTTTGGGCTGAAGTGGGAACTAGGTGTCAGTTGTTGGCCAAATAGCCTCCACTCAGTTCTCATGCTCAAAAGATTTGCAAAGCACTTTGAATAGCAAAATTCAGTTTATTAACAGCAAGAATGAGCAATTGGAAGGTTAAAGGACTTTATTGGTTCCCTGGGGGTCCTCAGATGGCCACAGCACCCACTACACTCTCCTGGGGCCCCAGGATGACTTTGGATTTGCTCCCAAATGATCACAACACCCTATGTAAGGTACAGGGGAGCACTTTCTTCACATTTTGGGCCCATAAGAGGTCCCTTTTTTCAACAGGAAGTGTGTCCCAGAAATTAGCTTCAAGTTCTAAGTTCCTTCCAGTTAGTGAAAAAAGGCCTCACCTGTGTCTCAATTGGCCCTAACTGTGCCAAGAAAAACAAGGAGAAATTGCCACCAAAACCTCCTAGGAGGGCATTGAGGCAAACATTTCCAAAATTTCTAAGATTATTTGAGCCCCCAAGTGGCCCTGTACTTCCCCCAGCTCTAATTTACAGAGATGTGTATGTGACAGGCTCTGTTCTCATTCTGAGACCTTGTAAATATGTTCCCCCCCCCCCCCTTAGGACATCCCCCAAGAGACTTACATTATTTTGCACTGTTAGCTAACCTTATTTTATGCATAAACTCAAAAGAAACTATTGGAACAAACAACAGTTCTGCAAACAAGGATAGCAGCAATGTAGCAAAAGGCTTCACCTCTACTTTCTAGGCTTGGAAAAAAAAACTTTGTCCTGCAGCTCCATAAATCCTCTACTTGTTGCCTGGTGAAATAAGAAAAAAAGATCTCCTGTGCCTTGAATGGTAGTGTAACAGAGGATAATTCAACATGTGTTGCTCACAGGAGAACCAACATAGCTGAATTTTCTTCTTCTATATAACTATTAAAGGTAAAATAGCCCTGCCACTTATTTCACTTGGCAAACCTATCTCTACCCAGTATGGACACTGACCATCCTCGCTAAAGGAGTTTTGGAGTTGTAGACCAGAAGCTAACATTTTCGAGCTCTGTCATTCCTTTATTCCTAGCAACTGACCTAATAATACTAGCCTAGCATATACACCATCCCAAAGCAGTTTTCCTTCTGTTCTTTGCTCCTCTGTTAGTCAACACAGCCCAAATCTGCAAGATTGGTTTCTTGCCAGCAATTATTAGTCAGCATAGCCTCATCACCTCACCATATGTTTTGCAGCCATTCTTTGTGTTGGGGTGTCAATGATGAACACAAAGGTTCAGGAAGTTGCTCAGAGGTACCTCAGTTCATTGCTGCAGGCAAAATAATTTCAGGATATTTTACCTTGTCCTGAGCCTGGAATGAACTTAAAGAGTAGCTTCGCTGTTATGAAATGTTTTAAGAAATATGGCTGTGAAATAGAGGGTAAGCGAATGATATGTACACAGCACGCCATCATCTTGTCATCATGTTTGATCTTTTCAAAGATCTTTTCTGCCTTTTGTGAAGAATCATGCAAAGGCCTCAGCTGGGCCACAGTATCTCAGATGTGCCTAGCTGGGGAGCTAATAAATGGGTCACTGTAGTTTCTACGGTTCTGTTGGTTTTTAATGAGGCATGGATTGGTTGGGGATTCCTAAATTATATCAAAAGTTTCAGCTGAATTCTTTTGCTTTCTCGTGGTTGTGATGCTTGGCTTGTCTTCAGTTGCTTTTATCTGTTTATTTAAATATCTTTTATTTAAAAACCACTAGATTGCACTGCTAGTGAACCTTTAAAAACAGCTGGGATTGCACTGCTTTAAAACAAGAGCTGCATAGCTAAAAAGTATTTTTGTGTGCATGGGAATTTGCAGCGGTGGTGGTGGTGGTTACAACAAAAATCTCTTACAGGAAATACATTAAAAAATTAACAGTTTTGGTATAGCATATGAGCTAAAGTCTGCTTCATTGCCTACAGGAATATGCAACAGTACAGAGAAAGACTGGTAGAAAGAAATAGACAGAGAGTTAAACATTTCTATATGGATGGATATTATGTATGCATACAGTGTCTAGAGAAACTAGATATAATGATAATTTTTTAATATGGGGCCAAATGGCCATGAATTGTAAATGGTAACATTTGTGACATTACTATGCAAAGCTCAGATAAAAGATAAACATATCAAGCATTCACAATATCAGTAATTGATGCTTGGTAACATTACTTTATTGGGAACCCCCTCTTAATGGCACGAATTAGTTGATATCTTTGTTTAGGAAAAAGGCACAAAAACATTCCAGTAAATTCCCCTACCCCCAAATCCACATGTGATCATTGTAAGGTATACACAAATATATTACAAGGTATAATTGAGAGACATAACCTTGTTAGTCTGGAATATAATTAGTATGCAAAAGAATCTTGTAGCAACATTTAGACTAACTGAGCGAAAGATGTAGCATAAGCTTTTGTAGACATCTGAGGAAATAGGCCAAATCTACAAATGCTTATGCTACAACATCTTTTGCTCAGTCTCAGAAGCAGTGTTATATTTAAGTCTTTTAGTCCAAGTCCCAGGTCAAGTCTCAAGTCTCTATCTTCAAGTGTCAAGTTGAGTCTCAAGTCCTTGCAAGATACTTTCAAGTCAAGTCTGAAGTCTGGGAGCCAATGTTTAACAGGGAGGAAAAAGGAAACAGGGTACATTTATTGGAAGGAACAGCAAGCCCATTAGGCAATGGGCTTGAGGTGGGGGTTGATGTCTCTGCTGCATATCAGAGGATCCTTTTAAAACTTATCAAATGCTTAAGAAGGGTATTTATTATTGTTGTTGTTGTTGTTGTTGTTATTAATTTATTTATAAAGCGCTGTAGATTTGCACATAAAAACAATAAATATATAAGAATTAACCTGCCTATGGCATACAATCTAAGAAATAATAGGTTAATACATACGAAATACATAGCAATACAGGAAATAGTTCAATAAAACAGGCAACAAAAACACTTCAAATAGCAAAAGGGTACTTCCATCTCAAGCCTATTGCCTAACACATTTGCTGTTCCCTTCCAAGAAATGCACCCTTTACTTTGGGATAGAGTCTTGCCTGCTTCTCAATGGCACTAGCAAGTCAATCACTAAAAATATAGAAGCCTCAAGGCAAGCCAAGTCAGTGTGTCATTTTTGCCAAGTCAAGTCCAAGTCAAGTCATTGAAGTGACATCAGTCAGACTTCAGTCTAAGTGTACACCACTGCTCAGGAGGTACAATTGAGTTGGGCAGTTTAATGGTATTACTGTTTTGAGTTGTGCCAAAGTATAGCACTCTCTAGAGCAGAAATTAATTTTAATGCAATTAAAAGTATTATTATAATTCTGGGAAAGAGAAGTTTAAATTATAGGGTTTGAAACAGATTCCAGTACAAATCCAAAAGATCTTCAATTAAAACAGAGAAAATCCTTTGCTTGAAATGTCACCAGTAGAATCTGTTTATTCAAAACCCTATGTTTAATTTGGATAACAAAGGGGACAGTTTTCATTTCTGAGAAAGTAAGACGCCAGAACCTCTCAGAACCTTTTAAAACCCCTCACCCTTTAAAGTATCTGCAATTACATAGCATTCAGCAATGGCACTTAAAGTGGTGTCAAACTGGATTATCTCTGCAGTGTATATGTAGCCTAAATTAAAATAGCTGGCTGTATTATTATGACTGAGGTTTAGAATTTTTTATATACGGGAAGGATATTTGGTTTAGGGAGATTGCTGAAAAAGAGTAAGAGTATGTATTCCAATCTTGTCTGACTAGAGATTCAGCAAATAGAGTTTTTCCTCTATTCTGACAAGGGGGTGAAAAATATGAAGACATGTTTCTCTCATATAAATCTGTCCAAACAACAAAAGGATTTTTTTCTTTCTGAAATTAATCAGTTGGCCAATGCAAGAAGGCCTGTTGAGTTGTGACAGTCTTCTTCTGATATGTAGTCCAGGAAGCTCAAGTGGAATTTACCCTATTGGTAATCCAGTGGTACCACTCTGCTAGCTTACAATATCTAGCATTTGCCAAACACACACAGGGGCTGTACACACAACTTCTAAGGGATGGCACAATGCCAGTCCTTTATTAGCCGTATCATGGCCATGGCTGTAACAAGCTGACTGCCAAACAGCCACTCGGAGGGCGGATGCCCTGAGCCAATCAGGTGCTAGATGAGGAATTTGAACATTCCGCTTGGCAGTTGAGTTGTCAGTGAGGGTTTAGAATGTTGAGGGGAACAGTCAAGTCCAAGAGGGGACTGAGTTCCAGACGTCCCCGAGGGAATAGTTAGATAGGGAACTGTTTGGTCCAGAGAGGGACTGTATTAGTTTTGGGGGAGTCTAGAAAAGAGAGACTCAGGGTAGCCAGACTCTAAAAGAGGGGTTTCGGTTACATTATATCTGGAGAGATATTGTTAGCCTTGGTGGCTGAGCTAGAAATAAGAATTGCCTAAAAAGGGACAGGAAAGTCCTGATCTGGTTGAAGAGAATCTGGGGAAAGAGGAATAACAGTAGCAAAGTAAAGAATACGAATGTAACTAAGTAACACGTGCCTGAACTAACAGTTATATAATATCATTTAGTTCAAGGAATATATGTTCAAACCTTTTGTTCAATAAAGTTCATATTTTGGTTTACCTGAAGGTTTGTCAGTCATATCTATTATATCCACGCTACTATATTGGATAATACGGCGAACCTGCCATCTAAGAAAGGGGGTTCGTTATATAAAGTGGTTGGCAGCGGTGGGATAACAAAAGTCCCAGGCACTTGCCATTATAGGAAAAGGATTGTGGTTTGGGTATCCGTTACAATGGCAACTGCATGCCATGGCCCCGATCTGGCCTTACCAGGGCACAAAAAGGAGCTGCAAAAAGCGGCTTCCTTTTTCACCCTGGAAAGGGTGCGATAGCCATGACTCTGCAGTTATATGGCACTCCTTTGCCACTGCATCGTGCAGAAGCAGCACCGTAGGAGCTCTGTGATGCCGCACGCCATGTGGAGTGGCGAGTGGCATCACGGTGCCCTGTTGGATGGAGTCCGGGCGTGCGTCATGTGGATGTCATGCCCTGACTCCATCCCAAGCCAGCCTTAATGGCTGGTCTGAAAAGCCCCCCAGTCCCCAACATCCCTGCTTTTGTGTTTGTACAATTCTCAGATTGCATGCTTTGTTTCTGCCGGTGCACATGCACATCACAAGTTGTTCCATAAGCTATTCTACAATCCACTTCATTAGGCTACGTATTGCTTTTGCTGTCTGTCCAGCCAACAGGTGAAACAATGTGTGTTGTGTTTGTGAAACACTGATGCTTTTTTTATTCTTCTCCAATAAATAAGTATACAATTCTTCCTGAAAGCTAGATGGAATCTGTAAGACTGTAATTCCAGAACATTAAAAAAATCAACATATAGTGCTGTGATAGTTGGAGAAGTCTTTGCTTGTTAAATTAACTGGTCTAATGCAAGTCTGGGAAGTGAATAGAAATAGTTTTAAACTGCTGTGCAGAGGAGTACTTTGTTCACTGGAACAAAGGTAGATATCTTTCTGTCTATATCATTGTTCTGAGTGTTTTTATAAGTTTTCTTATCAAACATTTTTTTAAAAGACCACACTGTAGAATATATTAAAAACTAGATTTCTGGTAATGATAACAGTTTTATATTTTGCTTCTCATGATGGCAGCTGCAATTCTTTTGGGGGGAAAAAACTTTGTAGTATAATCAGTAGATTAAAAAAACTGATACCGTTTAGAGCACTACATTTCAATATTAAACTGTTTAAATAATTAAGACCTCTTCCAATCAAACTGTAGGAATTATGGTTCAAATGTGGAATAATAAAGACAGAGTTCTTTTTTAGTAGTAGTAGTAATGGAAGGAGAAGGAGAAAGAGAAGAATTTTTAGCATCACATCAGACTATAATTCCTATGTAGTAGCCCAGTTTGGTAATTTTAAGATCTAGATCTAATGGCCCTACAGTGGACTTCCCCTTTCTATACAGTATTACTTTGCATATGTCAAAAAGTGACAAGTGTTTATGGGCTTTCCTGTTCATTCTGCTTGGTAGTACCATGCTCAGATTCCCATAAGAATGTTTTGTATTTATGCTAACAGAGTGCAACAGACTAGCATTGTGAGCCTGTGGCTGTTAAGCTATACACCCTAACTGTCCCAATTTTGTCATAGAATCGTAGAGTTGGAAGAGACCGCAAGCACCATCCAGTCCAACCCCATGCCATGGAGGAACTCTCAATCAAAGCATCCCCGACAGATGGCCATCCAGCCTCTGTTTAAAGACCTCCAGAGAAGGAGACTCCACTACACTCTGAGGGAGTTTGTACCACTGTCGAACAGCTTTTACTGTCAGGAAGTTCCTCCTAAAGTTGAGGTGGAATCTCTTTTCCTGTAGCTTGCATCCATTGCTCCGGGTCCTAGTCTCTGGAGCAGCAGAAAACAAGCTAGCTCCCTCTTCAAGATGGCATCCCTTCAAGTATTTAAACAGGGCTATCATATCACCTCTTAACCTTCTCTTCTCCAGGCTAAACATCCCCAGTTCTCTAAGTTGTTCCTCATAGGACATGGTTTCCAGACCCTTCATCATTTTAGTCACCTTCCTTTGGACACGCTCCAGTTTCTCAATGTCCTTTTCGAATTGTGGTGCCCAGAACTGGACACGGTATTCCAGGTGAGGCATGACCAAAGCAGAATAGAGTGGCACTATTACTTCTCTTGATCTAGACACTATACTTCTATTGATGCAGCCTAAAATCGCACTGGCCTTGTTAGCTGCTGCATTGCACTGTTGACTCATGTTCAACTTGTGGTCCACTTGAACTCCTAGATCCCTTTCACACGTAGTTTCATTCAGCCAGGTGTCCCCCATCCTGTATCTGAAAGGGGCAGACCTGATTAGTCCCCTGTTATCCCCCCTTTTCAGCTGCTTTTAAAATGTTCCAGTTTCTCTTTGCCATCCCATTCCCACCTTCCCCCTTTGACCTCAGTTTATTTCAGTTGACTCAGTGGTGGGGAGGGGTGGAATCTGGTCCTCTCAGTAGACTCAGGCAAAAGAAAAGAAAAGAAAAAGAAGATAGGATGTATGGTGGAACACCAAACTTGGTTTTGGAAGCTCCTAAAACTGGCTACCATGTGTATAAGTCTACTCACACAATTATTATGGAGATTTAGCCTTTAGCAGCTTTGATCCTGACATCTCAAACTTGTGGGACCAAAACCTAAGTGTAAGAAACAAGGAGGCCTTGTAATGTCAAATGGATGGTCCTTTTGTAACAACTGATAGCTTGCATGTGCACACATGTGCATGAGCATGAGGTGAGCTACGTAGATTTCCTGCAATACCTTCTAAACAAATATTATGTACAACATAAGAGTTTGTCTACAGTGGCTGTAAAACTTGTACGTGCCCCATAGCCATAGCACATTTTCTTGGTCTACAGTGACTCTGATAACCACACACTCACTATGGTGAGATCAGACTAACCTAGAGGAAAAGGGTGGTCCTATGATGATCATGTGTCCTATAATGAGGAGTATTTCCAACTACACAGCCATGTTCTTGCCATCAATCTGGATTTTCCAAGTGAATGTGGGTTAAAATGCAGTTCTTTTTTCTTTGGATTTTTGGAGGAAAGCCCTATATTTCCTGCGAATCCTGAAGAACATTGTGTGCCTGCATCATGGGAGATTATCAGACAGGGAAAAGGTCATCTTTGTCCCATCCTTTTCCCGTCCTTATGAAGCAATCATGAAAAGATTTTCATACAACATCATGTTTATCCTGTCAGTGTCCCATCAGTGAACCTGATCGCACAAAAGACTTTCAAATGATGTCACACTTATCCTGTCATTGTCCCATCATTGAAGTGGAATTGTCCTGTCATTTTGTATTAATATAAAATACAATTAATACAATTCTATTTCATTGATAGGACAATGACAAGATAAGCGTGACAAGTATGAAATGCTTTCATGTGATCAGGATAAGGGCTGGAGAGTGATCAGCTTCACTCTTGTCCCCACCCTGTCCCTGTCTGATCATCCCTGACATTACAAGGTAAAGGCAGGGTATAAATACCATAAATAAAAAATAAATAAAAATAAATATGGCTAGACAGGCTGATCAGCTACCTACTGGTAATGATCTAGCTGGATTTCCTGCACTGAGCAAGGGGAGTTGTACTTGATAATTTTTGGAGCACCTTCCAACTCTTATGATTCCATGATTTTCAGTTTACTCCAGTATAGGCTAAGGTTACTAATACTATTTATTTATTTACTAAAATATTTTTAACCCACCCAATATCATGGGATGTTAGAGCACAGCAGAAGTGAAGCTGTATAATCAATAGAAAATAATTACAGATTTAAAACAATAACTTGAACAGAATAAAAACATATAGTCTGCCCTCCATATCCACAGACTTGCCATCCACAGATTTCAGTATCTGTGGACAGCAAGCTGTGGAGGAGGTGGCAGAGGAGGAGGAAGGAAGAAAGAGGAGGAAGAGTGGACAGAGGCAGCAGGGGAGGGGAGAGGAGGAAGAGGAGGAGGAAGTGCCGTGGCAGCAGCTGTAGCAGTGGGAGGGAAAAATCAGAAAGAAGAAGAGAGGGAGGGAGGGAGGGGAGGAGGAGAAGGAGGAAGAGACAGCAGTAGTGATGGGGGAGGTAAAAGCAGAAGGGAGGAGGAGGAGAAAAGGAGAAGAGGAAGAGGAGGAAGAGCGGTGGTGGGGGTGGAAAAGGAGAAGGTGCAAGGAAGACAAGGAGATTGGAGGAAGAACAGCAGCAGTGATGAGTAGGGTAAGAGGATAAGAAGGATGGAGGAAGAGTCAGAGGAGGAAAGAAGACAGCAGAGGAGGGTGGCAAAGTCCCATGTTCCCAATGGTGGCCACACCACCATTGAGGACATGGGACTTGAACATCCGTGGATTTTGGTATCCATGGGGGGATCCAGAACTTGCCTCACTGCCAGCCCACTGGAAGGTTCTCCTTCACTAGACTCTGGGCTGCTGCTGCCAGGGCCACTATCAACCCTCATATATGAAGAAGGCCTCCTAAGTTGTGCCTTGTTCACTGCTAGCTTCAAGTGATGTAACAGGGCCAAGTATGTGCATCTGCCAGCACTCTCCCCAGCACTGTCTTTTCTCTCTCTCTCGCATGTCAGCATTTGACAAGTGCAATATGTACACAAGGACCTTTGCACTGAGCCAGTGAACCATGGCATTAGTAGAGAATGCTGAGATGAGCTTCCAGGCTTTCAAGCAAAATCAAACATTGTTCTCTCCAGTTCTACTTATCTAGAGTTTTATCTCCGCCACCCCCCAGTAAACCAGAGAGGTTGCCTGGGACATCTGCCAGGATCCTGGGACCTGGGAACTTTATGCAGATTTTATATGCCTCCTGTCTTTCTCTGGCTGAGAGAAGAAGGTGTGTTCTGACTGAAAGGAAGAAGGAAGTAAAGCCTAAATATTGCAATATTGCACATAAATTTATAAAAGACAAGAATGGAAAATGCTAGAGACTATCTATCTTCTTATTGCTCACCCTCCGTTCAGTTTACTTGCTACAACATGGGAGCTTATTTCCAATAAGCCTTGCCCTGGTGGACTCATTGGTCCCAGGATTCTTTGGTGGAAATAGATTTAAAGATTGCATAACCAAAAGTGAGTGTAGTGGTGTAGTGTGTGAGCACTGGACTATGATTCTGTGTTCAGATCCTCACTTAGCCAGGGAAACCCACTGCGTGCCCTTGGACAAGTCACACCCTCTCAGTCCCAGAGGAAGGCAAAGGTAGCTCTCCTCTAGAAAAAGTATTGCCACAAAAAACCCATTAGCTTACTTGCTAATTAGCTTACTTACTGTTCACCGCTATGATCTTTGGAATAGCAGTATATAAATAAAACAAATTATTATTATTATTATTATTATTATTATTATTATTGGTTCATTTTAGGGTAGCCAAAGTCAGAAATGACTCAAAGACATGCAACAACAATAAGCAAGAGTATAGTGTGAATATGCCTTTACGATCTATAGTGAGCTGGGCCTTTATGGGTTTTAGAGTCCTTGTTAGCATCATGGCCAAATGTTAACAGCTGTCCAGTTCCGTGAAAGAGTTAACTTGTATTAGTGACTTTGAACTTTATCACACAGGCCCTAGAACGGGCCTGTCGCATTCTAAAAAGGAATGTTGTGGGGATTGGAGGCGGCAAAAAACGCACCTTACCACACAACAAGAATGCCGCCGCCGATCATTCTCATCACGGTCTGGATGTGTCGCAGAGGGGGTGATTTTCAGGAATGTTTGAGAAGCGTGCCTGAAAATCACCCCCTGGGGAACACATCTAGAACGCGGTGGGAATGATCGGCGACAGTGTTCTCGCTGTGTGGTAAGATGCGTTATTTGCCGCCTCCCATCCCCATAATGTTCCCTTTCAGAACGTGACAGGCCCGTTCCAGGGCCTGTGTGATAAAGTTCTTTTTTGGATACTTTTTGCATTCACTTTGCAGTTTGAGACTGAAAAAAGATATGAAGTCTGGGACTTAGGGGTCATTCAGACATACTTGTTTTAGTGTGATGATGCAGATTATCTCACTCATGCATTCCAGGCTTGTTAATCACACTATGGAGCCTCATTGATGTGCATCTCTGTAAGTTCTGCTGCTCATACATGCAAGCATTCAAATATATACAGAATCAACAATGCAACTGGTCTATTCGCATCAGATATTCATACTACTGATGATGTGGTTCTCTTTTTAAAATTTGGGGGGAAACGTGGTATTGATTTACCTGGATTAAGTGGATTTTTGGCACCCCTCCAAAAAAAACTTAACCAGGTGCATTTGGGATGTGTGTGAACAATGGAGATTCAACCCAGATTCATCCTGGAATATTTTCACTGTCTGAATAAACCCTTGGGAAGTTAATTTCCCTCTGCTGCTAGCTTGTACAGTTTTTATAGCTTAGGGGGAGACGGGCCATATTTCTGTGCTTTGATTTTCTTCATCTTTCATTAGCCTTACCTGGGAAGGGTGCACCACAGCCCAAAGGCCCCTCATATATACAGTGATAGGGATTTGATTTATTACCAGACAAGGGATAAGTCTGGGTAGAATTTATTTGGGGCCTAATTGTACCCCTGTCTCTGAGGGGATGCTGGACTCTATCAGCAAAGAGGCTGGAAAGCTTCTGCAGTACACCATCTGCTGCATCATTTACCATCAATAAAGCTGAAGCTGTAGCAGTAACGTGCATCAGCACCAAACGAATCCTTCAAGAAACCTGGAACTACTCCCAGTTCTGGCACTAGACACAGCCCAACCCTATAAAAACAACAAAATCCAAAACCCAAAACAGCAATGCCATTATTGGCCAGTCAAATTGCAGAAACAAATCATGCATAAAGGTATCACTCTTGTGGATTTTGAATTTTATTTTATTTTGCTTTGTAGCCAACTCCTGAATATGAGCCCAGTCTTATAGATGCTTACATGGAATAAGTCTCCATATAGCTCAATAGTATTTACTCCTTTGTTGTCCCTTATATTGTAGGACTTCACCCTTGACAGTGGGAAATGCAGGAATACCTTTAATGGTCTCTTGCCCTACTGGCAGCTTGCCCATTTATGCTGCCCTATTTCTCAGGCAAAAATGCAAGGTCAGAAGCTGTCAGGGCTGAAGTGACCCAGACTTCAGTGCAATGCAATTAACATCTGGAGAGCTCTTTACCAAGACATTTCCTAGCGTGGAAGGTCATTGATTGAATAGAACAGTTGCTCAATTTCCATTCCAGGTAGCTGAAAAGGTAGTCCCACAGGACAGAGGAAAGCCAAGAATGTGAACAGGATAGGGGAGTCCTCTCCAGCAAAAGTGTTCCATGCACTCAAGTCTTGTTTTCTCCCTATGTACAATTACTGCTCATCATTTTTCTTTTATTTTCTGCAAGAGCAGCTGTTGGTAAGGCTATTATTATTATTATTATTATTATTATTATTATTATTAACCTTTATTTATAAACCTTTTATTTATAAAGCGCTGTAAATTTACACAGTGCTGTACATACACTCTTTTTAATTGGACGGTTTCCTGCCCTAAGGCTTACAAT
Source organism: Sceloporus undulatus (assembly GCF_019175285.1). Taxonomy (NCBI): domain Eukaryota; kingdom Metazoa; phylum Chordata; class Lepidosauria; order Squamata; family Phrynosomatidae; genus Sceloporus; species Sceloporus undulatus. The sequence continues at coordinate 40,868,242 of NC_056525.1, read as the reverse complement.
CTAAAAAGACACGACACAAAAGGAGAAGGGGAAGGGGATGAGGGCCAACAGTTCTTCTCTACCTCCGAGGCCTGGATCAGGGGAGATGGACTGGAGGGAGGACATAGCAATACAGGAAATGATTCAATAAAACAGGCAACAAAGGAAGAGCAAATAGCAAGTGACAATTATGCAGTGCCTGGGAACGCTTCTCTGAACAGGATGGTCTTCAACTTAGTTTTGAAGCTGGTTAAAGAAGTGATGGCTCTTGCTCGCGGGGGAAGAAGGTTCCAGGAGTGAGGGGCAGTGAGTGAAAAGGGGCGAATTCGAGATGGGGCAGAGGAAATCATGGGCTGGGACAGCAGACCTTGACTACCAGAACGGAGGGCCCTAGTGGAAAGGTGAGGAGAAATAAGGTCTGATAAGTAAGGAGGGGCCAGTCCATGGAGGGCTTTAAACGTCGACAGCAGGAGCTTGTACTGAATGCGAAAAGGGAGGGGGAGCCAGTGAAGGGATGCCAGCACAGGAGAGATGTGGTCAGAGCGGTGGGTGGAAGTGATAATGCGTGCAGCTGAATGCTGAACAGAGATTAAAGGATGGAGGTGAGAAAGAGGAAGCCCAGCCAGGAGAACATTACAGTAATCAAGTTGTGAGACTACTAGGGCATGGACCAGGATCTTGGCAGAAGAGACGGAGAGATAAGGTCGGATTTTGGCAATATTGTATAATAAGAATCGGCAAGCCTTGGCTGTGGTCTGGATCTGAGGGATACACGACAGAGAAGAATCAAAGATAAAACCAAGACTGTGGGCTTGCTGGACTGGTTGAATAGAAATGTTGTCAACAGAGACAGAAAAGGAGTGCTGAAGGGCAGACTTAGGAGGAAAGACAAGAAGCTCTGTCTTGGACATGTTGAGCTTCAAACACCGATGGCGCATCCACTGCGAGACACCTGCGAGACAAGACGAAACTTGCTGTTCAAGCCTTGGAGAAAGGTCAGGGGTGGAAAGATACAGCTGGGTGTCATCGGCATACAGATGGTAAGAGAAACCAAAAGAGTTAATGAGTTTTCCTAAGAGCAGTGTGTAGAGAGAAAACAGAAGGGGACCCAGAACAGAGCCCTGGGGAACTCCAACAGATAAGGGAACAGGAGAAGAAGTCTGACCACCTGCAACCACTGCAAAAGATCTGCTAGACAAATAAGATCTAAACCAGTTGAGAACATAGTCTGAGAACCCAAAGTCAGAGAGTATGTCAACTAGGAGACAGTGATCAACGGTGTCAAAGGCTGCAGACAAATCGAGAAGGATGAGAACAGAGTAAAGGCCATTAGCCTTGGCCTGTAAAAGGTCATTCGAGATCTAATAGTATCTTGCATTGTACTGGCATTTTCTATCCCCTGTATGGGTATTGGTAGGATGCAGACAGCAGGAGTTATGTATTATTTCTCATTTGCTAATAACAATAATAACAACAAAAACAACAATATATGAACTCTTTCCATTGTATACTCCCAGGGTAGCCACAAAGTTTAAGAGCAACACAGACATACAAAAAGGAAGCACTTACAGCTGTACATGGCAGGAAGATGGCACTTCCTGACAAACTCCCACTTGTCCTTTACATTCTCAGCATGTGCCCTGTTATTAAATATGAATTGGCCTAGCAGCTGCTCTTTCTTTTGATTCACAGCCTTTCAAATAACAAGGCTACTAGTCATGGCTTTGCTGAGAGTGTGAGCTTCTCAGATGAATAGTCCTCATAAACTGAACTGGTAGTTCTGAAGGCAGTTACTGCCATCCACTGAACTACTGTTTGTGGATGTGGTAGTTCCCACTTAAGAAAGACCAAGATAGCAATGTCCTGGCCAGTATTTTCTAGGAGACTTAACACAAATATAATGTGCTGTTACATTAGTGTAAGGCATTTTTTTGAGAGAACTATACAGCAGCCTTGTGGACATAGAAGAGAAAGTCAATTAAGCTGCCCTGCTGGTTCCAATCCCAAGTAACTCAGATACTGGAAGGATATCTTTTGATGGATATTATTTCATTCCCCTTACTTCCTCATGATAAATAAATAATAATAAAAGTTTTATTTTTATACCGCCCTTCTTGCAATCAGGGCGGTGTACAACACTATAAAAAACATAATACAAAGCACACACCATATAAACATTTACAATTAAAATCACATTAAAAACCAATTCTGGCCAGCTTGCCACTGCTGTCAGAGGGGGAAGACTAACTGGAGCCTGTGTCCGGGAATGCTATTTTGAACAAGAAGGTCTTTAATTCCTTCTTGAACTGGGCCAGGGAGGTGGCCGAACGGAGCTCTCCAGGCAGTGAATTTCAGAGGGTCGGGGCTGAGGTGGTGAAGGTCCTCCTAGATGTGGAGGCCAGTCTTGCCCCTGGGACCCTCAATAGCTGCTGCCCGGATGTTCTGAGTGTGCGGGGCGGATTATATGGGGAGAGGCGGTCCTCTAGGTATCCTGGGCCCAAGCCATTTAGGGCTTTATAGGTTATAACCAACACCTTGTGTTGTGCCCGGAAACGAATAGGCAGCCAGTGCAGATCTTTAAGCACTGGTGTTATATGACTGGCCCTGGGTATGCCAGTGACCAGTCTGGCTGCCATATTCTGCACCAGTTGTAGCTTCCGGGTTTGGTACAAGGGTTGCCCCATGTAGAGCGCGTTGCAGAAGTCCAATCGAGAGGTTACCAGAGCAAGGTCCCTCTGGCCCAAGTAGGGACGCAGCTGGTGAATCAGCCGAAGCTGATAACAGGTGCTCCTGACCGTCGCATCCACCTGAGATGTAAGGTGGAGCGACGAGTCAAGGATCACCCCCAGACTGCGTATGGATGGTGCCTATGGATATTGTGTCCTGCTTTTCCACTGCCACTATGCTGTCCATCACTGCTACTTATGCCTGGCTAATTACACTGCCTACAGAATTACATCCTTGATGCTAAACTGCTTTGAATCCTAGCTTGGGGAGAAATGGAAGACATAAATTCTTTCTTTCTTTCTTTCTTTAAATAGATATTGGCACCAGGTCACAAGTTACATGGAACTGAGGAAAGAAAAGGTACAAACCCTAAGATTTAACAGATGCAGTGCTATAATTGTGCAGTGGAATCATAGTAATATAATCATGTAGTGTGCTAGGTGTGTTGGAGCACAACTCTCATCATTCCTAGGGCTTGGAAATTGGTTGGGTGTTGTTGTTTTGTTCTAAAAGTCCCAAAATCTCACTAGTCATTCTGGCTAGGGGATTCTGAGAGCTATGATCCCAAAAATATGTTTTCCCAGCTCATGTCATCCCTAGAAAATCTGAGAAATATGTATTAGACTATATCTGGAAGACATGATGTTAGAGAATAAAAATCAATAGCAATAGCAAGTACATTTCTACACCACTTATCAATCCACTTAAGCACACCCTACGCAGTTTACAATGTGTAAGTCAATTGCCCCCAACAAGCTGGGTACTTATTTTAGTCACCTACTGAAGGATACAAGGCTGAGTTGACCTTGGAGCCCTGCTGGGATCAAACTCACAACCTTTGTGGCTGTGAATGGCCGCAATACTGGCATTTAACCACTGTGTTACCAGGACTCCTTCTCATTCTTTACTTCTTTTGTCTCCTTCTTTCCTAGTGATGACTCCAAATTTTGTACATGAAATTGACATTTGATGGTTTCTTGGGACAGAGCACTCCCATCTCCATGAATTGACTTTATTCAGTAGCATCCAGAATCAGTTCCATTTCTTTTCAAAACTTCTTTCCATTCAAGTAGGATCCTTCACAACTGATGCAGCTGTGTGAAGAATCAACTTCACTGGTTTACATGAAGGAAATTAAGAGGAATTTAAAATCCTGCACCAGACAGCTTTAGTGCTATAGCAGATTACAAACCTCAGTATGTTGCCATGGCAGATAAAGTGGAATTAGAGCACCATAACTGTGTAGTATGACTCGGTCCTAGATCACACATGGAGTGGACCATGCCATTGTACAACTGACAGCACAACTCACATCATGCTGATGTGTGTTTCTATTGCATAGTGTCCTAAAAAGTGTAACTGCCATTACAACAGTACTTGATGCCTGTGCTTTTCCAAACAGGTTCATAGCCAAAGAGTATAATTCAAATAAAAATGCATCTCACAATAAAGAGGAAAACTATGGTCAAGCAGCCTGTGCCTACTGCTGTACAGGTACTAACTATGATCACACACTTATCATCATCACCATTATCTTGCTTTTTTCCTAGAATGGAACTCAAGCCAATTTACAAAGGTTAAGAGAGAGAACAATTTTAAAAATCACATCATATTAAAGTTAAAATATGCTTAAACTATCAATAGATTAAAAAACATAAAAAGAATAACAATAGCAAGTACATTTCTATACTGCTTACCCATGCACTAAGCAGTTTACAAAGTGTAAGCTAATTGCCCCCAACAAACTGGGTACTCATTTTAGTGACCTACAGAAGGATGCCAGGCTAAGTTGACCTGGAGCCCTTGGCTGGTATTGAACTCACTACCTTGTGGTTTGTGAGTGAGTGGCTGCAGTACAGGTATTTAACCACTGCACCGACAGGGCTCCAAAGAAAACAACAATTAAACAGTATACCATAGGCTGAAAGACCCTTGCCTGGGCAATCAGTCCTAAAAAGCTTTATGAAACAAAAACATCTTTACCTCCCTATACAAGGCAAGAGAAAGGGGGCCAGTCAAGCCTTTCTAGGAAAGGCATTCAAGAGCCTGGGAGCAGCCACCAAGAAGACCATCTCCTATTCTCCCATCAGATGTACCTCTGCAAGTGATGGGACAAAGAAAATGGCCTCCTTCTTATGGCTCTTTAACTTTAAACCAAACTTGGATTGGACAGTTCTTCAGACAGACACTGTGAACTGTCCTGTCACAGCGATTCAAATATGAAACAGTTTTCTGTCAGAGCACTAGAAAACCTAATTGTGCACAGCAAGCCACAGACCCAAACCCATTGCCCAGATATCCCCCAATATTCCAGAAATGAAAGCAGCAGTAGGCATATAACATTACTATTCTCAGATCCAGGGATGAGTCTCACGTTCCACCCATATCAATTGCACATTACTGAAATCTTCACTCATTATTATTATTATTATTAAACTTTATTTATGAAGTGCTGTAGATGTACACAGCGCTGTACAAAAAGTCAATAAAATTGAAGAATATATAAAGCCTGCCCATGGCGTACAATGTAAAGGATAATAACAAATAGATAAAACAATAGATAATATTATAAGATAGAATTGAGAAAAAAATCTATCTTATAATATTAATTGCTCTTTGCTCTGTTAATTTGCTCAGCAGGAGCCTGGCCTTCACACTTGTCATTGCTGTTTTTTAAAGCATGTTCGGTTTGTTCTTTGGTTAAAGATGTGACAGCAAAACATGTTCTATCTTACAATCTGCTGTTCTTGACAATTTAAAATGACGTTTACTGTCATGACCCCTGAATTTTGTTGGTGTGCATGTAAGCGTGGCCATGCATTCTAGGCTACAAAGGACATACTCTGCCTTAATGGCTGTCAAATGGTAAACCTCTGTTTGAATCTGTATCCTGATTTTAGGGGTTCCCAGTCCCAATTCAGCTGAAGGGACCATACAATGGGAAGATATGCTATTAGCTTCCAGACAGACACTTAGAGGCTTATCGCAATGGTTATTAGCTTCTCCAACAACAATTTTCTTAAGTCAGAAAACAGCATGATCCAAAAAGAGCCGGGAGGAGCTCTTAAATACATTGGTTAGCACCTAGACAGCACAGATCACTTTGCCAGAGTCAATGTGAGCTACAGTATTTTGCATTTCTATTTAAATTATACCCACTCATGTTAAACTGTCATCTGTGTGCATGCACGCTTAATGCAAATATGTCTCCTCTTTTGAGGTTGTAGGGAACTTTTGGCTGAACTCATTTTATTAGGAAGATGCGATCTCCCCTGAGTGCACAAATAGCTAGTGGGCATTTGGAGATTCATAAACCTGCAGCAGATAAGATGGGAATCAGCAGTAGACAGTCAAATTTTGCAGCAGACACAATTAGCCAGGATGGGCCACAGGTTTTGAGAACTGAACCTATTAGACCAAGTTCCTTCTTCTCAAAGGCCTATTATTTACCATTTCCCTTTTGAATAATTGCCAATTGTATTAGATTACAGACTGAGTATCTCAAGGAAGGGGAAAATCAGTAAGAAGGAAGCTGTCATGGCTTGAGTTAATGCAGGAATGAATTCTGACTGGAAAATGATAACCTGCCATCCTATCTCATCTAGATTCCTTAGAACAAAGCACACTAATAACAGTTATCTCAATTAGCACCATCTTGAAGTCTAAGAATGGACTACTGAATGACAGCTGAAATCTTCTCTACAGCAGCTAACATTAGTCCCTGGATACAGAATGAAATATTTGCATATAGTTGCAATATATTCATTCAATGTGATGATTAGAACCAAGTTTTTTTTAGGCTTTTTAAAATGCATTAGGTTATTAATTGTTTCCATACAAAATAACTCAATTTCGTGGAAGATCCTTTTAAAAGTTACCAAGGTAGATCAATATCTGTTGCTGCCGACAGAACTGTGAAAAGCATGATTTTTAAAACAGAGTTTGTAAAAGCAACCTTTTGGACTGCAACATGGGCAATAGGACTGCAAACCAGGCCCTGAGGTCTGAGTGTTAAAACCTGAAGCCTAGGAGTGATGGCGTAAAATGTCACAAGGAATGAGCCCTTGCAATGTTACAAGGGTAATGTTACAGGGGGCAGCCCCTGGTAATGTCATTAAATATTTTACATTTTGCATCAACTACAGCTGCACAGATTATGCCACTGAAATAAACGATACCATGACTTAACAAGTATATAAATACACATGTTTTTCAAGGCAATGCTCCTACCCTGAGATTTTTCCCCCTCACCCCGAGGATTGAAGAATAGTTATCAGGCAGTAATATCTAGGCAATATTGCATTACTTTCATCTGTGGTACTGTCCAGGCTCCAAGAGCTTTGGGACAGGCTGCTTTTTCTGTCCCACTATGTTCCCAGGTATGTTTAGTGGGAACAAGGAAGAGGGCCTTCTTGGTGGCTGGTCCCAGACTTTGGAACTCTCTCCCTCTCTGGGGAAGCTAGGCTGTTTTCTTCCTTGCTTGCTTTCTGCCAGCAAGTGCAAAATTTGCTATTTCATCAGACTTTACGAACTTACTACAATGGTTTTTAATAATTATCTGTTTTGCTAATTTAAAAAATATATATTTTATATTTTAAAGAATTTTAAATAGTTTTAAGTATATATAGAGTAATTGTTTATAAATTACAAATAGATACTGATGTTTTTGTATGTTTTTAATTTGTATTTCTTTGTAAACCAGCTTGATTCCCAGTACTGGGGGGGGGAGATATAAATGAAGCTGAGATATAAATTAATTCTGATTTTAGTGGTCCCAAACAAGAATTTACATGTGGGCAGATGAAGGGAAGGTGCTTACTTCCCCCAGATCTGCAGGGCATATTCCTTAGTAAGTGTTTGAAGGATCTCAGCTTTAGTCATGAACAACATGAGTCACATTTTATATTAATGGAACCTAATTATGAATTTTGGCCAATGTGATTTTTTAAAATGCTTCTTTGCTAGAGCTAGCTGTTTGCTTTTTGTGTTTTTGTGTTTTTGTTTTCAAATTGCTGGTTCCAATCCTCTTATCTAAGTGCTTTGGCAAGGCTTGCTTCAAACAACTGAAGATGAATGAAGAGGCAATAAGTTAGTTTAGTCGGCCCTGTTGTAGAACGTAATTGCTTTTCTCAATTTTTTTCACAATATGCTCATTACAATATGACAAAGCAGGAAGGAATATTTCTTCTTCTAAGATGTGGGGGAGGAAGTGTATTCTGCAATTATCTCTGCCATTCGCTGTCATCCAGCAAAGCTAGTTCTTTTTCTTCTCCATCAAACCTAATAGGCCCTGGTAACAATAAAAAGGGCAAGCTACATGTTATGCAGAAAAACACATAATGATGCCCTGACAGTCATTTTATTTACTCACTGCAACATCTCTCAGAAGGAGCTGTTCTGAGCAGAGTATGATCCACCCTGCATACCCTCTCATGTTTTACAGATGAAAACTGGGACACATGTAGCCAAAAACATTAGAATGTGGTCAAGAAGACTATAGTTACTAAATGAGGAAGAACACACAAGTTAGTAGAGGCTGCAAAAGTTTGCTTTTGCCTGAGCCTACTGGGAGGGGCAAGATTCTGCCCCTTCTTCTTCTCCCCCTCCCCCAGTGAGTTAACTAGTTGAACTAGTTTATAGCAACGGAAGTACATGAAAAGTGGGAGAGGAAAAGAAAATGTGGGACATTTTAAGAGCAGCTTAAAAAGTGAGAGGACAGAGGATTAATCAGGGCTGTCCCTATCAAGCCATGGCAATTGGAAGGTATGACCCTGCACTTTTTTCACCCTGAACCTCCGTGCAACATTTCAAATAAGACTTGCAGGATTCCCTTGCAAACATGTATCTGGAACACAAAGGAAAACATTGCCTTGAGGGAAACAATGTGAGTAAGAAAAAAAGTATAAAGGTTAAGAATCCCTTCATGCTTTTGAGCATAACACTATCCTCTGCTGAAGTTGTTTTGTCTGCATTGTTACCATTGTTTGCGCATGGCATACCGTTGGCTCTTCAGACCTAGAGCTTTCCTGTTTGAGAAGGCAGATGCTTTGAAATGCATTGTAAAGTGCTGCTTCCCTGTATAGATTGAATGAAATGTTCTTTCTCGTTTCATGAAAGAAGATGGTTGCCATTGCCCCACCTGCTCTTGTTGCTACCTTTTTCTGCAGACCCAGGCAACACCTTTTTCAGATGATGAGCTGGATTCCATTCAGGCACCTTCAATCATCAGTACAGAAGGTCCAAAGTCAAAGTTATTGTTCAGACCATAATAGTGGGTGAGTCAACAAGAACACAGCATGAAACTGTCTGTTCCTTGGCTGAGCTTTCCAAGTTAACAGCAGGAGAAAATCTTTAAGTTGCCCTCTGAGTTACAATGCTCAAAAGTGTGGGATACAGCATAGTAGAGGGCTTATACCATCGAAAGAGGGAAGGAAGGAAGGAAGTTGAATATGCACATATAGATGGATAAATGTTCCTATCTGTCATTGAAATCTGTTTTCAGAATCAAAATGTGAAGGCAATGTTACCTACAATGGACACTATCTAGTGAGTTTACAAGCCTGTACACATTCCACAGAGGTCATCTCTATTGACCAGAGTGCAATTAAATTCTGACATGTATAGCATTGCACTATAAGTGGTGAAGACAATCACATGAAAAATGTGTACATGTCTCTTGCAGGACTTGTACATAGATTTGTCGCAAATCAGTCCACAAGAATACTGATTAAATGATTTAATTAATTAATTAATATGGGACCCAAATTGCCTTGTAGTAAATAAAGTAGCTAAAACAATATGTACTCTATATACTATAAAGCTTTAAGAAGCATTAATAATAATAATAATAATAATTTGTTTTATTTATATACCGCTATTCCAAAGATCATAGCGGTGAACAGCAAGTAAGCTAATTAGCAAGTAAGCTAATTTGCCCCCCAACAGTCTGGGTACTCATTTTAGCGACCTCGGAAGGATGCAAGCCTGAGTCGAGCTTGGGCCCTTTTGCTGGTCTTGAACTCGCAACCTTGTGGTTTCGAGTGAATGGCTGCAGTACAGGTATTTACCCACTGCGCCACCAGGGCAACCAATACAATTAAAACAGTAATTTTAAAAAGGACTGCTCTACAGCATTGCCACCAGTGAAAAGTAACTTTGTTGTTTTTGTGTGCCTTCAAGCCATTTCCAACTTGTGGTGACCCTAAGACAACTCTATCATGGGGTTTTCTGAGGCTGAGAATATATGACTCGTCCAAGATCAGTGGGTTTCCATGGCTGAGCAGGAAATAAAACCCTGATCTCCAGAGTCATCTGACACTCGAACTACTATATCACTCTGGCTTTACTGTCCTATATTCTACTAGTCTGTCTTCTGTAACTGCTGTTCTCTATTCTGTACACACTGACTAAAACTTATATTGAGACATAGCAGCCTGACCATCACCTGACCCCTTCCTCCCATCACACTCTATACATCCACATTCCTTGGTTTTTAGCCAAGCACAAACTTAGATCCACTTTTCATACACTCCCTGTTGCAAAGAATCAAGACAAGCACTCTGTGACAAACCTGCCTAATAAGATTCGGAGGGCTGCCTTGCAATGCCCAGGAGACATGAAAAATAAATAACCAATCAGCTGGGTTTGCTAGCTTTTGACAGGATTGGCCCAAGGCATTTTGCTAGCTCAGGTAGAAGAACAGTGAATTGAACACCAGGCCACCCTACTCACATCACCAAGTCAAGGTATATAATATCCAAGGCTGTTTAAATTAGTTTAGCTTCTGAGACAAAAAATCCAACTAACACCTCTCCCCGGGTGTGAAAATACAACAGTAATAAATCGAATTGCTAAACGTTTACTGTCTTCTTGTGACACCTCAAATCAACTGCTTTATGCTGTTAACTGCTGGTTAATCCTGGCTTTTCAGCAAGAGAAATACGTCCATCTGTTCTGATTCTTAAAGTTTATGTGTTAGCACACCCGGCATGCACTGCATTATATTTGAGGCTTCCATATTTTCATATCTGGAGCCAGGCATGTTCTTAAAAGGTCATGGTGACCTTTGGAACATCGGGAGACATTTCCATGGGAAGGACACATAAACCCAAAGACATGTGAAGGACCCAGGTTATATCAAAATACTGATTGCTCCGCCTTCCCCCCAGGCTCTCCTCATATTCTCTCACATTAGAAACAAAGGCAAAGGTGAATAAGCCAACACATCCTACCAACCCCCTGCCATATTCCCAGCCAACTTCCCCATCCATCTATTGGGGGTTGTCCTAAATGCAATCATTGTTTTTGTTACTCCAAAGTTCAAGCCATCATCATTCCAAAATTCATTGTTGATTCCCTTTGAAGACCATTAGGTCTTTGTTAGTTTGCACAATAGCACCTAGCATCCCTTGAGGCTACGATCTCAGATATAAGTATCAGTCCCAAACCTAGCCTCCTCTTACACAACTGGCACACAGCATATGTCTGCTCACTGCATCAAGACCCTGTCTGAGTCACATCCTGATTTCCATAGTCACCCTTTCAAGACAGATAAATATTTCTCCTACTGCGGGAGAAAGGCACGGTATATATCTTGGAAATAAAAATAAATAAAATAAAGATTACCCCCTCTATACCCCTAAAACTCAACTATCCAATTTCCATACCTCTATTTTGGTTAGCTCTGAATGGTGTGCTTATTTGAATTGCTATCGTATGTTTGGTTGCACTGCTGCATATTTTTAAATAAAAATCTCCTTCCTCCAAACTTTGAGTCTTCCTCAGTATTAGTCTAGAGAGGGGGAAATGATCCTCAGTGTTACAAAAGCTCACTTTTGTATGTTTTGATTGGATTGTTCTTTTAATTTGTAATAATAATAATAAATAATAATAATAGGTTTTATTTATATACCGCCCAATCACTGGGAATCCGAGCGGTTTACAATAGAGGGGATAACAGACAGTTCCCTGCCCACAGGCTTACAATCTAAAAGACATGATACAAAAGGAGAAGGGAATGGTGAGGGAGGGAGGGAATCAGGTCCAGCATTCTTCTCTCCCTCTGAGGCCTGGACCAAGGCAGATGGACCGGAGGGAGGGCTCTTCTTCTTCAGGCTAGCCCTGATGGAACTGGGCCAGCCTACTCTCTCCCTCAGAGGCCGAAAGGTGACAGTTAGGGAGGGAGGAGCCTCTTTCTTCAGGCTGGCCCCTGATGGTACTGGGCCAGCCTTCTCTCTCCCCCAGAGGCCGAAAGATGACAGTTAGGGAGGGAGGAGCCTCTTTCTTCAGGCCGGCCCCTGATGGTACTGGGCCAGCCTTCTCTCTCCCTCAGAGGCCGAACGATGACAGTTGTAAGCTGCTTTGTGTCCCAATTTTGGGGGAAAAGCAGAATATAAAAATATAATAAGACTAAGAATAGCAACCCTGCCTCATGCAAGCTTCTTTGAGTTAAGGAAGTCCTCCAACATTTAAAAGAGCAGCTGACGCAGTTGGTGGGGACTCCCCAGGCCTCCACCTTTTGGGGTAACATATGCATGTAATGACAGCAGTTTACATACAAATTATTATGAGATGGCTTAATGGATATTGGAAGGCTTACAGAAGATCTTCAGTAGAACTGGGTTCACTTGCCCAAAACAGGATTTATTTCTTCTGCAGAGAGGAAGAAGTGAAATAGAGATTCACATAAATTAATCTGCCCTCACTGTGCTTGCCTGGGTATCTGATACAACACCATCATAGACTTGAGAGGTGGGGATATGTGTTTACCAAAATTTGTAAAGACAGGTCATCAAGTGGGCTAGCTACAGGCAGCATACAATTTTCTTGTTGCAACAGTTCCATTGGCTGCTAGTCTGTTTTGGAGAAAAGGTCAAAGTTCTGACCTATAAAGCCCTATATAGTTCAGGTCCAGGTTACTGAAGGACTGTATTTTCCCACGGGAGCCTGCCTTTGTTTTGAAATTTTCTAGAGAAACTCTTTTGTTTGTCCCACCACCCTCAGAGATACATCTGATGAGAACATGGGGGACAACCTGCTGTTCCCATGTTCTGGATCTTCCTTCCTGAAAAAGTTACACTAACACAGGGGTTGGCAACTTACAGCCTGTGGGCCGCATGTGGCCCGCCGAGGCCTAGGGACCGGCCCAAACCCGGTTCTGCCGCCGATTGCTGCCCCCGAAAGGCAGCCTCCTCCCTCCTTCCCGGCCTCTGTGAAGGCCGAAGCCTCCACAGAGGCCAGGAAAGGGCGCGGGGGCCGCCCACAATTGCAGCGATCGCAGCAATCACCGCGATCATGGGCAGCCTCCTCCCTCCTTCCCGGCCTCTGTGAAGGCCGAAGCCTCTGCAGAGGCCGGGAAAGGGCACGGGGGCCACCCGCGATCGCGGCGATCGTGGACAGCCTCCTCCCTCCTTCCTGGCCTCTGAAGGCCGAAGCCTCCACAGAGGCCAGGAAATTGTTCTTCAGTTTAAATTTTGTATATGTTCCCATTTTGTTTTTTACTTCAAAATATGATGTGTGCAGTGTATGTTGGAATTATTTTTTATTTTTTATTTATTTATTTAATTTTTTAAAAAAATATTTAATTATGTATTTTTTTGCTTCAGCCCCCCAGTTGTCTGAGGGACAGCAACCCGGCCCCCAGCTCAAAAAGGTTGCCTACCCCTGCACTAGCACGAAGAACGACTGGATTCTGAGAATTATATCAATTAAGATATGTATGTATGTGTGTGTGTGTGTTTTAGTTACATAACTGTTTTCAGCTGTCTTTGGGAAGAGCAGTGCACTAAACACTGCTTGCTGCTTTCAGACTTAAGCTTTTTAAACTAAAAGCTTATATTCTGAGTATGCTTGACTTCTGCTTCAGTATATCAGTGCTTCGCTGGCAGAATCACGAATGTTCACATAAGTACACTTTATGCAGAAATCTATTTTGCTAGTGTTTTCTTTGAAACTTCTACAGGATTATTTTCAGCCATCATGCTCTGCCTTCTTAGCTCAAATGTACAGAACATTTCAAAACCTGAAAACGTTCAAAGAGAGCAACAGCATATTCAGTTTGATGGCACCTTTCACATTTTTCTTGTAAAGACACTGGTTTCTCAGAACTTCAAAGCAACCTCTGGAGCTATTTGAAGGCTGACCTTAAGATGTAGCAATGATCTGAACAGAGATTTGGGAAAGATAGATCTTTACACTGGTACATTTATTCTACCTGTCTCTCTAATGCATCTGCTTACAGTACTAACATAATAATGCAAGAGCAGAAGTGATACAGCTAAGGCCAGGTAAAAGGCCCCATTCCAACTGAATTGCAGAAGATATTCTTCAGGCTCATACACACCACTGCAGGTGAAAGAAAAGACTATTGGCATCTTAGAAATGCAGAGGAAATTAGGTATTGTTTCATGTGTGGGGCTTTAGCCATCACAGGCATTATGCTATCAGATTTTTGTTAAAGTCCGAAACTAGTTGCAGATAAGTGGCACCTAGTGGCATCACTAGGGTAGGTGTCACCTGGTGCAGTAACTCATGATGTCACACACATTCCCATTGACCTCGTCCCATACTATAGCATACAGAATCCCTAGTTTTTATACTAATGTTACTCATAAATTGTAATTCCCATGTATCACTGAATTTAATGACAATACTTGTAGCAGAAACAATTAGCAAAATTAAAATTATACCTTTAAATTACAATATCATGCACAAAGCCTAAATGTATTTACATGTACAGTGCGCCCACATTATACGTGGGCGTGTTTTACGCGGCTTCCAGCATATGCTGGAAGCTGTGCCGGAAGGAAGGGAGACGCGCACCGGAAGAAAACAATGTCGCATGCTCCTGTGGCGTGCGCCTGTGTGCTGCCGCCATACCACTGAGGGCATCTGTGTATCTGTGTTTTTTCCCTTATGCGGGGGGGGTGTGTGTCCAGAACGGATGCCTCACGTAAGGGAAGGGACGACTGTACATTGTTTCATGTGGTTAAAGTGAAAAATTGATACGTTATGTTTTTAAAGAAAAATGTAAAATAATTAAAAAATAAATTATTTTTTTAAATCATTTTAAATTAAAAATTAAAAATGTTATTTAAAAAAATCTGGGGGTTTCTTTTCTCTTCCTTTGAGTCTTTCCCCCACTCACACCATCTGTTCAGCATATTAAAGGGATGCAGGCGAACACCACAACCCGTTTCTGTCAAAAGGTAGTTGTTTGGGTAGCAGTGTTGTCACTGCCCCCTTTGAGCATCATTTGGTGCAGCTCACCTCCCCTGCTCCTCCTTTGAATATAAGATATCAAGCACTTTCTCACTCTTTCAATTTAATGTTAGCTTAGCTGGAATGCCTTTATAGCATTTTTTATTCCACTCAAAGAGTACTTTTCCTTATTCCAAAAAGTATTTTTAAAAAATCTTTATTAAGTTATATACAAATTAAAAAGGGATACAACGATGTTTCAACTTTATCATTCTTATTTTACATACTCTTACACCCTCTATTCCCTTCCTCCCCCCACCCTTCTGTTGTTTTCGTATTGTTGTTGCTTCCTTATAGCTATGCTTTCTACATTCCTCTAAAAAAACCTGACTTAGCGTTCCCTTTATCTCCCACTAATCATCCCTCTCTAGCTTAATTACTAAGATTGAACATTCAAATGTATATCATTCAGCTTATTTCTACAGCAACGGGTTAAATCCCCCTTCTCCTTTCTATCGTATTTGTTATTTTCTATTTTCCACCAGATAATTCCCTCAGATTTGTCCAAATTATATTTTCCTCCCCCATTTCCTCACCCTTTAACTTCATTGTCATAGTGTCCATCTCAATCACATTTAAACATTTCTCTAACCAATCTTCTATCTTAGGGGTTTCATCATTTCTCCAATATTTTGCAAGAGTAATTCTAGCTGATGTTATCAAATAAAGAAGTGGTTTCAATTTTTGTCTTAATGTTTTGTTTTCCACTATATTTAGTAAACACATTTCTGGTAATAATGGAAAATCCAATTGTATAATTTTCTTTATTCTCTTATGAACCTCTACCCAGAATTTCTTTACCTTGGGGCATGTCCACCACATATGAAAAAAAACTGCCTACACCTTTTCCACACTTCCAACAATTCCCTTTTTCTCTTTTATATATTTTTGCTAATCTATTGGGAGTTATATACCACCTATACATCATCTTATAAAAGTTTTCTTTTATGTCTGCACATAAAGTAAATTTTAAATCCTTTCCCCACACTCTTTCCCATGCTTCAATTTGAATATTTTTACCTAAATTTTGCACCCATTGTATCATACAATGTTTTATTTGCTCTTGTTCCAACTCTAATTTCAATAATAACCTATAATATTTTGATATTTTTTTCCTTCCTTTATCTAATATTATCAAATCTAGTTCTGTATTTTTATTCGATATTCCAAATTGTTTTTCATCAAATTTATATCTGACCATTAACTGGTAATATAAGTACCAATTCATGTTATATCCTTCTTTATTCAGTTCCTCCATTGTCTTCATTACTAATTCCCCCTTTTCCGTTTTCAAAATATCCTTATATCTAAGCCATTCCCTCCCTTCTAATTTCCCCTTTCTTAATATCGCTTCATGTGGAGAGGCCCATTCCGATAATGATCTGTATATTTTCTCTTTGTATAACATCCATACTTTCCATAAAGTTTTCCTTAATATATGATCCTTAAATTCCTTATCCTGTCTTTCCCCACCACATATATGCATGCCAACCATATCGTAGATTAAACCCCTCCAAATTTAGTAGCTGTTCATCTTTTAATTCTATCCAACTATTAATCCAATCTAAACAACTTGTGTGGAAGTATAATTTTAAATTTGGCATCCCTAACCCTCCTCTATCTTTATCGTCTATCAACATCGTCCATTTTATCCTTGCCTTCCTCCTAGCCCAAACGAATCTTTTAAGATCTTTCTCCCATGCAGTAAAAATTCGGTCATTATGTATTACTGGTAGACTTTGAAATAGATATAATATTTTAGGTAAAATACAATTGCTATTTTCCCTAACAAAGATAGTTGCAATTTAGACCATTTCTTCATATTCCCTTTAATCTCTTGCCAACCTATTTTGTAATTGTTATCGAATAATTCATTATTTTTACTTGTTACTTGAATTCCTAAGTATTTCACTTTCTTTTGGACTTTAATTCCTACTTTTTCTTGTAATTTTCCCTGTTTTATTTTTGTCATATTACATGTTATTATTGCTGATTTTTCTTAGTTTATTTAGAAGCCTGCTTGTTCCCCAAATTCATTTATTATTTTTAAAGTTTTAAGAATATTTTCAATGGGGTCTTCTATAGCTAACATAACATCATCCACATATGCTCTTTTTCCCCTCCCTCTAATTTTCATCCCTTGTATTGATTTTGCTTCTCTTATTTTATTACACAATATCTCCAAACACATAAAGAATATTAGGGGTGATAGAGGGCAGCCTTGTCTTGTTCCTTTTTTATTTTACATTCTTTAGTTCTTATTCCATTAACTATAATTCTTGCTGATTGTTCCTTATATATTTCTGTTACCCATTTTAATATATTATCTTCTAAATCCAATTTTTTGAGTAATTTTAGCATAAATTCCCAATTTAGATTATCAAAGGCCTTTTCTGCATCCAAAAATAACAATGCTACTTCCTTACTTGGATTTTTATCATAATATTCAATTAAATCAATTATAATTCTTATGTTTTGCTTAATTTGTCTACCTGGTAGGAATCCACATTGGTCTTCCTTAATCCAATCTTTTAATATTAATTTTAGTCTCTCAGCTAAAATAGATGTAAATATTTTGTAATCTGTGTTTAATAACGATATTGGTCTAAAATTTTGAGGGTAGTTTGGGTCCTTCCCGTCTTTTGGTATTAAAGTTATGTTTGCCTCTTTCCATGTATTGGGTATTCCTTCTACTAATATGTTATTAAATACTTTTTCTAAAGGTTCCAATAGTTCTTCTTCATAAATTTTATAGTAATTTAGTGTATACCCATCTGGTCCTGGGGCCTTCCCTTTTTTCCCTTTCCTTATTGCTTCTCTTATTTCCTCCTTGGTTATCTTTTGATTTATTTTCTCTTTAATATCCTTCTTGGTCTTGATTTCCTCTAATTTATCTATCTATTCTTCTAATTTTCCTGTGGTTTTTTTGTTATCACTATTATCCCCATATAGATTTTTGTAATAGTTAAGAAATATTTCTCTGATTTTGTATTGTTCCGTTATCATCATTTGATTTCCCTTCATTGCAACTATTTGTCTTTCCTCTGTCATCTTTTTAACTCTAAATGCCAAGAACTTCCCTGCCTTATTCCCATGTTCAAAATATCTTTGTTTTGTAAACTTCATTTTCTTAACTATTTCATCTGTTATTTTTAAATTGAGTTGGTTTTTTAGTATGTTCATTTCCTTTTCTATTTTTTTTATTATTGGGATTCTTTATTCTCTCCTTTTCTTTCTCCTGTATTTTTTCTGATATTGTTTTGATTTCTATTCTTTTCATTTTATTCTTTTCTGATTTTTTCTTTATCAAGTGCCCTCTAATTACTGCCTTTGCGGCATCCCAGATTATTTTCATATTAGTATCTTTTTCCGTATTCTCTTTGAAAAAGAATTTTATTTGTTCCCTTATTTCCTTTTCTATCTTCTTGTCTTTTAGTAATTGCTCATCCACTCTCCATTTATAATCTTTTTCTTTTTGTTTTAGTTCCATCCAAATTTGATTATGAGCCGAATTTTTATTAATTCTAATTTTTTTTCTTTTATTTCTTCCAAAAATTGTCATGAAATAATAAACATATCTATTCTGGATGCCGAATTGTCTGGAACTGAGAAAAAAGTGTAGTCTTTGATCTTTTCATTTTTGTGTCTCCATGCATCTAATAATGAGATAGTATCTAGCATTTCAAAAAAGCTTACGGGTAATTTACCTTGTTTTTCCTCTATTTTTTTGTGTGAAATTCTGTCTAATTGTGGACCCACCACCCCATTCCAATCCCCCATTAATATATGTGAATCATAATTCAATTTTTTTATTTCTTTAGACAGTCTTTTATAAAATCTTGCTTTCTTTTCTGTGGGGCCATAGATTCCTACCACTAATGTTCTTTTTTCATTAACTGTAATTTCCACCCCAATATATCTGCCTTCTTTATCATTCATTACTTCTAAGACTGGTATCTTATTTTACTTATTTATTTATCTTATTTAACAAGTAAAAATAATGAATTATTCAATAACAATTCCCATTTGTACCTTACATTCTTTATCTGTAACATTCTCGTTAGGTTTAAGTAGTCTCTTCTTTTACGTAGTATCTCACCGGGTACATCTTTGAAGATTTTGATTTCCATTCCATCTATTGTGATTTTTTTTGCATAGCTCTCTTGTATTACTCTATCTTTTATCCTTTCCCTTGTGAAATATACTACTATATTCCTAGGCGGATCTCGATTCTTTGCTGCTGCCGAGTTGATTCTGAAAATCTTATCCACGTCCAAGTCTAGATATTCAGGCGTACAGTCTATCAGCTTTGCTAATACAGGGACCACCTTCTCGTATATGTTTTCATTATACTTCTCTTTTAAGCCTCTGATTTTGACACATTTCCTTCTATCTTTTAACTCCCTCATTTTGCTTATTTCTTTTTCATGCATTTGTGTTATTATTATTTCTTGTGTCACTCTCTCCAGTTCCTCTGTCTTTACTTCTAGTTTATTCATCCTCTTTTTGACTTCTTTTACATCCTCTGACATCCCTTTCATCGTTTCTTTCAGTTCATCCATGTCTCTTTTAAAATCTTGTCTTAATTCCTCTCTCGAGTCCTTGATTTTCTGACGTATATTTACTTCAATCTTTTGGATTGCTTCCAATATTTTCCAGTTTGGGTTTACGGTTTTCAATTCCAGGGATTGCCTTCTAGCCAAGTTTTGCTTTGATTCTGCCTGTTGCATCATTTTATTTTATTTTTCCTTTTTGCTTCTTCTTGTTACTATTGTTCTTTCCATTTTACTTATTATTCTTGTAATATTTCCTCCTGATCGCTAGGCGTCACTCTATGCTTGTTGTTCTATTCACTGCTTCCTTAGTCTCCTCTTGCTGTGTCTCTTTGTTCTACTTCCTTGTTCCGTTCTTGCAGTTATACCTCCCGTCCTTTTGGTGGCGTTTTATTCACTTTTGATTAACACCGCTTCTCCTCTTGCTTTCCCTCCTTGTTTCCCTCACCAATACTCTACTTCCTTTTTATCTACTTCCTTCTCTTACATGTGGTCCCTGACCTTGAAAACACCGAGCTCTCAGTCCAGCCTCTTCCCAAAGCCCTCCTTGTAAGTCCAGATTTTAAGATTTCCCCTTCTTCCTGTCCCTCTGCTTCTCCTCTTCAGTCACTGCCGTCTGCTTCTCCTCCTCATCCGCTGCCGTCTGCTTCTCCTCCTCATCCGCTGCCGTCTGCTTCTCCTTCTCGTCCGCTGTCCTTTGTTCCTCCTCCTTACCTCCCAACTTCAACCTTCTCTCTATTCACTACTCAGGCTGTTCAGACCATTCTGTATACTCCCTTGTTCAGTGGTTTCTTAGTAATCCAACATTCAGTCTTAGATCTACTCCAATAGTCCAAAGAAATAACAGTTTC
>NC_056525.1:40803557-40847864 GCF_019175285.1 Sceloporus undulatus | reverse complement strand
TCCAGTCCTCAGATAAAGTCTTTACAATTGGGATCTTTCTTTGCCAGCAACAAATTCCCTCCATATGCTTCTCTCCCTCCCCTTAAAAAAAACGCCGGCTCGGCGGGGCTTGGTTTTAGCCCCTGTCTGCGGTCGCGGTCTGCTCTCGTCTTCCAGTTGCAGAGCCCAAAAAGTGGATCTGTAGATCCTATCCGGGCTTCTGCCGCTATGTGAGGACCCCGTGAGCCCACCTGAGTCCCCTTTATCGGGGGGAGCGATGTTCCTAATCAATAACTACCGCAAACAGAACACCATCCCCACCTGCTACCGCGGGTTGCTGTTAGCACTCCGCCATCTTTCCTGGAAGTCCCCCCCAAAAGTATTTTAATATATTGGTTCTCCAATCCTTTCCATGTAAGCAGCCCATGGACTGTACTTTCCCCACTCCAGTTGCTGTATTCAATATTCTGTATTCAATATAAATTTGCTATAATCAAATTTGCAGCCCCACTCTGGTGTTCCACTGGAAAAAGCCAATACAGCACAGGACTGAATAGCAACCCAGAGAGGTGGTCACAGAGCACTACATGTTGTACCAAGACCGATCTCCTTTCCCAGAATGGCACCATGTATCTTTAATACCATTACCCAGGTAATATATATGTAAATCTATATCTCACTGGGATTATATTATCACTGTATTTCTTGAGTATCCAAATCCTGTAAAGTGGATTAAATCAGCATTAATACTGCAGGGAAAACTTCATTCATCTGAATTACTTGCTGGTCTGAGGAAGCAGTCTGCCAGAACTATGCAGAGTCCAAGTCTGGCAACTAGACTCTCAGTATAGTCACTCTAATCCACTTCCTAGCTGGATGGAGGTGAATATTTGTGTGCATTAAAATCGATGAATAAATTTAGATTGCCTTGCCTGCCCCCTGTGGTATGTTTTGTGCCTTCAAGTGATTTTCAGTCTATGATAAACCTATTTCTGGGTTTTCTTGGCAGTGTTTGTTCAGAGGGGATTTGCCTTTGCCTTCTTCTGAGGATAAGAGAATGTGACTTACACAAGGTCACCCAGTGCATTCCCATGGCTGAGAGGAGATCCAAACCCTGGTCTGTGGACATGCATCGAATCTGAGCTTTTGTGTTCTTACAACCAAAATGGCAGCTTTAGCTTTTTGAGATTAAATGTTCTGCTGTGCCTTTGAAGACCAAAAAGAAGAGGAACCTTTGACTGGCTTGATTTTCCTGCACTTGTGTTATGACTGTAGAAGTGACAACTGTCCAAAAAAAAAAAAAAAAAAAACCAAATGAAAACAAAACAAAACCCTTCTGGATATGTTTTAAAGACCCAGGAGTAATGCCCCCCCCCCCAATTTAGTCTGGCAACCTGTTCCTCCACCTCCACCTACTCAACTTGGAACACAGACATAAAAGAGAAAAGAGTGTATTTTGCACTCTAGCAAGGGTGGCACTACAAGCACATTGCAGAGCAGGTTTAAATAATACAGACCTCTTTGCCAACTCCTGAGTCCCCTGGCAACCCTGCTCTAAATCTTCCTGCTGTTGTGTAGTAACACCGCGAGCCAGCTCCAAGACTGCTCCTTGTTGTTGGTTATATTCAATACTGTCTACAATGAAGCACAAAGGCATTAAGGGATGGCAAACATATGCTTTCCAATCACAAGGACCATCACGTTTGCAATTACAGAAGAGTGCAGACATTGTTGCTATGAAAGTGGCAAGGTCACAGAGGGCCGGAAAGGCAGTAACTGTTAAGGGAGCAGGAAAGATTCCATTAATGGATGCATGAGTCATTCAACATATTTCATAAGTTGCCACTTGGCTGGATTGCTCCAATGGGCAGCTCTACCTTTCTCAACTGAACAGAAGGCAGAATTTTACTACTTGTCCTTTCCCCTTTGTAGTCAGGGGCTCAGTGGTAAATTCTGTAGTGCAGGCACTAGTCATGATGGCCTCCATAACTATGCTGTCAACAAGTTTAGTTTAGTTTCATTTTTAAAAATAAAAACAGCTATGCTGATCCATATAAACAAGCCATTTCTTTTCCTCTTCCTTAAGGGCAGATCTTTTGTAAAGCTCTTGTTGTTCTGTTTTTGTTGTCTCTTGAGCCCTGGTTGTATTGTATTGTATTTTATTTATTTATTTATTTATTTATTTCCAGGATTTATATCCTGCCTTTCTCCCACAATGGGCTTCAAGGCGGGTTACAATATATTAAAAAGACAAAACTAAAAAATTGATTACAAAAGTTAAAAAATAAATTAAATACTACTAACATTAAATCATAAATAAACAGTAAACATCATTAAACATTTATACAGTACACCACGTTACTCACATAAAACCAAACGTTTGCCTAAATAAAAACGTCTTCAGCTGCCAGTGGGAAGAGAGCAGGGAGGGGGCAACCTGACCTCTCGTGGCAGGGAGTTCCACAGTCTGGGAGCAGCCATAGAGAAGACTTTCTCTCGAGTCCTCACCAACCACATTTGTGAAGGTGGTGGGAGTGAGAGAAAGCCCTCTCCTATTGATCTTAGTGCTCGGGCTGGCTTCTATAGTGACATACATTCCTTCAGACAGTCTAGAGACAAGCTATTTAGGGCTTTAAAGGTCAAAACCAGCACCTTGAATTCTTCTCAGAAATGGACTGGTAGCTAGTGTAGCTGTTTGAGTAAGGGAGTGACTGATTCTACTGCACAGGCACTGGATGCTCAACCTTGAATCCTCCAGATGTTCTGGACGTCTGCTCCCATCACTAGCCATGCTGACATGGAGTTTATCTTCAAAGCATCCGGAGAACCAGAAGTTGAGAACCTCTGTGTCACACCACCACAAGAATCCATTAATTCAGAGGTTCTGATGTGGGGAACCAGCATTTTTTTTTAAACTAGTGTGCTAGGGATTGTTATAATATTTGTGGCTATAATTGTAAAGGGAAAATATACTCAGCAAAGGTGGGAGTTCTTGAAGAAGAGTGTGCAAAAAGCACATTCACAAAACTATCCCTTGGAAGAAACAAAATGGGAAACATCTGAAAAAGTCAATGTGTTTGCACAGCATACTCAACGTGAAGGAAAAATGAAACAGAGGATGCATAAAGAATGGAAGGATGGACAAAATACCACGGAAGAGTACAGATATGTAGCCTAAGCTTGCAGTGTAAGAAACACTAAGCTTCTGAATGAGCTGATATTGACCAGGTAAGCAAGGAACAACCAAAAAGGATTTTTCAGATACATTTGAAGCAAGAGAATGACCAAGGACTATGGGGCCACAGTTCAGTAAGGATGACAAAATGCTAATGAATCACAAAGAAAAGTCAGAACTACTCGATACCTATTTTGCTTCATTTTTCTCTCCAAAAGTGACCTGTGTACTTTCATACAGCAGCAGAGACCTTGATAAGGGATTGCAAATCAAGACTGACAAGGAGTTAGTGAATCACCGACTAACCTAAATGACTTTAAATTTGCAGAGCCAGAATACTGATGGAATTTGTTGATACCCTTTCAACCACTTGCCATCATTTCTAAGAAATCTTGGAGAACAGGTGAGAAGCCAAAGAACTGAGGAAGGGCAAACATTGTTCCTCTCTTCAAAAAAGAAAAAAGAAAAGAAAGAAAAATATTAGGACAGATTATACAGAAGTATGTCTGCTACCATCTTGATGACAATGCAGCAGTCAACAGGAGTCTGCATGAGTTTGTCAGGAACAAATCCTGCCAAACCAATCTTATTTTTGTTTCAGTCAGGTCCCTAGTTTAGTAGATGGTGGGAATGCTATGGATGTCATTTATCTGGATTTTCACAAAACATTTGATAAGGTAACTCATAATATTTTGATTAGCAAGCTGATTAAATGTGAAATAGATGGGAACACTCTCAGATGGATTCATAATTGATTAGAAAATCTTTCTCAAAGAGTTGTCACCAATGTCTCTGCTTTAGATGTTGTGCTTCAGAAGGTCTCGAGTGCCTTTCTTTCCTACAACATACTCTTCAACATTTTTATCAGTCTTAAATGATGGGGTATAGGGAGTCCTTATCAAGTTTGCAGATGGCAAGAAAATAGGAGAGGTGGCTAACATATTGAAAGATAGGAACAGAATTCAAAAAGACCTTGATAAACTAGAAAACTGGACATAAATTAATAGAAGGAACTGACAAATGCAAAATTCTACACTTAAGCCACAAAAACCAAATGCACAGGTATAGGATGAGGGAATACACGGCTCAGCAGTACTACATGTGAAAAAGACCTTGGGTTTATTGTTGGTCATCATTTGAATATGATCCAGCAGTATGATGCTGCAGCAAAGAAAGTGGATGCTATTTTAGCCTGAAATAATAGACACATAGTTTCCAAGTAAGGGAAGTAGTGGTTCTACTATATTCTGCACTGGTCAGGCCTCATGTGGAGTATTGTATTCAGTTCTGCACCCCTTATTTTAAGAAGGATGTAGAGAAGTTGGAGCAGGTTCAGAGAAGGGCCACAAGGATGATAAGAGGTATGGATAACAAAACATACCAGGAAAGGGTGAGAGTGTTGGGCATGTTTAGTTTGATGAAGAGAAGACTGAGGTGTGATATGACTGCATTTTTAAATAACTCAAGGGCTGTCACAGAGAGGAGGGAGTAGGCTTGTCCTCTGCTGCCCCAGTGGGTAGGACCAGGTCTAATGGTTTGAAGTTACAGAAGGGTAGATTTTAATTGAACATTAGAAGAAACATCTTGACAGTTAGATCAGTTCATCGAAGGAACAAATTGCTTAGAGAGATGGTAGAGTCTCCTTCTGTTGACATCTTCAGACAAAGCCTGGACAGCTACCTGGTGGGGAAACTTTTGCTTTGGAACCTGCACTGAGCAGGAGATTGGATGTGATGCTCCATGACTGAGACCCCTTCTAGCTCTGTGATTCTATAATTCTATCTTTCTTCCCTTCCTGGAAGCTCTCAAGAGACCAGCAGCTGCTTGCTTGGGGACTGGCACTGGTCCACAGACCACCACTTTGAACAGTATTGCATTAACTGATATAACAATAAGAGAATCTAGTGAAAGGCTGTCTATTTCTGTGTGAGGCCTCACCATGGGCTCCTTCTTGGGGTTAGAAGCTGGCACCTTTGCTTGACTCAATAAAGCTATGTAACTGAATGAGGAATCAAATTATCATGGGGACAATGTTGAACTCAGACCGTAGTTGAAAGATGTTATTAACTACTGATTTCCTTTGGGAGCCAGTGTGATATAATACTTTGAGTGTTGGACAAGGACTCTGGGAGACCAAGGTTCAAATCCTTGCGAAGTCACAGAAAACCACTGATGACCCTGGGCATGTCACACTTTCTCAGCCTGAGAGGAGGGCATTGGCTAATTTGCTCTGACTAATTCTTGCCAGAAAACCCTATAACAAAGTGACCATAAGACATATAACAACAGTATTTTCCTTTAGCTTGAGGTGTACAGACTTTTTAGACATGAGGGGGCTGTGGACCACATATGTGCATACTCACGCAAAGGTTATTCTTTCTCATTTTGACATTAGCTCACGAAGCATGCAAAATTTCATATGTCCATATGGTAAAAAGTAAGGATGCAGTGCAACACGTTTTAGGCATGCAAAGCACAACTTAATTCTTTGCATGTCTATTCATACTCAAGCCACAACGCAACAGCTTTCAGCATACAAAGGACAGGATATTTAAACTTTAAATATACTGTTCAAAGAGTAAAGTATTTAAAATTTAAATACCTGTAAATGGCTCTAATCTCCTGAGATATTAAAAATTAGTTTTCCTACTTTAATAGTTGAAGAGCGTCTCATTCTCCACCTCTGCTTAGGTCTGTTAAAACCAGCCATTTTTAGTAACTTTTTTAAAAAAAATACAGCTCCCACAATGTGCTTACTAGCATGGCATTCTGGGACTTGGTTAAGATCAGCAAATGTCACAAAATACCAGCTAAACCTTTGTGCACAACAGAGCTCTTCTCTAGGCTGAATGTTAAGCAAAACTGGACAGGGATGGGGCAGGAGGGTGTTGCGCATGATGACAACATCCTAAGGTTTGTGTTTATGACAAAGTGGAGTTCTAGATGTGTCAAATTATTTTAGATTAGATGTCCTCAGTGCAAAACAGATTTCACTTTGCATGGAGAGTCATACAACACTAGAGGCTGGGGGAGTAGCAGGGGGGATTAGGGGAGTTATAATAATTTGCGTGCAAGGCTGCATTCTGTCATCCTATTTGTTCAACTTTTATGCAGAAAATAGAATAAGAAGAACAGAGTTAGACTCAGAAAAAAGGAGGAGTGAAGACAGGAGGAAGGAACATCAACAATCTAAGGTATGCAAACAGCACCATATTACTAGCAGAAAACATCACAGGCTCAGAGCAGTTACTAAGAAAAGTTGAAGAAGAAAGTGGAAAGGCAAGCCTAATACTGAAGATAACGAAGATAATGATCATGGAAGACATTCATAAATTCAACTCAGACCATGAGAAAATCAAAATAATAAAAGAGTTCCCATACCTAGGATCAATTATTGATCAGAATGGAGACTGTAGTCAAGAAATCAGAAGACTATGAATGGGAAGGGCAGATATGAAAGAACTAGACAAGATCCTAAAGAGTAAAGATATAGAGCTGTGCACTAAAGTTAGAATCTTCCAAGTCATCATATTCTTCATCACCATGTATGGAGATAGGAAGAATATCAATTCATTTGAGATGTGGTGCTGGAGAAAAGTGCTAAGGATACCATGGACAGCCAAAAAGACAAACAAATGGGTCCTTGAACAGATCAAGCCTGAAATTTTCTTGGAAGCCAAGGTGCTCAAATTGAGGCTGTTGTACTTTGGTCACATCATGAGGAAGCTCAGCTCCTTAGAAAAGACAATAATTCTAGGAAAGGTGGAGTGAAGTAGAAAGAGAGGTACACCACATGCCAGATGGATGGACTCAGTCAGGAAGGTCATGGGCCTGGATTTGCAGGAACTAAGCAGAGCTGTGGAGAATGGGGTGGGGGGGGGGGGGGGGGGGGTGGGGGGGGAAATATTTCATCCACAGGGCTGTCACGAGTTAGAGTCAACTCAAGGGCAATTAACAACAACAATAAAGTAGTTTGAGTACTAGATTGTGACTCAGGAGACCAAGGTTCGATCCCAGCTTGGCCACAAGGCCCCCTAGGTGACCTTGGGTAAATCACAAGTTCTCAGTCTCAGAGAAGGCAATGGCAAAACTTGAACAAAACTTCCCAAGAAAACCCCATGATAGGTTTGTCTTAGGGTCGCCATAGACTGGAAATGACTTGAAGGCACACAACAGCAACAAAGTCCAAAAAGTAACTTTTTCCAAGATCTTCTATAAATCAATCATTTCCTTATACACAAATACACATGGATTTATTTCTAGAACAAAAGGGAATGTTGATGTCTCTTGAGCAGAAGAAAGGAGAAATATTAACAATATCACATTAGCAACACTACAGTTTAATTTAGGTGATGCACTGTGCAAAACAGTCAATAGTTGATAGTGCTGCCCAGTTCTGGCTCTCTAGGTGTTTAATCTGTTCAGATATTTGTGGTGAAGGAAAAGGTTTTGCCAGTTCTCACAACCACAGTTATATGTTTTTAAACTGTAATGGTGGAGGAGGAACAATGGAGGAACAATGTATAAATGTGTAGCTCTGGAACTGTTCCTCCCAAGCAGGAACAATGAAATACTCTGTCTAGAGTGCTACAGTAATTGATGCAACATTGTTGTTTAGTACGTGAGAGAGGTGATAATACAAATTTCAAGGGTTTTTTTCATTTTTGCAAGATAAGCATACTGTTTTATAAATGCTTATTTTTGTAAAGTGCTTAGGTTATTTGATATAAATTGCTTTGGTTATTTGGTATATGAATATTTTAAATAGCATATATACCCGTGCCTTTGCTATCAAGAAAAGAGAATTATCTCTTGAACATACCCATAGAAATAAAGTAAAACAGGGATTCAGACTACACACTGCAGAAATAATCCAGTTTTGAAACCGCTTTAACTTCCCTGGCTCATTGCTAGAGAATTCTGGGAATTGTAGTTTTGTGAGACATTTAGCCTTCCATGTCAGAGAGCTCTGGTTCCACAATAAACTACATTTCCCAGAATTTCCTGGCACTGAGCTAGAGCAGTTAAAGTGGACTCAAACTGGATTATTTCTGCAGTGTGTTTTGGACAGTTGGAACAGGGACTCATACTATGAAAGACTATGAACGTGATATGATAGAGCAGAGCACATCACACTCCCCATTGGTGTTCCACAGAGCTCTGCACTTTGTTATTAAGATTTGAAATTAAGATGTACTTTGCATGCCTAAATGTTTTTGCACAGGGATTATTTCTAAATAGAACTGCAAATAGCATGATCCAGCATATTCTGAGTACTCTGTAACAATAAGATAAATCAGCTTCTACTATATGAATTACTATGACAGCACACTACGAATATGCTGCATCATTTGAACAGATCAAACAGATTGAATGTAAATATTTTAGAAGTTTAATAATGCAAGAATACCAGCATATATTTCTTTTACATTTGTCCATTTGTTAGACTTTTACATAAAGCTCTCTGAACTTGGAAAACTGACTTGCTGTCATATTTCCTGAATACGATAAATGTGCTCCATTTTCTATGAATCCTTATTCAGTGCTCTGTAATTTTGATACTGGTCCTAGTACTAAACTGAGCAATTTAAACATATTCTAAACATAATTTCTCATTTCCACATTAAAATCTTGACCATTAAAACACCCACTGAACACAATAAATGTGTGCCCATATGAATGCATACACATTCACATACACATACACACAAGCACATGGACGGACACACGCACCAATCAACATTTAGTTAAAAATACTGACTTAATTCTCCAAAAATCTGTAACTATACAAATACTAATAATAATTTACCCACCTTTCCCCATGGATCAACTGCTTAAGTAGCAAATATAATTTGCATTACGGTAGGGATGGTAGCCAAACTTCAAGATGTTCAGAGCTAATTAGCAAAATAATTATGTAGACTGATTAATTGCTACAAAGCAGAGTGGCTTCTTTGTAGAGGCTTCATTAACTATGTCTGAGCCAAGCTGATGAAGTTTGGCACAATCTAACAGTTTACATATTCTCTCTCCTGTCAAGTCTTCTCCTCTTTCCATGATACTTTGCCCATGCTGGGCATGCCAATACTTTGGGCAGCATGTGCTGAATTCTAAGCCATGGTCCTCCTGCACCTTACTTGGAAAGATCCAGGGACTCGTTTTCCCTCATCACTGTATATGCATGCTATTCTCAGTAGGCAAGGAATGGTACCTTAAAGTAGACTCGAGAGGAAAATCAAGGATAGATACATAGGGTAGAATCAAGGCTGCTGACTGCCCCAGCTGTCAAGTGAGTCCTCCCAATTTAAAATGACTGGAAAAGAGTTCTGCTAGACTCTGATGTGGCCCCTTCCTCAGCTTACTCTTTGTACATTGCAGGAGTTAGCTTACAGTGTTTCTATGGAAATATCATTCTCATCAGTTGTTTTTTTTAATGGAAATATATCTAGAGATAGGAGGGTTGGGCATACAGCAAAGTACAGTAACATTCAAAAAACCCCAAACTATGAAACCTTTATTGGGTCAACCAAACTGGATGCTATTGTACTTTGCTTTTATGAGTAAGACTGAGCCATATGGGTAGCCAGTCAGGAGGGTTTCTATTTACACACTGTAGGGGGGAATGGGATGAAAGAAGAAATAGTATGAAAGAAGACATAGATCTGTATAACAGTATACATTACCTATAGATAGAAATGTATTTATTTTAAGTGTATGTTTATCATCTCTCAGCTCACTAGGGCCTACATGGCAATATGCAATGGGTAAAAACAATTAAAGCATTAAATACATCACTAAAATCAATTTTAAAACAAACCAAAAATAATTTCTGAAATAATTCAGAAACCACAGACAATTAAAGTGCAGCTAAAAAACAGCCAGAGCAGCCAATTCTAATTTTAAAAACCAAAATCCACAGGAATAACAGTCTTTGATACTCAACAGAATGTTAGAATTAATACGTATAAATGAAGGATAAATGTAGTACATCCTATGACAGTGGGAAAGACTGTGACCAGATGACCTGCTCCTCTGTCTCTCTGGCTTCTTGGTTCTACCTTTGGATGGCCAAATTTAAGGTCCCTGCAATCCCATCTTCTGGTTCTTTGAATAGGGATGTATCAACTGGGAGAAGGGCAAAATCAGAGCATTGCAGTAACTTAAAACTTTAGTTGAACATTGAGAAATACAGTTTAGACATCCATGGATGAAGTTATCGAGGGAATGTGAATGCAAAAATGTAAGACTTCTAAGTGTAAACAATTTTCAGTTACTCACTTTCTGAAATGCCAGAAATTTGAGGATTGAAGGAAAAAATCATGGAGGGGCAGAACTATATTTAGAGGGGCACAGCCCTCATATAATATTCTCCCATTAGCAGCGCTATCACTTTAACTTGGGTCATGGATGGGATAAGAATGGGGAAATGATCCTGTCCCTATCCCGTCCCCTTTGTGATAATCTCCATTGTTTCTTGGAAGCTGTAGTCTATCTGCATGTTCCCCATGTCTAAACGATGAATTACTTCAAATAGAAGCAATGTACGGTATAATTGAGAACATATATAATCACCCAGTCAGTCACCCAATATTTACTGGCCAGACCCTTAAAATCTTTGCTGAGTCACATAATTAGTACAGCCAGCCCAGCCCGAATATGGGCTTGCCATCTGCAGAATTAAGCATCTGCAGATTTAAGCATCTTCCCATTCACCCCAGTGGTGATGCATGCACTCAGCCATGCCACTGCAGCTGCACACATGGTGCACTGCCATTAAAGCCCATAGGACTTAAGGTTCCACTGGTTTTGGCATCCAGGAGGGGGGTGTTCCAGAACCGAACCCCCATGGATACGAAGGGCTGACTATATAAGGATTTTAAATGTCTCTAAACACCAAAGTGAGTCCTTGCTTGAGATCCATCATGCTCCCCCTCCCCACAGACAATTATATGCCTGATCCAGCTTTATTGACCATAATGAGAAATGGATTGAAAGCAAACAGCTACAACATGGAGTGATGTGTATAAAACTAGCAGGAAAGATAAAGAGGACAGGGAGCTTGTGTCTTTAACACCAGATAAGCCAACCTTGCTAAAAGTCTTTTTTTCCCCCATGCACATAGTAAAGATGCTAGAACCTTATCCACCTCAGGGTAGAGGCGTTCAAAGTGCAGCCTGCCAGATGCTTTTGAACTGAAATTCCTACAAGTCTTTGTCATAGGCTACACTATGGAGGGCTGCTGGGAGCTGCAGTCCAACATCTGAAGGGTTGCATTTTGCCCATTCTAGCTCTGGGAAAGTGGGTTAGAACAGAGCAGAGATCCTCAACCTTTAGTCCTCCTGATGCTTTGCACTTCAGCACTCAGAAATTTCAGCCAACATGGTCAATGGTCAGAGGTTCTGGCAGCTGAAGTCCAAAGTATCTATAGCACCAAAAGTTGAAAACCACAACAGTAGAGTAGTCTGAAAAGCCAACCAATTATTCCATGCCACAACACTTTGCATCAATAACTTGAGAAGTAACTAGCTGTCTGGTTATTTAAGTCTTTTTGTTTTAAATTAAACTCTTTACAATGTGACATATACAGTTAGAAAGGAAGGACAGCATAGCATTTGGAATAGCACCTGTCAACAGATGAAGCATATTATAAAATCAAAGGGCCAGGGCAAATGGAGCTGACAAAGAAAGTGGCTTTCTTGAGAAAGCAGAATGCCCTGTGACCTGGCTTCCCACGCTACTTGCCAAAACTCACTATTTGACTCATCCTCACTTTCCAGGCTCCACTTACAGCATCAACACTGTAGGTCAAACAGAGGCATTGAGTTAAATCTTGTCAATGGATGATTAAAGAGCTTTCTAGCTTTTAGGTTTGTTCCTCAAATTGAAAGCATTTCTCGCTGTTCATAAGAGTTGCCACCTGACCCTATCAAATGCCTTTTCTCTGCATCACTAGGCACATATTTAAGTCAAGCTGCCATTGCTTATATATTATGCCTGCTGATATTGTCTTTCATCTTACGAAGCCTCTGTTTGCTGGTAGACAAACAACCCCAGTTACTGTCCTCTTACCAAATTTCATGATTAACTATTTTAATTTAAAAATATAAATTCAATGAATATATTACTTTATCATAGAAACTCTATAGTCTTGTCAGCAGGAGCCAGAAGCCCATTTCCCACCCATTCTGGCAACATCCTGTTTGGATGATGCATGGTTCAAACCCTGGTTTTAGTGCAAGCAGTTCTGATGAAGTCCGACACATTCAGCTCCTGAACTGGGGTATTATACCCTTAACGTGCATTTTAAAAACTTACTCCAGATCTTGCAGGAAGATCTGGAGCCCTCTGAGCCAAGCTGTGCATTCACCACTGTTGCCAGTTGCTTGCTCTGAGATCAGAAAAAGGTGCCCAGTCATGTGATCATTGCTGGGTGCCTTACTCTGACCCCAGAAGTAAGCAACTCATGGTGGCAATGGATGTGCCAGGTGTTCAGCTGGAACCCTGTGCAGACAGCCCTAGGTTGGGAATGGAAGGCCAGGTAATGGTAGGATGTCAGGGAAGCTGCAGGGCTAGGATATTCTGTACTGCCCCAGAGTATTTTAGCCAGTGAAGACAAGGTCTATATGACAGCTTTCTGGAACTTTGTCTCTAGAGATTGTTGTTGTGTGCGTTTAAGTCATTCCCAACTTAGGGTGACCCTAAGATGAACCTATCATGGGGCTTTCTTGGCATGATATCTTTGGGGAGGGAGTTCTCTAAGGCTAAGAGAATGTGACTTGCCCATGGTCACCCAGTGGATTTCCATGGATGAACCAGGATTTGAGTTATAATCCAACTCTCCAACCTCAATTAAAGTCCTCGAATTAAAGACTTTCAATTCTGACATGTTTCTGAAATGGCAAAATTATTCATTTATTTATGCAACCATCATTTCTGTATTTTTTTTAAAAAAATATTCATGCCTTCTTGTAGGCTAATTAAATGGATTGCATAATGTACAGTTATACAAGTATAGCTGGGCTGTCAATACACTATGCTGCCTCTATACTATATTGCACCATTGCATAACCAATAGAAAGCAGCCGCCCGACTCGGCGGGCAGGCCACTTTGCTGCAAGAGCGGCAGCAATCCACCCCAGAGTGCCTCTGGGGCAAATCCTCCGCCCTGATTGGCTCAATGGGCAGAAGCGGAGGCCCTTCCGCCTCGCAACGCTCTAGGACAGCCGGAGGGGAACTCAGTGGTTGGGAGTTCCGGTCCTCCGGAGCAGCTCATTGGTTGGAGCTGCTCCAGAGGAGGGGCTCCTGAGCCACGTCATAGGCCAGGGCCGGAGCCTTTATAAGGCGGTGTGCCCAGCCCTTGGCGTCATTTGTAGCTTGGCTCTGCTGCGGTGCAGAGCCAAGCGGACAGGAGGCTGGCATAGAGGGCCTTTCCCTCCCTCCTGTTTCAGGTCCGAGATTCGGACTGGGTAAGTGGGGGCGCAGACTGGAGGGTGGAGTCCAGCCCTTCTCCTCCTCCGTCTGCTCCTTGCCCCCTCCCTCTGAGTGTCCCACGGGGCATTTTGGCGGGAACGTCGTGCCCACCACTTTGTTTTGCCCTGTGTGGGCCTTTTGGTAGACCCCTTGGAGTGCCTTTCTGTTTTAAAGGGCTGTTTCCTGGTACACACTTTTATTTTTCCTGTGGCTGGCTTGGGAAGGAGCTTTTCCTTTTATAGTTACCATGCCTCCCAAACCACCTCCAGTTTCCTCGGCTTCTAGGCCCACTACCAGGGGCCAAACTGGTTTGCCCAGAAGATCGTGAGCTGGTACATTTAGGACCGCCAGAGCCTCTGCTCCCATTAGGGCCCCTAGCACAGGAACTATGTGGAGGCAACTCCTGTAGCATCTCCTCCCTCCCAGCAAAGTGCTACACCATAGCTTTCTCCAGAGGCCATTGCCACTTTGTCCAGGTCCATCGCTGACCTGATTCAACAGGCTACATCTTCCAGCCAACCGGCTGTTGCTACGCCTTCTCCAGTGCCTGCATCCCAGACAATGAGGATTCAAGTTTCCAGTTCCACAAGTTCATCCAGTTCCAGCTCATCTTCATCTTCGTCGGACGACGATGATCTTCACGGAGCCTCGTCAGCGGCCAATCGGCGCAAGGAACAGAAAAGGAAAAGGAAGACCAAGAGGAGATGTCACAAGGCTCGTTTGGCTGGAGCTGTTCAGCTTGCTGATACAGGTGGCCAGCACCTGGGAGTTCCATGCGGGAGGGATGGTTTTTGGGTAGATTACGCCTTGGTTCCTGGCTTGCCTCGCTTGGCTATCAAGAGGCATGCCTGGCGTCCTGGACTCCAGGGTGTGTGGGTTGATCCTCAGGTGGCAGATTTCCCTATTTGTGCCCTGGGTGAGTGCCCTCCTGGATCGCATCTATCCAAGAAGGTCAGAAAGCTAATATTGAGAGGGTGCTATGTGGATGTCTTCTCCCTACTCCAACCTATGGGCAAAGAAGCAGTTGCTGTGACTTCTACAAAGAAAGCCAAAAAGGAGCCTAAGGTGTTACCTGCTGAACACACCTTTGCCAACTGGATGGAAGGATTCACCATCTTTAAAGCAGTGATCTCAATGGCCTTCCCTGAGTGAGCTTGGTATCTGGACAGCCACTTGCTGAATGTCCTCAGGGCCAAGGCTTTCGCGGGCGATGCTGCGGCCATCGCTTATGACGCAGCCTTCTGGCAGCATGCATCCCAGAACTCTAGGGAGCGTTGGGACCTGCTCCATAATGAAATTTGGCTGCTTGAAGTTGGTACACAGGCCAAATTCAAGGGTCCTCCAAGAGGGTCTGCCAGAAGGGAAGCATTTTCCCATGTTGGGATTTTAATGCAGGCAAGTGCACTCCTTCACAATGTAAATATGATCACTGCTGTGATAATTGTAAAGGTTCCCACCCCAGATCCTCCTGTTCTCGGCTCAGCGAAGCTTCTCAGCCCTTTCGGGCAGGGCACCCTGCTTTTGCAGCATCTGGCAAAAAAGATGGCTCTGGGGATGCAGAGGCCAGAACTACAGGGGGTCCAAAATAGTCCTGCTGCAGTTATTCCTCACAAGGTGTTTGCCTTGGCCCGTTCTCCTGTAAAACCTGAGGCGTTAATTCCACTGTTGGCTGCTTACCCTCTTAAGGAGGCTGCAGCTTACCTTGCAGATGGTTTTTCTTTTGGTATTTGCATCCCAGTTGCCGCCCCCCTCTCCGATTCAAGCCCCCGTAATTTGAGGTCTGCCAGAGCCATGCCTGAAGTCCTTAGGGCCAAGATTGGCAAGGAGATCAATGTTGGTCGCATGGAGGGTCCTTTTTCTGTCTTGCCATTCCATAACCTCCATGTGTCTCCTTTGGGAGTCATTCCAAAGAAGGCTCCCGGTGAATTTCGCATAATTCACCATCTATCCCACCCCCCCGGCTCTTCAGTCAATGATGCCATTCCCAATGAGGTGTGTACTGTGCGTTACGCTTCCTTTGACCGTGCTGTCAGGCTTGTCAAGGTGCCCTTATGGCCAAGTGTGACATTCAGTCGGCCTCCAGGCTGCTGCCAGTTCACCCTGATGATTTTCATCTGTTAGGTTTTAAGTTTGCAGGCAAATGGTATTTCGACAAGGCCATGCCTATGGATTGCTCAATAAGCTGCGCAGCTTTTGAGACTTTCAGTTCTTTCTTGGAATGGGAACTCAAGAGAAGGGCCTCATCTCCCCTAGTCACACATTACCTAGATGATTTTCTGTTTGTAGGTAAAGCCAACTCAATGGTGTGTGACAAGCTATTGTCAATTTTTTTCAGCTTTGGCATTTGAAATTGGTGTTCCCCTTGCTGCCAATAAAACTGAAGGACCTACCACCGCCTTGTCCTTTTTAGGCATACATCTGGATTCAGTAGCTGGGTTGTCCTATTTACCCTCTGATAAGTTGACCAATTTACGTTCTTTGTTAGAGGATACTTTGCTTGCACACAAGGTCACCCTTAAGCAGGTTCAGTCGCTGCTTGGACATTTAAATTTTGCATGCAAAGTTGTTGCCCCTGGACGGGCCTTTTGTGCTAGACTGGCCAGGTCCATGTCTGGTCCCAAAGCACTTCACCACCATATCAGAATTTCATCAGCCATTAAAGAAGACCTCCAGGTCTGGTTAGAGTTTCTCAAAAACTTCAATGGAGTGGCTATTTGGCAAAAGTCTTTGCAGCTGGATGACAAGCTGCAGGTTCACTCCGATGCAGCTGGCAGCATCGGCTCTGGTGTTTTCTGTCAAGGTCACTGCTGTGGACATCCTTCGGGATCTCACCTTCCTTGAGTTGTTCCCCATTGTGGTGGCGGTTCACATATGGTGTTCGGAGTTTGCAAATAAGAAGGTCTGCTTTTGGTGCGACAATTTGGCAGTCGTCAATGTTATTAACAGTCAAACTTCAAAATCTGAGAGAGTCATGGTATTAGTGCGTAAGTTTGTACTGTGTTGTTTACATAATAACATTTCATTCACAGCTCGCCATGTGCCTGGTTTAGAAAATAATATTGCAGACACCATTTCTCATTTTCAGGAACAAAGATTTCGACAGCTAGCTTCAGAAGCCCACCCAGTTCCCAGAGTCCCTGTGGGAGGTTGGCTGTCTGAGATAATGGAAGGAATCATGGTGTCCATCGCGCCTTCTACCTTTAAGACCTATAAGCATGCCATTTCCAAGTTGCTGGAATTCTTCAATTCCGCGGCCATCCAGCCCAGGTGGCCTTTGGACACTAACATTGTTCTACGGTTTTTGGTCTGGTTAAGGCAGTGTAACATTGCTCCTAAAACAATGTCCATTCATTTAGCTGGCATCTCTTTCTTTTCCAAGGCAGGAGGATTCCCTGATCCATGTGCCTCTTTCTTGGTTAAGAGGGCTGTTGAGGATTGGAAAAGAATTTATTCTGTTTCAAGAGATGCTAGAAGACCTATTATTTATTATTATTAACCTTTATTTATAAAGCGCTGTAAATTTACACAGCGCTGTACATACAATCTTTATAATTGGACGGATCCCTGCCCTCAGGCTTACAATCTAAAAAGACATGACACAAAGGGAGTGGGGGTGGGGAGGGGGCATCTCTAGTAGGATAATACATATAAAATACATAGCAATACAGGAAATGATTCAGTACAACAGGGAAGAAAAGAACATCAAATAGCAAGTGACAATTATGCAATGCCTGGGAACGCTGTTCTGAACAGAATGGTCTTCAACTCCGTTTTGAAGCTGGTTAAAGAAGTGATGGCTCTTGCTCGCGGGGGAAGAAGGTTCTGAGAGTGAGGGGCAGCACGTGAAAAGGGGTGAATCTGGGATGGGGCAGAGGAAATCCTGGGCTGTGACAGCAGGCCTTGACTACCAGAACGGAGGGCCCTAGTGGGAAGGTGAGGAGAAATAAGGTCTGATAAGTAAGGGGGGGGCCAGCCCATGGAGGGCTTTAAACGTCAACAGCAGGAGCTTGTACTGAATGCGGAAAGGGAGGGGGAGCCAGTGAAGGGATGCCAACACAGGGGAGATGTGATCAGAGCGGTGGGTGGAAGTGATAATGCGTGCAGGTGAATGCTGGACAGAAATTAAAGGATGGAGGTGAGAAAGAGGAAGCCCAGCCAGGAGGACGTTACAGTAATCAAGTCATGAGATCACTAGGGCATGGACCAGGATCTTGGCAGTAGAGGTGGAGAGATATGGTCAGATTTTGGCAATATTGTACAAAAAGAATCTACAAACCTTGGCTGTGGTCTGGATCTGAGGGATACACGACAGAGAAAAGTCAAAGATAAAACCAAGACTGTGGGCTTGCTGGACTGGTTGAATAGAAATGTTGTCCACAGAGACAGAAAAGGAGTGTTGAAGGGTGGGCTTAGGAGGAAAGACAAGAAGCTCCGTCTTGGACATGTTTTCATTTGTTAACCAGAATTTGTGAGCAATTGCCTGATATTTGTTCATCTAATTTTGAATACACGTTGTTCATTGCTGCTTTTACAGTTGCCTTTTTCATTGCCTTCAGGCTTGGGGAATTGGTTGCATCATCCAAGAGTGATAGTTCATTTAAGGCATTACAGGTTGCCAACCTGTCCTTTTTGAAACATGCTGCATCCTTAGTCATTCGCAGGTCCAAGTGTGATCAACTTGGTTGAGGACAAACAGTCGTACTGCAACGGATGAAGGGGTCCTCCGTTTGCGCAGTTAAGGCACTTTGCTCATTCTGGAATGTTAGACCTCTGTTGGACGGTTATCTTTTTGTTCATTTGGATGGGACACCATTGACGAGATACCAATTTGTGTCGGTACTTCGCATGGCAGTGAAAAGACTGGGACTTCCCAACACTGAGTTTAGTGGACACTCCTTTTGCATTGGTGCTGCTACGGCAGCTTCCCGAGCTGGCCTGACAGAGGAATCTATTAAGCAGATTGGCAGGTGGAAATCTCAGGCCTTTTCCGGTTATGTTCGTCTGCACCTGGACCATTGCGGTGAACACTGATTCGTTCTTGGCAGGGTTGGCAGTAGGCGTTCTGTGAACGGCCTGTTGTGGCGGCAGCATAGGCCATGGATCTGCATGGTGTCGTACCAGGGCTACAGAGTTCTGGTTTGGGAGTCATTCGGGACCCAGGGGTGAATAGGACAGGCGCTGTGGCCATTGCGGGGGCCATAATGTGGGAGTGCCTCCCAGTGACTAGGGGCTTAGAGAACAAGTGAGCACATGGTGGTATGGCGATCAATTGGCGTTCCTTAGCCCCTAGGTCATCCCACGGCCTGGCGGTTACCAGGCGGTTGCTGATCAGACAAACGTGGGGTTGTCTGATATCGCAGATCCTGACCTTATGTTTTTGCCAACCCTACCAATTGTTTGAGGTATTAATAAAGTTGTGGCCTTTCCTCCAGCTCTGTGTCTTGGTGTTTATTTGCGGCAGCCTCTCAGGCAACAGAACGTGGATTATATACCAATGCATGCTCCCAGTATTCAATGGTGGTTAGTCAAAATGTATTAAGGAACACATTGCCTTATGCATTACCTTAAAGACTGTACTCACTTACACAATGTTTATCCCAGTGGAACTGTATTTGTGCAACCATAATGAAGATATAGCTAGGGTTGCCATTTGTCCCGTAAAACCTGGAAAATCCTGGATTGAATGAACTAAATAAATTTCCTGGCTGACTAAGCCAGTTGAAGCAGTAAATATCAGTTTTCTCCTTTGTTGCAGGCTAATGGATAGGTTAAAATGTGATAGTAGTGATGAAGCAGAAAGCCATGCAAGAACATTGGCATTGGCAGGAGTGTCATCCTGCCCTGCAGGCTCTGGTTGCTTCTGCACAGGCAGTACAACATGGAATGATGTGTATAAAACTAGCAGGAAAGATAAAGAGGACAGGGAGCTTGCATCTTTAACACCAGATAAGCCAACCTTGCTAAAAGTCTCCTTCCCCCCAACCCCCCATGCACATAGTAAAGATGCTAGAACCTTATCCACCTCAGGGTAGAGGTGTTCAAAATGCAGCCTGCCAGATGCTTTTGAACTGAAATTCCTACAAGTCTTTGTCATAGGCTACACTATGGAGGGCTGCTGGGAGCTGCAGTCCAACATCTGAAGGGTGCACAGGAATAGCATTACGACCTTATTCTTCCATTCCCTCCCCCTCTTCCCCCAATAGACACAGAAGCTGGGAAAGGAAAATAGATGAGCAGAGATGGCTTTGTGTTGTGTGGTGATTCTGTTGGTTAGGCAGCACAGTGGAACTTCACTTCCAAACAGCCTCAAGACAGTAAAGTGAATCCCTTTACTCTCTGGAGCTGCGTGGAACTGGAAGCCTCCCTCTCTTCACATCAGATAGGAGAAAAACAAGGAAAAAGGAGCTCTTAGCTTGGTAGTGGTACTGAGGCTGAAATATAATGATAGAAAAAGTGCAATGATAATATGTTGAATTTGCATAATCAAAATGCAAATTAATAATGTGCATAATTATAATAATTTGCATAATATGCAAATTAGATGCCTGCATATGTGGGACTGGAATATGGCAACCCTAGATATGGTGTTGTGTAATGTCCCCAAAAGTATAACCCCGAACATAAGGACACGTACACTGCCATAGGTCATGAGTAGAATTCTAGCCTTGCAGTGAAACATTGTACACATCTTTTGAGAAGTAAGCCCCTATGAATTTGGTGGGTTTTACTTCAATTGTGGCTTTAACATTATCTTTTTCCTGTTCTGAAATTCCAGAATTTGAAATTTGAAAGCCATGCTTTGTTCATCCAAAGAAAAGCTAGGTAATTTGCATGTTAATAAGAGTGAAGCCATTTTTGAAAGAAGTTCTTTTGTATTTCAGTACCTATTAATTCAATTATGGATGAGTATTCCTTCAACCCATTAGATTTATTCATTTAATGATGATGATGATGATGATAATAATAATAATAATAATAATAATCTGTTTCTACATATTTTAATACTTAATATTTTCAAGGCCAATTCCAGTTTTTGATGGTCTTTCTTTGAATAAATTGTAGGTTTTTATCACTTTTTTCTCATACTATTTCTAGTGTCACTTGCGATGGATATGCCATTGTTATACACATGTTTGTTTCTTGCCGCTATAAGTTAGTAAAATTGTTCCTTATTCTTTCACTGTTTTGATTGAATAAATATTCCATCTAGCTCATTTAAAAGAGCCTATATTTAATTGTTCCTAGAATCAAATAATGCATAAGGGAGAATGTTTTGATAGCAACTTTGGAGCTATTGATTAACCATATGGGCAGCTTCCAAAGGAGATCAATACTATGGGGGGAAATATTGAAGTTTCATCACAGCACAACAGATTCCTTAAAATTTTATGAGCTTTGTTTCTGTATAGGCACAGCCACAGGGCTTTAAGCTAGTGTGTGTATTGTTGAAATATACTCAGGAGAATAGAGCATCAAATACAGAATACTGACGTAATTGCTTAAACATATCAGAAGATTTCTTTTCTGTGCTCACAAATGGAGATACGCTGGGCTGCCTGAATCATTCAGGTCCTATAATACTGAGTACAATTCAGAGCATATTTACTTGGAGGGTAGTAAATTCCATTGTGTTCAAGGTAATTGCATAAAATTGCCACTGTAGACGCATACAGCCATTATTTAGGATTGTTTTCAGTTCTTAAGTTTATGAGACATGCTGTGTGCACTTGGATAATACTTGCTAATCGGTGACAAATTGTACACATTAAAAACAAATCTCTTTTTAGATGTTTTCCATATTGTGGTGTTATTGTTGTTGTTGTGTGCCTTCTAGTCATTTCTGACTTATCGCAACTACAGAGTTTTTGTGGCAAGTTTCTTCAGAGCAGTTTTGCCATAGCCATCCTCTGAGTCTGAGAGAGTGTGATATGTCCAGGTCACCCAGTAGGTTTCCATGGCCAAGCAGGGATTCAAACCATATTCTCCAGAGGCCATCACCTAATACTCAAAACACTAAATCACACTGGCTCCAGTAGATGTCATTTAAAATATAGCCAGAGAAAGAAATATTTATTTTTTCTTTAAATCAGAATTGGGCAAAGCACACTCCACAGCCTGCATAATGCTTTGATGCTCTATTCCCCTGAGTATATTTCAACAGTACACACACTAGCTCCAGGCCTCCAAAGGGCATTTTGAATCCCCCAACCACCTCCCACTCCAAAAAATATTTTGGGAAAAATCAAGGTATGTAAGGACAATATCACTATGTTTTCTCTCCCAACCCTAGGCTGTTATAATCCCAGAAGAAGCCTTTTACCAGACTGTGAGTATGTGAAAAAAATAGGTTAGCACAACAAACCCCTTCCCAGGTAGGGATGCCATATCCCAGAGGGCCCCAGGACAATCCCGCTTTTGGGGCCCCCCTGCCTGCCCCGGTCTGGTTCCCCCCAACCCCAGCCTTTGTCCCGGCTCCGGGCCGGCCCCGCTGATGTGGCCATTGCCACGGCCGCTAATGCGGCTGGCCGCCAACCCACCTCCTCCTCCTCTTCTTGGCAGCGCCGTCCTCCTGCTCCTGGGCAGCGCCGCCTTCCTCCTCCTTGCCGCAGCCGCTGCTGCCGCTCACCACCCACAGCGGGGCTTTCCCCCCCCGCGCGCGCAGGGTATTTCAGGGAGTCGTCCTTGGGCAAGCGGCCAAAGGGACAGGCCTCTTCCCTTGCGCGCGCCGCTGCTGCCGCGCCACCTGCGGCGGGGCTTTCCCCCGTGCGCGCGGGGCTATGACAGGGATCCTGTCCCCTTGGGCCAGCCGGCCATTGGCCAGCTCGCCAAAGGGAACAGGCTCTCTTCCTTTGCGCGCACCGCCTCCACATGCGCACCCTTGCGTGGGGTTCCCAAGGCGCTGAGGAAGAGGGGGGATGAAGAGGAGGGGAGGTGTAAAGGTGAGTCAGTGGCCATTTCGGTCTGGCCCTGGAGGTTTTTAAATAATTTTTAAAATATAAAATACTTATTTTTGTTTTTTTATTTTATTATTTTATCATGCTTTTTATTTTATTTTTATTTCATTATTTTTATTATTGCTTGTTTTTATTTTATTTCATTAATTTTATTATTGCTTGTTTTTATTTTATTTATTAATTTTTATTTGCTGTTTTATTTTTATTTATTAATTTTTATTATTGCTTGTTTTATTTTATTTATAATTATTATTATTATTGCTTGTTTTTATTTTATTTCATTATTTTTATTATTGCTGTTTTTTGTTTATTTTTTAATTTTTATTATGTGTTTTATTTTATTTTATTAATTTTTATTGCTTGTTTTATTTTATTAATTTTTATTATGCTGTTTTTTTTTTATTTCATTAATTTTTTATTATTGCTGTTTTTGTTTTATTTTATTAATTTTTATTATTGCTTGTTTTTTATTTATACATTATTTTTATATTATATACACCCCTGCTTGATTTTTATTTTTCCCATTTTTTATATTATATATGCAAGTGCATTTCTGTGTATTGGTGCTTTGAATGCTAACAGTCTGCCTTTCTTGGACAATTATATGATGATGATGATGATGGTGATATTGTATCAACAAACTCTGAAGCAAGGCCAATGTAACTTGCTGTGATTTTTACAAACTCATGGTGCGCAGTGAAGAAAAACCACAGTCCCTTGACCAAGCACACACTTCTGAGAAGTACAGTTGAAACCGAGGGCAAGTATTTTTGCCATCTGTCTAGGAATAAGCCAAAATGTCCTTCATTTGATATACCTAAAAACATGCATTTAATTAATAACATTAAAAAACCCTCAATTTTTTTGCACGTCTCCTTTTTAAAAAAAATGTGTCTACATTTGAATGTTGCCTACATTTGTCCTACATTTGTCCTGGTTTGGAGCTCCTGACTTATGGCAACCTATTCCAGGACAAAATGATGAAGCAAGCTGATCCAAAATTTAGTTTTAATCTACAAGTCTACAGACTTAGTGAAACAGAAAAGAAAAAAATCCCGAGGCACACCCATTATGGTTTACACATATTTATACCTTTCTCAGCCATAGTTTCCCCTAGCTCACTCCCCATTGGCTGGGTCATGGGCATACAAACTTTCAGAGCAACCTCCTGCATGTTTCCCTTGATAAGCTTCCGACCTTTTGCATACTCCATGTTCATTAAAAGCTTTGCTTATGCCTCCTAAGGCATATAAGTTTGTATTCAACAACCTATTAACACGCACAAGTGAAAATAAGAAGTGCTGGAGCCTTGAACTCCAGTTCTTGTGTTGGAAATTCCTTGTGCCTCCTATCTCCTCCCGCAAGCGCTGCCCTCTGTTCTCTGTAGCACATCTGTGTTTAGAATTTAGTGCAAGCTTAAATTGCAGTGGTTCCCCTATCGCCAACTATGGGCAAGATTTAAGATGGATAGTAACAGTTTGGATCGGTCCGGATGATATGATTGGGGGAGATCATTAAAATAAAGACAAGAGAAAGAGAGGGAGAATATCTAGACTTTAAAAGTGTTTGAGCTGGAATGGAAACTGACCAAATAAACATTGTATGATAAAGTGGTGGGATATAGGACACCCAATTAGCTTAGAAAAATGGGAAAGGGCATGGGGTAAAGTATTAATTTTCAACCTGTGTAGATATAAAGAGACTTGATGAAAATGATACCACCGCTGGTACCTAACCCTCAAGATTGGGGAAAAATATAAAAACACAAGCAGAATGTTGGAAATGTAAGAGGGGGCTCGGTAATTTTTTCCACATGTGGTGGCTCTGCCCTAAAATAAAAATTTT
The DNA here is from genome assembly GCF_019175285.1 of Sceloporus undulatus. Lineage (NCBI taxonomy): Eukaryota > Metazoa > Chordata > Lepidosauria > Squamata > Phrynosomatidae > Sceloporus > Sceloporus undulatus. The sequence continues at coordinate 40,823,441 of NC_056525.1, read as the reverse complement.
TTGGAATGGTTGTAGGACTATTCAAAATATACAGAATTAAAATCAGCCTCGAACCTGAACTTTTCCTCCTAAACATAGCCGACAATCAGGACGTCCGGAAACACCTTAGCAAGTCTTATACCTACTCACTACTGCCAGAAGTCAGTCACAATTCTGGGTGTACGGATGAAATCCAACACATTGATAACTGGCTGTAAAAATTTTCAATATTATAGAAATGGATAAAATAACATGGAGTTAAAGGAAGAGTTCAAGAAGCAAAACAAACTTGGACCCCTTTCTGGAATATTGCAAAAAAAGTGGCGCCTCTTAAAGTATAAAGAACTCCCTCTATAGTTAATGTGAGGATGGTTTCCGAGACTTTCTCTCCCCTCTTATATTTATGTGTGTGTGTGTGTGTGTGTGTGTGTGTCTATATATATATATATATATTATATATATATATATATTATATATATATATGTAGATGTTAAAATTGAAAATAAGGGGCTTTCAAAGTGTCATACAAAGCATCTAGATATGCGGGGTTGGTTGCAAGTTAAAAATACTAATCAATAGAGGGTTCAAGGAGTGGCTATTAATAAAATTATCAGTTAATGGTGAATAGAAGAATTAGGGTGTGGGTGGGGGGGGAGGGAATGTGCTGTAAGGTTAAGTAGGTAAAAGAATGAGGCAATATGGTTTTTTTCTTTCTTTTCTTTTTGTTGTATGGTTGTTAATAAAGATTAATTAAAAAAATTTTAAAAAAAGAATTTAGTGCAAGCTTTTCAATAACTATTTCTTTGTCTTAACTTTCAAAAAAAGAAGCAATGGTCTTGTAGTTAAATCTCACTCTTGGTACATTAGCATAGCTAAGTTTTGTGATGTCAGGTTTTCTTAGTCACCTATTTGGCTGAAGCAAAACATCTTACTCTATGGACCTTATCGCACACACAATTTTAAACGTTCTGGGGAATCCGTCAGGCAAAAATCACACCCGTCAGGACTGGACGCGAACGGGTGCGCATCGGGGGACAGAACAGGGCCTCTTGGAGGACGTATTCGTGTGCGATAAACTCCGTTTTCTGCAGCATGTGCACGCACACAAGCATCCTCCTTCCATCCCCAGAATGTGTGTGCGATAAGGTCACAGTGAATAAACCAGAAGTGGAAGTATTTTTAATTGAAAAAGAAATGTAAAAACCAGAGTTGGGAGTCTAGTCGGGACTGTGGTCCTCCAACCCCTGACAGTTGCTTACCTCTGCTTTAAAGCACCCATTTCTATCTCATTTTGTTAGGATATTAAAACCCATAAAGGCTACAGTTGGTCCTCCACATTTACAGCTTTGACTTTTGTGGATTTGATTATTTGCTGTTTTGATTAATACGTTCTCTCTAGGAATCTCTAAGTCCTCCAGTGCAACTCTGCCAAATGTTGACCATAGAGTTGTGCTGCAGAACCCCTAGACATTCCTAGAGAAAACACTTCTCTGGGCATTTGCAGGTCCTCCAGCATGATTCGATTATCAGCTTCTAGCTGTAGAGTTGCACTGGAGATGTTCTCTCAGGTAAAAAGAATAGTACTAGCAAAATGCTGGATCACAGACATGAGTTATCCAAGTCCCATGTTATTCTTATATTGTCTGATAAAGAACTGAGCCTTGGTTCATTTTCAGAAAGCTCTGACACAACGTTTGGGAAAATTTGTATTTTTTTTTTTTACGACATTTGCTAGAGTCTAGAAGCTGTAGTCAGTAAAAAGATATATTTGCATCGCTCTGGTTTTATCTGTTTTTCCATATTATTTGCTCAAAACATATGACAGGGAATCAGACCTTGCACCTCCACCCCATCCCCAACACACCCATACTGAAAGTCTCCATCCTTGACCTTTCTCTGTTGAGTATCAAGTACTGAAGAGAAAATATTTGTAGGTTTCTGGTTTTAGAAATATCCACTACTGGGAGCTCTACATGACTAGAGCACTTGACTGTGGGGAAGATCCTAAGTGTATACCCTCCAACTGTTCTAATTTTGCAGAGATAGTCCCAGTTAATCATCTGTTGTCCCATTTTTTCAGCTGCTTTTAAAATGTCCCAGTTCTCTTTTTGCCAGTTTACCTCTTTGTCCTCAGCTAACTTCAATTGCTGCAAACCAAAATGTAAAAGTAGATGCACTCAGCTCAGTGAGGGGAGAGGACTGGCTCTTGCCTTTTCCAAAAGGCTCAGGCAAAAGCAAACTGCTGCCACCTCTCTAGCTTGCCCATTCTTCCACGTTAATAATTTTTACCATCTTGACTACACTCTGAGGTTGCCGGGCCACACATGTCTCATTTTTCATCTGTGAAATATTGGAGAGTATGTAAGTGAAATCATCTAAATATGCAGATATTCCCTCTTCCTACCTTTGCGCACAATGTGTGAAGAACTGTGGTAGTCCTGATGGGAACAGGGACATTGGTTTGGTGTATAGGGTTATATTCTCACACTATACAGAGGGCAATAATGTCAGAAATGGATTCTGACTCAGGTAAGCTCAAAAACACCCTGTAACAATGAAAAACAAGTTCATGCTGTATTGCTGTGATGAATTAATTCCCCTGGGTCGAGAACAGATGCTTCATTCCCTTCCCCCACTTCAAAAACTCTATCATGTTCATATTGATCTCATATTTAAGACTTGGCCATGGGGACCCCATTGAGGAAAACGGATTCAAAGCTGACATCAATGGAGATGTGTCACTATTACTTAGCCATTTAGAAGATCTTGGAAAAGTTATTGTTTTGTACTACAGCTTCCATGTACAATTATTTCTGAGCCAGCGTAGTACAGTGGTGCCTCGGGTTACGAAATTAATTCGTAACGCGGCCGCTTTCGTAACCCGAAAAGCCTTCGTAAGCCGAATTGCCATAGGCGCTAATGGGGAAAAGCCGCGATTCCGTGCGAAAAAGCCGAAAAAAGCACCAAAAGTTTTTTCGTAACCCGAAAAAACATTCGTAACCCAGAACAATGATTCCCTATGGGATTTTTTCGTATCCCGAAAATTTCGTAACCTGGGTATTTCGTATCCCGAGGTACCACTGTATAGCGGTTTGGGCTTTGGGATTATGAATCTGGAGATGAGAGTTCAAATCCATGCCATGGAAACCCACTGAGTAAACTTGGGCAAGTCACACTATCTCAGCCTCAGAGGATGACAAAGGCAACCCCCATCAAAATAAATCTTGCCAAGAAAACCCCATGATAGGTGGTTCACTTTAGGGTCACCATAAGTCAGAAACAACTTAAAGGCTCACACACAAAAAATCACCACATCAGATGTCAGTAATTCATGTTACAGAATAAAATGCAATACTGTTTCAAAACTGAAACAATAACAATATTCAATTTTATTATAATCTAATGTAAGCCCCTTTTTACCCATCAAGTGTGTGTAAATATTATAAGCAAATCATATCAACAATACCAAACATAAAGCTTTCACATTTTCAGAGGAAGAGGCCTAAATATCCAACAGGCACTAGATCTTGTCTGATCTTGGAAGCTAAGCAGGGTTGGCCCGGATGAGTACTTGGACAGGAGACCCCAACAAATGCCAGGTGCTGTTGGGTATATTTCAGAGGAAGGAACTGGCAAAACCACCTCTGAGTATTCCTTGCCTAAGAAAACTATGAAATTCATGGGGTTGCCTATTCTACAGGAGACTTGAAGACACATTCATATGCATACATGGCATCCTTATTGCATCCACTATCATTTGCAACCAGCTATTGCCAGTTGCTTATTCAGGTGATCAGCTGGGGGGAAAAGTTGCATTTGGAGTGGAAGCTCTTAGAATTGCATGAGCTGTGTTGTCACAACAGTTTCTATGAATGAGAAAACATGCTCTCAATGGTGCATTTGGGTAATGTTAAATTCTGGTCTTAGTGATCTTACAACTTGCTTCCCTTTATATGGTATATAAATATTATTTCAATTACTTCTAGCTGTGGTAAACTAGCCACTTCATAGGGTGTCTCTCTCTGGATTGCTTCACTTTAAATGTAGTATGTAATAAGTCAGCACTGCTAGGTCTAGTTCCTATCTGACTTTCTAATGCATAGGGTTCCTTTTGATACACATCCTGCCCTGATAGCATCACCATTTGCTTTTCCATTAAACTGTAAGCCACACTTCTAGAAGGAATGAACACAGAGAAATGAGTAGCAATGGTGTTAAAGATACCAGTCTATTACTGTACTCACAATCAGTTAGTCCTCTTATATAGATTGGAAGCCCAAGGATCAACCACAATTTGCCCAAGATCATAAAATGTGTTTGTAGAGATGAGACATTCTTTCAGATGCCATCCCAATATAGATAGATAGATAGATAGATAGATAGATAGATAGATAGATAGATAGATAGATAGATAGATGACACACACACACACACACACACACACACACACACACACACACAAGTCTACCATGACTAGTTTCCACATAAAAACACATGGGCATTTATGTACCTTGATTCTTGAGACTTAGCTAACTTTCTTTAAAAAACAGACCTCCATGCACACCTAGAGTAGACTGTAGACAGTGGAGCATAAAATTCAGAAACCTTGGAAGGGGGAGGATATATGCAATTGAACATAAATTGCTTCTTTCTATTGGGGTGTGTGTCAAAGTGAGGGTATTGCCCTCCTAGAAGAATTCTGTCCTTCCAAATATAATGTTCATTTCACCTCCAGATTTCCAGCATTGCAGCCACTTATTTAGAGCATTTAGAAATACAGTTTAGACAGCCAAAATGAATAGGACAATGAAAGTTACCAATGGAATGCGAAAACAGAAAATATAAGAATTGTAAACCCTGTGATAAGATTTGGATTAGGGTCACCAAAAGTCAGTAGTTTGAGCATTGGACTATGACTCTGGAGACCAGGGTTCGAATCCCAGCTTGGCCATGTAAACCTGCTGGGTGTCCTTGGGCAAGTTACACTCTCTCAACCTCAGAGGATAGCAATGGCAAACAACCTCGAGAGAAATTTGCCAAGAAAACCTCATGATAGCCTTAGAGTTGCCATGAGTCAGAAATGACTTGAAGACAAACAACAGCAACAACAATAAAGTCAGAAACAACTTGAAGGCATACAACACAGAGAGGTGTGGCTGATTTTCAGTGTCTCACTCTGCAATGCTAGAAAATTGGGAGCTAAAGGGAAATAAAATTCAATGTCTCAATCTTTACAGTATTAGAAATTTGGGAGCTAAAGGAGGGAAATTCAATGTCTCACTCTTTGCAATGCTAGAAAATTGGGAGGTAAAAGGAAATTTTTCAATGTCTCACTCTTTGCAATGCTAGAAATGTGGGCGCTAAGGGAACAATTCGGGGGGGGGGGGGGCAATTCTTCTTTGGGAAAAAACAATGCCCTCATTTTGTCCTTGTTCCCATAGAGTCTTCCAAAGCACTTTGTTCACAAATCAGGAAAAATAATACACCCTGTAGGTACTTACATCATGGAAGATCGTGAGTCCTTTGCCATAGTGCTGCTGGGTCTCAGTGGATTTGGGGCTGTAAGCATGCTTGGCAGAAAGCAAGCACATTGTCAGCATCTCTGTGCATGCCATCATCTTTCCACTCTGGATCTCTGGTTTCTTCTTCCACAGATGCTTGAGAAGGCTCTTTTTTACACAAACCCCTAACTGCCTGCTACAGAGGATGCTGTGTCTATAGAGACAGTGGGTGACCGAGGATGCTCTGCAGGAGCTGGAACCAAGAGATGCTTTTGCCAGCCTCCAGGCAACTTTGAGTGCATGTCTATACCCCCTCCTCCCTGACTCTAGGCTGCACCGATTGGACAAGATTTTGACAGGCAGGTGCTCTCAGACACACTCTCTTGGCATCATCGCCTCCTAGCAGCAGACTCAGCAAGAGATCCCTTTTCAGCGGGTGGATTTCCTTCCACCCCATTCACACCACTCAGGCTGAGGGGGATTAAGAGGCAGGAAAGGATCCCCAGGAGAGCCATTGCTGTAATGACCAATGCACAGAGGAAAGCCTGAGAGAACTGAGAGACAAAGAAAATTCAGCAGGACATGCCAGAATTGTTTTTAAGAGATAGATGCTCAATATTAGCCAGCAAATCATTCTTGATTTTAATCTCTTGCTGGTATATTTTCTTACAAAATGAAGAATGCATTGCATTAAAATAATAAGTACCAGAAACTGGAAGCTGATTCCCATGAAAGCAATGGTAAAAGAATACATGATTTTTTACAACGTAAATAGATCAAGCAATGATATCCAATGTGGGATAGTGGTTTAAATGCTGGACTACAACTCTGGAGACCAGAGTTCAATTCCTAGCTGGGCTATGAAACTCACAGTGTGACCTTGGGCAAGTCACATGTTCTCAGCCTCAGGAAAAGGCAATGACAAACCTCCTCTGAAAAATCTTGCCAGGAAAACCTCATGATTGGGTCACCTTAGGGTTGCTGTAAAGTGGAAATGACTTAAAGGTACACAACAACAACATATATCAAGGAGAGGGGGAAAAGTTTAAGATCCTATCAAGTGAATGTAAAGGTTCATACAAGGTTTCTTATCATAGCCACTTTTTCACTATGGGCCCATACAGACAGGCCAAAATAAAGCTGCTTCGGGTCACTTTGGAGGTATGCTGTTTAAATGACACACGCATCTTAAGAGGCCAGAAGCTACACCAAAGCTGCACTCCATGCTTCTGGCCTTTTAGGACACACACATCATTTAAACAGTATACCTCCAAAGTGACCTGAAACAGCTTTATTTTGGCTTGTCTGTACAAAAAGGGCGGTCTGCCCATGCCTTGTTTTGCTGTGTGAGGAAGCTGCAATGGACAAACCACACGGCTTCCTCACAAAGCAAAAAGAAACCAGAAAAAGCGGCTTCTTTCTGCAGCGCCATAATGGCGCACTCGCGACGTCATTATGGGGCCGTGACGTGTGGACACTAAGCATCCGTCGCGTCAAAATGACGGTGCCCATGTGTACAGGGCACTGCCATTTTGACGCCCTCGTCACATGCTAGGGGTGAGGCATGTATGGGCGGTGTGCCCTCGGCCAACCCCTAGCACATGACGAGGGTGCCCTATAGGTCAGTCTGGACAGGGCCTTAGTTACTTTAAAAGAATCTGGGGAGATCAATTAGAAGATACAGGCTCTCCCTTGCAATATTCTCAAAAGAAAATGTAAAAATGTGTATATCTTATCAAAATTGAGGTGTAGAGAACCAGTCATAAGGCACAGCTGAAAGAGGGAAAATTACTTCTCCCAATTATTATAATTATACTATTCTTAAATATTAAAATTGTTCCAAACATCATGTGTAGTTAGAGGTTCATGTGCTTACTGTAGCTTGCTCCTAAGCACAGGAGAGACTGCAGGCAACCTTTGCTGTTCCTGGGAGATTAAATAGTTCAGTTTGCATGAACACTTCAGGGGTGGTCTAGCCCCCTAGCTTTTTCTGGAGGGGTTTGCCCCCTCTGCCCCCCTTCTGGAGTCCAAGGGAATATGCTGGCAGTGCTGCTCACATATTTAAAAACACATCAGAAACATGATGAGAGCAGTCAGGGAGAGGATAACAAATATTCAGTCAATGAAGAGGATAGACTTGAATAACTGTACCATGGTGCTTGGTGCTTTCAGCCATCCCTGACACAATGATTTGTGTGAAGGTAGGGATAGAGACACAGTGTGGCATAGTGGTTTGAGCATTGGACTATGATTCTGGAGAACAAGGTTCGAATCCCTATGGGTGACCTTAAGCAAGACACAGTATTTCAGCCTCAGATAATGGCAGTGGCACCTCTGAAAGAAACTTGGTAAGAAAACCCTGTGATAGGGTCACCTTAAGGTGGCCATAAGTTGGAAATGATTTGAAGGCAAACACCACCAAATGGATGGTTCTTCTATCCTCTTGGAGAGTGAGGCAGTTGTCTCCAGCAACTGATGCTGGGTTAGCAGCACCAGAAGCCACCTGGCTATTCCTCTTCCACCATTCTCTCTCTTGGGTGTCATAAAGCCTGTTCTGTGCATCCTAAATTATTCTGCTGTGTTCAAGTATGGTTGTTCATCACCAATGTTAGAGTAAAATTTGACTGCCAGTCCAGCTTGTATCTATACATAGACTTGAGGTCATGAGGACATTTTGTTCTTTGACACAAACAACAAAACATCTTGGTGTGGCCCTGGGTGGATGGTGAGGTGAGAACCTCCATCTTTGCAACTAGGTGGCTGCTAGAGTAGGGCAGCACTAGTTATGGTTGTGCATACATTGCCTATATAATGCATATACACATATGGAACAGTGGCAGCAATGGCTTCCATGTCACTGGGGTCGTGGGTGAATCCACCCCAGGTCTTAATCCAAGCTTCAAAATTGCTGTCTGAGGTACTGGACTTGAATAGCTTTTTAAATTTGCACTAAAACCTGGAGTGAATTAATCACAGCAGCAAAGCCTTCTATAAGCTGCTGCCAGGACATAGCATGGTATTTTACATGTAAGTGGACTATTGAGGCAGTATTGCAACAAGGAATGTCATGCTCTGGTTCAGTCCCCATCCAAAATTGCACTTTGATAAACTATTCGTATCTCTGTGGTATTCTGCACAAAATGTTCTCGGGGTGTGAACAATCTTTTCATTTCCTTCCCGGTGTCTTAGACTAGAAAAATAAGAATCTCTCAGCAAGGGCAGTTAGATTATAACCAAGATTAATGACTGTCACAACCAAGTAACAAGATGGTTATTTCTCAAAACAGACTGGCTCTGTTTTTAGGATATTCTTCACCAACCTGATGACCTTCACATGTGCTGGACTATTGTTATCTATCATTTGGTCTGTTTCCTGGTGATAAGGATTGTAGTTCCACAAATCTAGAGGGTGTCAAATAACAGGTGCTTTAAGCTTAGTTCTCAGTATATTCTCAATGGCCTAGTCCAGACGGGGTGAAAAGGACATCCTCATCACGTGTGAGGGGTGTTTTGGCACAGCGCTTCTAGACACCCCTCGCCCCTTGCACATGACGAGGGCGTCAAAATGGCGGCGCCCTGTACAGACGGGCACCGCCATTGTTGCGCAAGTGCCGCGTGGCATCCGCATGGCGCCACACAGCACTTACATAACGAGTGTGCCAGTGGCATAGAAAGAACCTGCTTTTTGCCGGTTCTTTTTCCGCCGGCGGGAAGCCTCGCTGTTTGGTGGCTGAGGCTTCCCTCCAGCAGAAAACCAGGCACCACCAGGCTGCCCTTTTTGGGCGGTCTGTACCCAACCTATATCTTTCACTATGATTTGTATCAGAGTGGGTGAACCTATGCCTCCCCCAAGAAGTTGCTGAACATTTTATTTTTTTTAAAAATGTTATTTATTTATATTGCACCTTTCTCCCAACATGGGGCCCAAATTGGCTTACATCATAAAGCAAAATACAGGCAAAACCTTAATAATAAATTATTAATATAGTAATAATTTATATATCATAGTAAGGTATAGAAACTCATCAGTTAGCTAGAAAGCCTAGCTTTCAAGCCAGGATCAGTAACCTTTGGTAGTAACCTGTTGTAATTCTTTTGGAGAGCCCTTAGAAAAAAAGGATAAACCAATAAGAAAAGTTTTCCTTTCTGAGTCATCACATGGCCTAACCTATGCATGACATGATTGACCTTTCCCAAGTAAGTCATAGAATTGCATTCCAAATCAATGGGAAATTCAACAAATTTATTTACAGAACAGTAGGTGGTGTCTGAAGGTCTCAACCACACTCCTGAAGGTAAATAACTAAATAAATAATACACCAGCACATCCCTCTCTTCCTACCTGTCAGCATTAGACCCAGCAGAGTTTTTATATTGCCTCAAAGGTCAAGATTTTCTTAAACTGATGCCAGCACTGGTAAGAATTGTTGTTATTTTGCATGCCTTCAAGTCATTTCTGACTTATGATGACCCTAAGGTGAACCTATCACAGGGTTTTCTGGGGCTGAGAGAGTGTGACTTTCCCAAAGTCACCCAGTGAGTTTGAATACACCTTTAGAATTTATCTTGCATAACTATGGCTGCAATTCAGCATAGCTCAGCTTAGCATAATCATTCCAGATGCAGATTCAAGTTAGACTGGCCAATATACCACCACTACTCCAGACTTACAGTACAGCCTCTGAAGCCCCTCAACATAGCCATTCTGTGCCTCTTGGGAAGCAGGTATAATCAGAGAAATATTTGGTTATAACCAGATACAAGATGATTATAGCAGTACTAAGATCCTCCAGATATCTCATCACTGCTGTAATCACTTCAGGTACTGGTGATAGCCAGAAATGGTCCTGATCCTGCCTCCGCCTCACAAGGCATCGGGTGGGTGGGTGGAGATGGGGGGTATCTTCAGAGGCTGTAAGTCCAAAATGGGCTTTGGCACTGCAGAGGAAAGAAGTAAATACTAATTTTCATTGCACCCCAGAAAGGACAAGTGTGTATGTCCCTAACAGAGTACCAGCCACTTTGTATATAAAGCCCTATTTTTTAATTAAATAAATTTTATTGTTTTAAAATACAAAACAAAACAAAATAATACAAACCACACACAAAAAATTACATACACATACACATTGGATTTACCCTTCAGTTAATCATCAAACATTCTACAGTTTAAATACACTGTCCCAGAAAACAAAAACAGAATTCAAAACCATACATATCTCTAATATTTTCTAGTCTTCTTACCTATTCTTATTATTTTCTTTCACCATCCGGTATAACGTCGTCCACATTCACTCTATCTTCCTTCTCCATTCTTCCTTTTACTAATTCTACCATACATACTGACTTCCTTCATACCAACTTTGTTCAAAAGTGTCAGTTCTTGGCTATCTTGTTTAACTATCTTATCTAACTATTTTATTTATTTGTTTTGATTGTCCATTACATTTATTTTTCCTGAGAACCCATCTTAATTGAGGCAGACTCGAGATGTAGGCGATTTTGAGGTTAACTACTGCTATTTCCTCCACTCTAATTCAAAAAAGGCTATAACTTTTCTCCATCCTTCCATAACTTTAGTATCAAAATCATTTCTTAAAGCATGTGTTAAAATGTCCATTCCCATACGTTCATACAATTTCAATAACCAGTCTTCTTTGGTTGGGATTTTTTCACCTTTCCACATCTGGGCAAAACATATCCGGGCTAAAGATATCATATAAAAAACAAGTTTTTCTTCATCTCTTTTCACATTGTTACCCATTAGGCCTAGTAAGTAAAGCTCTGGATTTAAACTTAATTTTGTACCCAAAACACTATCGATTGTATCATTTGCCATTTCCAATTTTTTTTGCTCTTTTACACGTCCACCAACAGTGAAGGAAAGTACCCTTTTCGTTTTTACACTTCCAAAAAGTCTCCTTTTTTGTTTTATATATTTTTGCCAATTTGTATGGGGAAAGATACCAAAAATAACACATAGAAATTTTCTCTTATATTTTGAGAAATCATCAACCTGCCAACGTCCTTCCATAACTTTTCCCACTGTGATAGTTGTATGGAATGGCCAAAACATTTAACCCATTTAATCACCTGTTCTTTGACGTCATCTTCCATTTCCAGTTTTAATAATAATAATAATAATAATTTGTTTTATTTATATACCGCTATTCCAAAGATCATAGCGGTGAACAGCAAGTAAGCTAATTAGCAAGTAAGCTAATTTGCCCCCAACAGTCTGGGTACTCATTTTAGTGACCTCGGAAGGATGCAAGCCTGAGTCGAGCTTGGGCCCTTTTGCTGGTCTTGAACTCGCAACCTTGTGGTTTCGAGTGAATGGCTGCAGTACAGGCATTTACCCACTGCGCCACCAGAGTACTGCATAGAATTGTCCAATTAATTTTTCTTTTTCCTTAGTCATAATTTTATCTAGATCAGATTTATCACCATCCAATTCAAAATCATATATTTTTACATCCATTTTAAATCTTTCAAAAATCTGTCTATAGCTGAACCAATTAATATTCCACCCTTCCCTAATTAATGTCTCTCTTGTTTTTATTTCAACTTTGCCATCTATTATTTCCCAAATATTTTCATCCCTAAACCATTTAATATCACCACTCATTTCTTTCCTATAAAAGGCTTCATGAGGAGAGACCCATCCACTTATTTTTAGGAGAATATATCTTTTATATCTGTTCCATATCCTAATCAAGGGTTTCCTAATATAGTGATTAATAAAAGTTTTGTTTTGCTTAGTTTTCCCACAAACAAGATATGCATGCCAACCTAGGTTTATTCCATCTTCCTCTAATTCTAATAAGATTCTGCTTTCCAATGTTACCCAATCTTTCATCCATAACAAGCAGCAGGCCTCAAAATATCATTGTAAATTTGGTAAACTAAGGCCCGTTACAGACGGGCCTAAAAGTGCGCGCTCCTTTCTGGACGCACCCAACCCTAGCACACGCAGAGCACACAAAATGGTGGTGGCCGTTCCACACGGCCGCCACCATTACGACGTCACCACCGCGCTGCCTCCAAATGAGGCAGCGCGGACGTGACGTCCTTGCACCACGCAAGGGCGCTTAGAGCACCCTTTACGCAGCATAAGAAGGAGCTCCGAAACGGAGTTCTTTCTGGAGTTTGCGTCGCTGGCATAGCCTTCAGACGGCTGTTCCAGCAGCGCACAGGAGCCCCAAGGACACCCCTTTCCAGGCCACGGGGAAGCGGCCTTTTGCCGCTTCCCCGTGGCCTGGAAAACGGCAGATCGGGCCTCGGAGGCTGCCGGTCTGGCAGCTGAGGCCCCGATACAGTGGGGAAAGGGGCGGGTGCAGGCCGCCCCAAACGGGCGGTCTGTAACCCGCCTTAGTTCCCCTGTCTCTCTTGAGTCCTGTAAGACCTTTAATTTAACCCTTGGTTTCCTACCCCTCCATATGAAATTGGAAATGTATTGATTTTTTTGGTGATTTGAATTCCTAGGTAGTTAACTTTTTCTTTTTTTTTTTGTAATATTTATACTTGCTTTTTCTCCTAATACTATCTCTTCATCCTTCTTTAGGTTCTTTGTCAGAATGTTTGATTTACTCTTATTAATTTTACAGCCCATTATCTCACCAAATGAATCTAACACCTCCAGGATTCTACTTATGCTTAGCAATGGGACTTCTGCTATTATGACAATGTCATTGGCAAATGCTCTAATCTTAAAATTAGTTTTCCTTGATTTTACCCCCTGAATCTTAGTATCCATTTTTATTTCTTTGATTAACAATTCAATAATTAATAGAAACAAAAGGGGGGATAACGGGCATCCTTGGTGTGTACCTCTCTGAATTGGTATGAAATTTGATTTTTCCCCCATTGATTCTAATCTGAGCTTTTTCATTATTGTATATTTTGCTTACCCAATTTAAAAATTTTTGACCTACATTAATTTTCTTTAATATCTCCAATAAAGTAGCCCAATTCACCGAGTCAAATGTCTTTTCAAAATCTAAGAATATTAGACCTAATGTTTTCTTGTTGTGTTTCTCATAAAATTCTAGAGTTCCAATATCACCCTTATGTTATCTCTTAAATATCTGTTTGGCAAAAATCCCCTTTGATCTTCCCCAGTCATTTCCGTCAGACATTTTTTTAACCGTTTAGATAAAATAGCTGCAAAAAAATTATAATTATTATTGAGCAATGGGATTGGTCTATAAATTGGCTGGATCTTCAGCATCTTTCCCTTCTTTGGGAATTACAATAATCTCCGCTTGCTTCCATGACTCAGGGATTTCTCCCTTCAGGGCCTTATTTATCACTTGATGAAGGGGGGGGGGTCACTAGTTCTTCTATAAATATTTTTTATAAAGCCACTGTTAGACCATTGTTTCCGAGTGCATATAAAGCACTATTTGACTGAAGATCTTTCTCCTTGGCCAGCTTATGTCTGCCCTGTGGCATGGCATCTTCTTCTGAAATAGGTGTAAAAATAGACCAGGTGGGGTCAAAATGTGGCTCAAGTGGTTCCTACCACACTCAGTGACTTTCATGTCAGTGGGGTGGTAGATTTACTCTGGGTTTTAGCCACACTTTAAAGGAACTATCTAAGGTACTGAGAGCCCACATAGTGTAGTGATTTGAATGTTGGACTATGACTCTGGTGAGCAGGGTTCAAACCCCTGTTTGGCCATGGAAACCCACTGGGTGGCCTTGGGCAAGCCACATTTTCTCAGCCTAAATGGATGGCAATGGCAAACCTGCTCTGAAGAAATTTTCCAATAATATTTATTTATTTATTTATAGTATTTATACCCCACCCTTCAGCCCTAAAGGCTATCAGAGTGACTTACAATTATTATTTTTAATTAGACGGTTCCCTGCCCTCAGGCTTACAATCTAGAAGACACGACACAAAAGGAGAAGGGAATAGTGGTGGGGAAGGGGATGAGGTCCAGTGGTTATTCTCTCCCTCTGAGGCCTGGACCAAGGCAGATGGACTGCAGGGAGGGCTCTCTTTCTTCAGGCTAGCTCTGATGGAGCTGGGCCTGCCTGGTCACTCCCTCACAGGCCAAAGGATGACAGTTATCATGGAGGGAATGCTCTCTATCTTCAGGCTAGCCCTGGTGGAGCTGGACCTGCCTGTTCACTCCCTCGCAGGCCAAAGGATGACTCTATGATAGGTTAGCCTTAGGGTCACCATAAGTCAGAAACAACTTGAAGGCACATGCAGCAACATCAACAACATCTAAGGTGCTAAACCTGTTTTGGGGATAGGTTCAGCACTTTGGCTAGCTCCTCTAAAGAGTACTGTATATTTTACAGAAGCCACCAGCTGCCACTTGAAACAAGATCCAGTGAGTCCAGAGGAAGGAAAGACCCACACCCAGCTGATAGTGGCATTGTGGCTGCCTTTTACAGACTCTTTCATTTTGATATGAAATGGAAGAAAGGAAAATCAGTTTTATAGGTGTCAAGTCAGAAAAGCTCAGACTTTCCAAGTCTTTTCTGGCACCTCTACCATTCCATAATTGTTTTGGTCAATCAGATAGAAAGGCACTTTCCAGTGACAATCATGTGAGAAACAGAGATATGATTCTTAAAGCTGCTGTATTTTCATTGCCTTTTTATAGTCTGAAGCCAAACACCAAAGCAGATGACAAAATCACAATGTCATCTTCCCCATCTCATTACCAAATATCTTCTCCTTAGCCTTTTGAAAGGTGACTAGCCACATCAAGGTAGATATCCCTTGCTCTCAGTCTCTCCTTCTCTTCTTTGGAATGATCTGTATTTGTTCAGCTGAACTGTCTGCTGTGCTGACTTCCACCATCCAAATTCCATTTAGGTGTAAAACATAGACGCTTATCACATAACACTGTTATACGAGTACTATAACTGCATGTCATTGATCCAATTGTTCTCTTGATCCAATTCCTACTTGTCTTCTAATCTCTATAGCTCCCTCCTTTCTGCCCTCGCTTCTCCATATCTTCAATCTCTCTCTCTCTCTCTCCAGTCAGACTTCAAACATGCTCTCATTTCCCCAATTCTGAAAAAAACTTCTCTTGACCCCTCCTCTTTGTCTAGCTATTGTTCAATTTCTCTTCTTCCCTTTCTTTCTAAGGTTTTGGAACGGGTTCTTTATTCACGCTGTCTTGAGTTTCTTGAAGCCAACTCCATCCTCGAACCCTTTCAGTCTGGTTTCCGCCCAAGGCATTCTACAGAGACAGCTCTCACTAAGATCTCGAATGACCTTTTACAGGCCAAGGCTAATGGCCTTTACTCTGTTCTCATCCTTCTCGATTTGTCTGCAGTTGATCACTGTCTCCTAATTGACATACTCTCTGACCTTGGGTTCTCAGACTCTGTTCTTGACTGGTTTAGATCTTACTTGTCTGGCAGATCTTTTGCAGTAGTTGCAGGTGGTCAGACTTCTTCTCCTGTTCCCTTATCTGTTGGAGTTCCCCAGGGCTCTGTTCTGGGTCCCCTTCTGTTTTCTCTCTACTCACTGTCCTTAGGAAAACTCATTAGCTCTTTTGGTTTTTCCTACCATCTGTATGCCGATGACACCCAGTTGTATCTTTCCACCCCTGACCTTTCTCCAAGGCTTGAACAGCAAGTTTCGCCTTGCCTCACAGCTGTCTCGCAGTGGATGTGCCATCGGTGTTTGAAGCTCAACATGTCCAAGACGGAGCTTCTTGTCTTTCCTCCTAAGCCCACCCTTCAACACTCCTTTTCTGTCTCTGTGGACAACATTTCTATTCAACCAGTCCAGCAAGCCCGCAGTCTTGGTTTTATCTTTGATTCTTCTCTGTCGTGTATCCCTCAGATCCAGACCACAGCCAAGGCTTGTAGATTCTTTTTGTACAATATTGCCAAAATCCGACCATATCTGTCTGCCTCTACTGCCAAGATCCTGGTCCATGCCCTAGTGGTCTCACGACTGGATTACTGTAACGTCCTCCTGGCTGGGCTTCCTCTTTCTCACCTCCGACCTTTAATTTCTGTCCAGCATTCAGCTGCACACATTATCACATCCACCCACCGCTCTGACCACATCTCTCCTGTGTTGGCATGCCTTCACTGGCTCCCCCTCCCTTTCCGCATTCAGTACAAGCTCCTGCTGTCGACGTTTAAAGCCCTCCATGGGCTGTTCCCCCCTTACTTATCAGACCTTATTTGTCCTCACTTTCCCACTAGGGCCCTCCGTTCTGGTAGTCAAGGTCTGCTGTCTCAGCCCAGGATTTCCTCTGCCTCATCCCGGATTCGCCCCTTTTCACTTGCTGCCCCTCACTCCTGGAACCTTCTTCCCCCACAAGCAAGAGCCATCACTTCTTTAACCAGCTTCGAAATGGAGTTGAAAACCATCCTGTTCCGAGAAGCCTTCCCAGGCATTGCATAATTGTCACTTGCTATTTGATGTTCTTTTGGGACCTGTTTATCAAACCATTTCTTGTATTGCTATGTACTGTATATGTATTATCCTACTTGAGAGTATGTATTTTCCCTGGATTAAGATTAACCATCCATTATGAAGCCAAGCCCTCCCTCCAGTCCATCTGCCTTGGTCCAGGCCTTGGAGGTAGAGAGGAACTGCTGGACCTCTTACCCTTTCCCTCCACCACTCCATTCTCCTTCTTTGTCATGTCTTTTTAGATTGTAAGCCCGAGGGCAGGGAACCGTCTAACTAAAGAGATTGCATGTACAGCGCTGTGTACATTTACAGCACTTCATAAATAAAGATTAATAATAATAATCATTAGTCTTGTCTTTCTCTGGAGTTTATCACAGGTAAATTGTGGCTTCCCAATGCTGTACCATAAGTTCCCAGCAAAACTGCTTTATGTTTTTTATCTGCTCTCCAGCTTGTGGTGGTGTTTGTTTATTTTTTTATATATTTTAAAAAGTGGAGTAGCACAATATTATGATTTCAATGTAATCCTATTAAGGACTAATTTCCAGAAAAACTATGGGATTCAGGGAACGTTTAAAGTGTACTCTTTAAATAATAAGTAAATGTACAAAATTTTACAGCGTACTCTTTAAAATAAAGAGTAAATATGCAAAATGTCAAAGAGCAATGTACCAACACAGAATCAAGCACGTGTTTGTTCATGGAAAAGACATTGGGGGGAGACGGAAATGACTTGGTGTGTGCTCATCTTCTTAATGGAGTGAGAGTGGTTCCATAATAGTATCATTACATAATTATGCAATTATACAATTGAAGCTTTCTGGTGTTTTTTGTTCTTTTTTCCATGAACACCATTCATAGAGCAGGAGGCAGAGCAAACAGGGTGGTGTAAATGGCTTTGGAAACAAAAAGGCATCAACACTTATAAAGTGATTAGTGAGGGAGTGGAGTTTAGATAATGCCTTTTTGTTTTCACCCTTCTGTGTCTTTCTTTGGTCTGTATGCTCAAGCATTTTGCTTCCTTCTCACCTGCAGATGTCATTTTCCCCTTCTCTCAAGAGGTTAATTCCTTTGTTTCCTTTGTTAAGGTAGGAGCATCCATGAAGGTCCAACCCCAACAATGGATGCTAGCTTACACCCACACATGAAAGCCACCTTTTAGGGGCTCTTGTAACCAAATGTAGGTCTTCTTTTGTCTATTTCCTTTCCTATCATAAAATAGATCTCCTAAGACAGTACTTACAAGAGCATCCAGAGTCATTTCTTCTGTTTCTACCACAAGTTGCATATTGCGTTAGCCCTGCTGCACTCTGCTTAATATACCAGATATTCATACAGATGGTATTGTTGTATTTCAAGTGTAGGAAAGTGAACACAGGAGCTAATGCCACTGAAGTGCAAAGGCAGTGATCGGGGAAAAGAGTGCATTGCTATTCCATTACCTTTCCAAGTACAGAAGAAGTGCTTATCAAATGAAGCAGCCCAAAACAACTCGTTAGTGTGATAATCATTCCTTTCTGCTAGCCACATCCCAGGACAGTTTTGTGATATTTCTCCAGATGTTTCTGGACCATAACTCCCAATTTCCTTCACCATACTTGCTAGAACTCGGATTTGTAGTTCAATGATATCTGAAAAGTTACTGCTCTAATTTGGAGGGTGCGTGTCAATCTAACCAATTTGCTACAATAGAATGACCTTCAAGCATGAAAAATCTTCCCAGATAGCAAATCAGAGCACCTATCCAAAGCAAAAAATTCCCAGAGCTGCAAAACCAGAAATCAAGCCAGAGCACTTTTCACTGTAAGAACGTCTTGGGCTGTACATACTACTGATCTTCCATCACTGATTGGAAATAAGAGCAAAAGAAGCTCAGGTAGGGGGAGAGAATGGGAAACCTTTGTGAGGCGTGATTATATTTCCTTCCCCAGATTCAAACTATAGCATTATTCATGTCTACACATACTAGAATATAATAATATATACCATTTACATCCTCTTTTGCCCTTTTTGGTGATGCATTTCTTTTTCTTCCCCCCCCCTCCCATTTTTTGGGATAGGGGATGATGTCCATGCCCTAGTGATCTCCCAACTTGATTACTGTAACGTCCTCCTGGCTGGGCTTCCTCTTTCTCACCTCCGTCCTTTAATCTCTGTCCAGCATTCAGCTGCACGCATTATCACTTCCACCCACCGCTCTGACCACATCTCTCCTGTGTTGGCATCCCTTCACTGGCTCCCTCTTCCCTTCCGCATTCAGTATAAGCTCCTGCTGTCGACATTTAAAGCCCTCCATGGACTGGCCCCTCCTTACTTATCAGACCTTCTTTCTCCTCACCTTCCCACCAGGGTCCTCCGTTCTGGTAGTCAAGGGCTCCTGTCTCAGCCCAGGATTTCCTCTGCCCCATCCCGGATTCACCCCTTTTCACTTGCTGCCCCTCACTCCTGGAACCTTCTTCCCCCACAAGCAAGAGCCATCACTTCTTTAACTAGCTTCAAAACGGAGTTGAAAACCATCCTGTTCAGAGAAGCCTTCCCAGGCATTGCATAATTGTTGCTTACTATTTGATGTTCTTTTAGTGCCTGTTTATCAAACCATTTCCTGTATTGCTATGTATTGTATATGTATTATCCTACTTGAGAGTATGTATTTTCCCTGGATGAAGATTAACCTTCCATTTTGAATCCAAGCCCTCCCTCCAGTCCATCTGCCTTGGTCCAGGCCTTGGAGGTAGAGAGGAACTGCTGGACCTCTTACCCTTTCCCTCCACCACTCCCTTCTCCTTCTGTGTCATGTCTTTTTAGACTGTAAGCTCGAGGGCAGGGAACCGTCTAACTAAAAAGATTGAATTTACAGCGCTGTGTAAATGTACAGCGCTTCATAAATAAAGGTTCATAATAATGATGATGATGATGATGATGATGATGATGATGATGATGATGATGATGATTAGATGGCCATCCTATTTCTGTATTAGGATTCCAGATCCAAATCAG
>NC_056525.1:40775667-40803547 GCF_019175285.1 Sceloporus undulatus | reverse complement strand
AAGAGCTGGATTGAAGCTCCATGTTCCAAGAGAAAATAATCTTTATTTTTTCTAATTGCAGTTTCAATTAAAAAGTATAATGTGGTAATCCTACGAAAGAAAATAGTAGGTTCATACTCTGAAGGACTTTAAAGATTTTTCATTGTTGATTTAAAGATAGCAAGGGCAAGGGAGAGAAAGCACCAAACCTACCTGAGAAACACTTGTAAGCCTGCAGAAGCCTCCTTTTACATGGGCCAAAATGTCAGAGGGATGGGTCAGGAGATGGGCCCTGTTCCACCTATAAATCTTCTGCTTGTAAATTATTCAGGAATAAGGTTATACCAGGGCTATTTCACCCCTTTGTTTGAAGAAGTGGAGTCTTCTTATGAACCAACATTAACAGGTGTCTACAGATTGTTCCAGAAAAAAACAGAAAAGTTGTATTGTTGAATTATAACACCAAGAATCATCCAGATCGCATGGCCCCTGTCCATGGTGCTTAAGGAATTCTGGAAACTCCAGTAAAAATAATAATAATAGCAATACCAATAGCATTTAGATTTCTGTACCGCTTAATAGTGAACCCTGCATATTCTAAGTGGTTTACAATCTGTAAGCTAATTCCACCCCACAAGCTGGGTACTCATTTTTCCAACCTACAAAATGGTGGAAGGCTGAGTCAAACTGTAAAAAGAAATAACTTTTTTCTATTTCTTATTGTACATAACATGCCTTCCTGATAAGATAACTGGCCTGGTCATTATATTTTGGAACTGCAGGGATCTTTTTCTCAACATGCTAAGTCCCAGGACCGTGGGAGGAAGACAAGAAAAAAAGTATTGAACAGAGTTTTAGGTTTGAAAACTAAACTGATAATGTTAAACTAGAAATTTAGAAATAATTTATTAACAGCCTCACTAACAATTAAAATCATTTAATCAGATTTTCCAATATTCTACATCATCTACTTAATTTCATTAATAAAGAGTGATGTTAAAGGTTACCAAGGAATGACAAGTTTACTTCAGCTAGATGACACCGATCCAGTGTAAGTGCAGAAATTTATGGCTGACTGCAAAGATCAGTCAGTGAATCAAGAGTAGAAAATTTTTAATTGGAAATGTCTTAAGCACCTCTGATGACATGCTGAACAACAGAATTACTGCATGCTTCCTACCCTCCCTTATCAAGACATTTGGTCTGTGGGCAATGGGGAGAAAAGCCAAGAGGACAAGAGAAGCCAAGGATTTGGTCAGACTGAAGTACAAAAATATTCATTTAACCCATGTCACCCCCATTTTATTCTGAAGTAGATGAGAGGGTGAAGAAATCTTACCACTTTAATTAGCAAACTGTGCAGCATTGTGTGAATAATAATAATAATAAACACAATGGAGGCTTGTAAAAGGGTTCAGTTGGATTTCCTGTTAAGCAGACATGGGAAGGACATGCCTTTAATTTAATTAAATGAACCTTTTAAGTCCAAACAAAGCAATCTAATATTACCCTTAAGCTGCATGAATCACTGAAAGAGGGGGTGGGTGAAAAGCAGAAGGATAGAAGAACAATAGAGAAAGTTAAGAAAGAAGGAAATGAGGACTGGGTTGAGAAAAAATGCATCTCATTAGCCAAGAATCATGCACAGCACAAGCAACAGTAAACACACTAAAGAAGTACAAAGCAGTTCGTTGCAATCCACCTCAAATAATAATATTAGAACACTGTGTATTATACAATAATATATAACAGACACCAGAGTAAAATCAAGAGAGGAGGAGAATTGAAGAGAATCACAACTCACTACTTAGAAAAACACACAAGCTAATAGTATGTGTGGTGGCGGGGAGATAAACCTTTCAGACCTAAAGGGCCTGACATACTGAAGGGTGGTAGCTGCTTAAGCACTAAGCAAACAAAGCAGTCTCCCCATATTATTCCATTACATCCCATTTTTCTTCCTTCCACTTCTTCTTCCTCTCTTGAACCTCAATCCTAGCTTCTCAGTTGTTTCCCAAATCGTCTTCTGCTGGGTTCCGCTGCCTAGCAACAGAACCACTTGATACCTTTCCTCCATTCCTGCTCCTTCTCTTAGGGCTTGCTGTTTTAATGAATCTTCCAGAGGAAGAGCCCACCCACTCTAATGAATTTTAATGTTAACTCAGAAAATTATTAAGAAGGAAATCTCGTGAATTTAACTGCATAGTTTGAAAAAAATACTCCGATGAGTTAATAATTTAATTACCGGAGTTAATTAACTTTACAAAATCTAGTATGGAACACATGTAGAAACAATCATAGATTAGGCACTGTATTATTTCTGACTTAACTAAGGAAGATGGTAGGGTCAGACTGATCCAAATAAGTTTTACATTTAATTTTTATACAATTTGACTTCTTTCATTCAGTTGAGCAGTTAACTGTGCCAACATGTCTAACTCATAATTCAGTTTCAAAATAAAATGACAGGGGAGGGGGAAAAACATGAAATTCAACTTTCAGAGCTATTGCTGCAGGCCTTAAGAGATCACAGTACATGTCTGGAATTGTTGCATATTTAAATGTTGTTTTGAAGTTAAAAGAGTAAAAGGCTTAAAATAAATATCATGTTTAAACAACTGATTAGGAATAAACAGTTCTATGACCTAAACCTATTACTGTTTAAATACAATGTGGAATGTGATTTATCTGCTTTTTTGTGTGTGTACAGATATTTGTAGCAAATATTATCACAACAGCGACACTATATATGGATGTTGCATGGTGTAGCAGAGAAAGTATTAGGAGTGAATTCAAATCTTCATTAAGGCACAATGCCAGTCTAATACACCACACAGGATTATTCTACAGGTAACATTTTCTTGAAGGGAAAAATGTAAAACATGTTTTTATTCTTTCCACTGTTTTATTTAACAATGTGTGTTTGTGTGTGTTGCTGTTTGCTGCTTATGACTATAGAGGAGTACATTAAAAGCAGAAGGATAATGATACAATAAATAAATAGTCTCTACTCCTCTTGTGCCACATCCATGTTCAAATGCAGTTGTCACTGCAGAAGGAGTTCCTCTGACTGTGAAGGAGAAGCTTTCCGTGGAGCAGCAACACGCTCAATCCTGTTGATCAGATTAAAGAGTGAGACCTTAAGTGAACATCAGTGGTTCCTATTGATGGTCCCTGTTTTCTGATTTGTTGTTATTTAATGATAAAGTTGAGGCTGTCATACTTTGGTCATGTCATGAGAAAGAATGACTCACTGGAAAAGACAATAATGCTAGGAAAGATGGAGGGATGTAGGAAAAAAGGAAGACTGCATGCTAGTTGGATAGACTCTATTAAGGAGGTCATGGGTATAAATTTACAGGACCTAAGCAGAGCAGTGGAAAATAGGGAGTCTTAGAAATATTGCATCCACAGGATTGCCATGAGTTGGGATTGACTCAAGGGCAGTAAACAAAAACAAGAAGCCATCAAGTCAACTTTGATTTACAACAGTGTTATGAATAAATACCTCCAAGAACCCTGGTCATCAACAGCCCCACTGAAGTCTTGCAAATTTAGGCCACACATGCCTTTCTTGATTAGATTAATCTACCTCCAAAGTGGTCTTTCTCTTTTCCTATTGCCTTCCACTTTACTGAGCATTATTGCCTTTTACAGTGAGTCACGCCATCCAAAAAGGGACATATGTGCACATTTGTCACCAACAGGATGCTGGCCAGGGACTCCCTAATTAGAAGTGTGATTCTGTTTCTCATTTGTGAAATGTTGGAGGCAATGAACTTTGTTACAAGAAATATTCCTTTCTGTCTGGCACAGGGTGAAAATCATGTTGTCCTTCAGATGCTGTTGGACTGCAAACTCTAGTCTTTTTCACCACAGGCTTTGCTGATTAAGGAGTTGCATTTCAACAACATCTAGAAGATCACATGACTCCCACCCCTGATTTAGCATTTGGATGACTCTAAAGGCCCAACAGAACTTTGTAGGAGCCTTCTTCACCCCAAGGTTCCTGGTTTGATCCAGCAGTGTTAGAAGAGGTTTACTCATAGCTCAAAAGGTCAGTGTATCATGGCTCTGTCAAAGTTTGGAACAAAAAGATTTTCTTCACCTAAATTTGTAAGCTTGGCAAAATTTCTTCTGACACATTTTCCCCATGGGGCCACTTACTTGGGGGGAAAGACTGGCCCTGACGAACTGTGCTGCTTAGTGCCATCACTTTTAAATAAGATACCAAGTTCTGAACAGTTAGTGATGAATGTCAGAAGGAGCCAAGCTCATCAGTGACAAGAATTCCCTCTGGGAGGGTTATTTGAGCCCACAAAATCCAGATCATTTATGCTAAACCCATCTGCTTCAACAGATGATTGTTCTCTGCTAGTTGAGTATGTCCACTCCATTTCCAATTTTTCTGCAGTGTATTTTAATAAAACATCTAACTTTTTTTTTTAAAAAAAGAATGCTATTTCTAGATTACCTGAACTGAAGGGTGAGGCACTTCACCTCAGTCAGCAATATATTGTAGGACAAAGCTGTATATGTTTCATAACCTGTTCTGTGCCCCCTAAGTCAGCATTAAATTATGGTAGAAAACATTGTCTGATCAGCAGTGTTGAACTAAGGTTTAACTGGTAGTTTCATCATGAAATGGCATGCTTTGCTTCTAGTTGCAACTTGTCATAGGCTAGCTTTGCTGAACTGCTGTAGTCCCCTCTCTCTGATCCTGTTCTCTGAAACAGTCTCAGAGAGTCAGTCCCCCATCTTGCAAACCCTCTGGTTGCAAGATCACTTGCCACTTTTACCTCAACTCCTTTCTTTTGTTCCAAACACAGGGGGTAATTTTCAAAGAAAGCTACCTTATTGAATCAAACCACTAGTCCACCTCACTCAGTATTTGCTTGTACATATTCCCTACCCTGATGGCCTCTAGATGTTTTGGAATTTTTTTCTTTTCTTTTTTTCTTTTATTGAGATTTTATCAAAAAAAACACATCATATTAGAATAAGTCATGTAAACCAGCACAATGTCAACAACAATTTATCCCCCTCCTCCCATCTTCTTTCCTCCTCTTAATGACCCATCACCATTGTTAGCTAGGGCTGACAGAGTTTCAATGTAAAATATCTAGAGGCCACCATGTTCGAGAAAGCTGATCTATACTGATTGGCAGCCATTCTCTGGGGATCCGGACAGGTCTTTTTCCAGCCATACCTGGAGTTGTCAGAGATGATCCACAATCTTTTGTATACAAAGAGTGTGCTTTGCAATGAAGCCAAGAAAATTCCATCAACATCAGCCCTCCCTTCAGCCACCATCGGGAAGGGGAGAGAGAGGCAGGCGAGCTCCAACTGCCTTCTTCAAAGAAGACCAGCCCTCCCTTCAGCCACCATCTTGAAGGGGACAGAGGCAGGCGAGCTCCAACAGGCCTGCCTGGAAGAAACAGAGCCCTCCCTCCGGTCCACCTGCCTTGGTCCAGGCCTCAGAGGGAGAGAAGAATGCTGGACCTGATCCCCTCCCCCCCCTCACCATTCCCTTCTCCTTTTTTTCCGTGTCTTTTGGATTGTAAGCCTGCAAACAGGGAACTGTCTGGTTAAAAAAATAAAATAAATGTAAGCCGCCCTGAGAGCCATTAGGGCTGAAGGGTGGGATATAAATACCTAAATAAATAAATAAACATACAAATCATTTGTTGTTGTTAACCATCTTTGAGTCAATCTTGACGCTTGGCAACCCTGTGGATGAGACATCTCCAAGACTCCCTATTTTCTACTGCTCTACTTTGGTCCTGTAAATTCATACCTGGACCTCCTTAATAGAGTCCATCTATCTAGCATTGAGCCTTCCTCTCTTTCTACTTCCCTCCACCTTTCTTAGCATTATTTTTTTTTCCAATGAGTCATGCCTCTTCATGACATGGTGAAAGTTTGGCAGCCTCAGTTTAATAACCTTGGCTTCCAGTGAGATTTCAGGCTGTTCTAGGACCCATTTGTTTGTCTTTTTGGCTGCCCACGGTATCCTCAACACTCTACTCCAGCACCACATCTCAAATGAATTTATTTTCTTCTTATGCGCTTTCTTAACTGTTTAACTCTCACATCCATACATGGTGATGGTGAATACAATGACTTGTATGATTCTAACTTCCATGCTCAGTTGTATATCTTTGCTGTTTAAAATCTTTTCTAGTTCGTTCATAGCTGCCCTCCCCGTTCTTAGTCTTCTTCTGATTTCTTGGCTGCAGTCCCCATTCTGATCAATGTTTGATCCAAGGTATGGGAACTCTATTACTATTTCCCTTATTGTCTCCGTTGAATTTGTGTAGATCCTCCAAGGTCATTATTTTTGTTTTCTTTGTGTTCAGCAGTAAGCCTGCCTTTGCACTGTCTTCCTTGATTTTCTGTAGTAGTTGTTCTGGGTTATAAGAATAGCTGGTGGAAACATGAGAGAAAGTCTTCTTGGTGGCTGCCCTAGCCTCCAAAACTTCCTTCCCAGAGAGGTTAGATTAGCATCTTTTTCACTATGTTTCTGCAGGCAGATAAAGACTTTTTTATTTCAGAAAAACCTTGAAAGACAGATTGGTCAAGGCAACTGGTCTTGGATAATGTGGAGGATTTTTTATTGCTGTTTTTCTTTTAATGACTTGTTTTAACAATTTTTAATTTTTGATAGCTTAATTATACATTATGAATTTTTAGCTATGCTTGTTTTAACTATTAAACTACCTTGAGTCCTGAACTGAGAAAAAGACAAGGAGGAGGACAAGTCTGCAGCTATACCTCGACTAACTAACAGAAAATCTTCTTTGGTACCAGAAGCAGAAACAACATGGTACAAACAGAATTTCTTACCATAAAAAAGAAGAGCAGTTTGACATATTTCAATAATCTTTTTATTCAAAGCTAACAAGAAGTACATGTGAAATGAAACAACCAGGCCAAGTAAGCCTTTCATAACTAAACAAAAACATTTTGAATCTTCTAGACACCACTTGAAAGCTTTTTCCAAAACGAATGCAAGAATTATTATTTTTTTCTTTTTTCACCAGCCTCCACTTTTTTATGGTTTCTGTTTTGATCTAAACTTTCTAAAACTTGCTACAAATAGCTAGTAAGGCATGATTATCTGTTCTTCCCCCTTTCTCTCTTCTGGTTTGCTGTCCAAGCATGCTCTGTAAGAAATTCTGGTGGCTGTTGCTGTTTACCTTGCCTGTTGCTGGAAGGCCCATACAGCAACAGTAGGATCAACTAGAATAAAATCCCATTCTCTCCTTGCTCAAGCTTTATTACATTGTTTATTACAGATACACTGCTGCAACCCAGCACCAAAAGTGTATTTCTTTTGCCTTTTATCATTCTCCCAGTGCTACCACATAGAAAACTTCCATCTGGACAGAGGATAAGGAAGCAATAGGAGCTGGACAGACATGAAAAGACTTTGAAAAAAGGACCTTCTTTGTCAGAGGATTTGTTAACTGAAGTATGCCTGTATTTGCTGTTCTACACCAGGATTATCACCTCTGGAGGATAGAAGCTTTCCAAGGTTTCAGGCAAAGGATTTTCATATTATGAGCTACATGATCTATTTAACTACAGATACTGGATGCTGAATGTTGGGCATTCCACATGAAAAGCACATACTCTTCTACCATTGGCCCATTATTCCTCCCGGGATCCACTTATAATTGTGAAATATAGGTCCGGTACAGACGGGCCTATTGGGCGCCCTCAGCACGTGCTAGGGGTTGGCCGAGGGTGCTCCGCCCACACGTGCCTCAACCCTAGTATGTGACAAGGGCGTAACAATGGAGGTGCCCTGTACAGATGGCCGCTGCCATTGTAACGTGCAGGACGTCTAGCGTCAGCATGTCGCAGTGTCATTATGATGTCGGCGCATTGCGGCGACATAATAGCGTCACAAGAACCTGCTTCTTGTGGATTCTTTTTGCTCCATGGGGAAGTCCTGCGGTCTGGAGGCTGCGGCTTCCCCGCAGAGCAAAACCAGACGCCGGGGGACCACCCTTTTTGGGCACTCTGTAGTAACTCCTGGACCAGCTACATTATGCTGTCCATCTAATTTCTCAGGGGCAGATAGAGACGGAAGACACTTTTTTTAAACCTACTGCAACTGCTGTTGAAATATGAAGAGACACTGAGTACACTGTTATATCAGTTTTTTGTCACTTCATTTATTGTGCTACTTCTTAAGGAATGTCCTTTGTGCTACCTTCACCGTATCACACCAAATTATAAATCCCAAGAGTCTTTAAAATTGAGCTATAGCAAGAAACTGAAATAACTGTAAACTGAGATAAAACCAAGCAAAACCAGTGGCTTGGATTCACTGCAAGACTGCCTGTATCATGTGAAGACAGTCTGCAGTTGAATCAGGCCTTTAGCCCTGCCCTGTGTTAACAGGGCAATATGAGGGTAGGGGAAAACCAATGCAAATGACCCATGTAGACATGTCCATAGTCTACAGTTCATATTCACAGTATGATTTATCAGACTGGTGGACAGAAGTGGCAAGACCTTCACAAAGTCAGTAGTGGCTCTTTTATCATGCAACAAAGGAAGTAAGATTTGCTGCCATAGTGACTGCTTTTAAATGGGTTATTCACTTCTGCTTCTACCTGATAATGGCGCTGATCTGTGCTCTGAAATTGCCATTTCAAGCATTGCTACTATTTTATGCTTCTTTGTTTAATTTTTAAGGCACATTATTGTGAATTTGATATTTTATTTTTAGTTTGTTTTATGATTATTTTATGGAGTGAACCACCTAATGAGAACTGTTCTGGCCCTGAAATGTTGTATGTCCATAATATCTAAATAAGCATACCTAACTAGATAAAAAGCAGTCTTCTGTGTTGTCCCTCCTTAAGAGAGAAAGACAAGAGAGCAACATGTATGAATAAATTATGCTGCCACTTAGCAGCCTTTCCATAGATGGTCTACTTCTCCCATCCTTTATTGAAAAATGCATCTGTCCCCTTCTTTTCATTAAATCATATAGCTATATATAGGCACTCATATCACATAACCCAAGCAAATCCAAGAACCAAAGAAAATATAGTTAAATAACATAACAAATAATACTGAAATTTGTGGCTACTGCTAACATCAAAGATGCTATACATGTCATGTGCAATCACATCAGTTAAAAAAGGTAATTATAGAAAGCTTGGGGACCCTACATTTTATTTTCAGAACCACAGCACATGGGGAGGGAAGGTTTTATGTTTTCCTCCTGTGCTACAGTCTCAATGAGAATCCTCCCTCCCATGCAAAAGCTGACATGAACCCTGGGAAGGTAGACACTCTTGATGCTAATGGCAGATTTTCTACCTGTATGCTAAAAACTAGCACAAGCAGGAGCAAATTCTGCTAATACTCTGGCAAGCAAGCCCCTCCCCCCAACAGTTGCAAGTCTGTTGGACATTTCAATAAATTGTTGCTAATTTGTTAGAATTTTTTTGGCAATTGTTTTAAAACCTATTAGAGACCAATAATGTTATTTCTGAGTATAACTATTAGAGATCAGGCATATTATTTCTAAGTAGCAATTAGTTCTACTTCCATTCATTCCTGGCCATATTTAGTCATTTTAAATTGTTTCTATAATTTAAAAAATAATGACTGCACAAACTAATTGACAATTTAACAAATGAATTTAACTTTAACATTAAATGTTTAAAATATCAAAAACATTAACCAATCATTAAAAAAATGATTCAATGAATCATAAATGAATATTGCAAACACAATCACTATATATATATATATATATATATATATATATATATATATATATATATGATACAAGAAATTATATATTAATCTGACTATATATCCAATGTCCTAAAAGTTCCATGTACCCAATGAAGTACCAGTGTAGGACTTGATTGTAAAAAATGTTCAATACATGCTGCTCAGTAGTATAGCAAGCAACAGTGAAGATAAATCTTAAAGTCTTAAATAAAAAAATAAAACATAGGTGCAAATGCATAGCAGATTCCAATTCCCATCCTGTGGTGCACAGCATTACAGGATGGGAAACACTTTTATTGGCCTCCATTGGCTAGTGCAAAGTGCATTACAACATGATGTGCTATGACACATCATGACACATCACATACACAGGAATAATTTAATACACATTTCACATGAATTGGTGACTTGTATGAGCAATTAAATACACAAGAGACTTAATAAGGGTGAGATCATAGCCACAATTTCAATACCATCCACAATAATGTTATCTGCACACATACATAGTTTCTGGGCACCAAGACTGATGGAGAAGGTAATAAGATCATGATAGACAGCCAGGTACAATTACCAGCATATCTACACTACACAATTATAGTAGTTTGATATCAGTTAACTGCTGGGAATCCTGGGATCTGTAGGTCAATGAAGAATTTGTACTGCTCTGCAAGAGAGCTCTGACCAACTCCCCCTAAACTACAGCATAAGAGCTTTCTAGCTGAGAAATCTAAATTCCTTACCAAATCTCAGAATTGTACAGAATGTATAACTACAAATCCTAGGATTGTATAGAATGGAACATGGCAGTTAAAGTGATTTCAGACTGCTGTAATGCTGTAATGTGGTTGTCACCAATCTCAGCCACAAAATAAAGGTATGGAGGGGGACACTGCCCTGCACAAACACAGCAGTGACCTGCCTGTAGCACATAGTACTTTTCAGAGTAATGCAGTAAATGCACTATAATGCCATAATGAAATCCCAGGAATTTTGTTTGCTGCTTCTTACACAAATCCAAAAGTTTATCATTTCCCAGAAAGGGCATATATTATATAAATGAGACTACTAAGCAAATGATTGATTACAGAATTTAATGGATCACATTTGATTTATTAGACACAGACTGTGTTCATCATCTATAGAAGTGATGTCACCCACACTGGCAGAGGTGCTTTGTAGATGAGAAAAATATTAGACAGTATACCAGATCTATAAAAATATTATACAGTATTCCAATAAATGAATTTGGAAAGAGGAGTCTAGCAAATGGAGTGAAAAGGACTCTTCAGTTGCACTTTTTTCTTCCAGTTCTTTAGGAGATTTTTGTGGCCAGAGACACAACTAGACACATGGTAGAAAAACTGGAATTAGGGTTTGCTATACTTTTTTTAAAAAGTGATCTGGAAGTGGATTGGAATTGTAGCACTTAAAAACAGGGATTTATCTCTATGTCATTTTCTACTAAACTCCCTTGCAAAAACCAAAAACCAAAAACAACCCCTTCTGTTTGCTCTGTGGGTGATCACAGGCAAAAACACTGGTATACAAAATCCTATCAAACTTTCGTACCCTTCAACTGTCCCACTTTAGCAGGGTCAGTCCAATTAATCCTCTGTCATTCCACTTTTTTAGCTGCTTTAAAAATGTCCCAGTTTCTCTATCCTCCTCCCAATTTCCCCCTTTTGTCCTCGGCTTACTTCAATTGCTACAAACCAAGTTCAAAGGGCAAAAGTAGTTTGCACTCAATTAATCTGGGCAGGAGGCCCTTTCCAGTAGGCTTGGGCAAAGTCAAATTTCTGCAGCCTGTCCTACCTTGTGTATTTTCCCTTATTAATAACTTTTGTCATCTTGATCACACTCTGATGCTACTTGGCCCTACATTTCCTGGTTTTCATCTGTGAACTATTAAGGTGCATGCCTTTCTTTGATTACTCAGCAGTACTGCAACTGAGTTATTCTAGTAGCAAATACTTTGGGAAAGGTGTCTAAATTCCCAGCAGGGACATAGCCAGGATTTTAGGAAGGGAGGGGGTCCAGACTAAGTGCTACCATTATAATGGGGCTTGGGTGCGGCAGTGCAGCAGCACACACCATTCATTTTTCTAATGGAAGGGGGGGGGCTGGACCCCAAGATCCCCCCCCCCTTGGCTACATCCCTGTTCCCAGAATTTAATACAATATGGAGAGAGAAAAGGAAATAGCAGTTCCACATGGTAGGACTGACATAATATCAAATTGCCTGGTACAAAATGAGAACCAAAAGGCTATTTTGAGGACAGTGGCTATGTACATCACACAACACAATGCTCTGTGACATTGCTCTATTATTCAGTGAAATCCAATCACACGTTTTGGCTGCTATGAATAATAGCATTTATTGTGCCATTAACCAGAATACCTCTGAATAGAATATATCTCAGGGGTTTCAATCAAATTACATGTGTTTGAAATGCAAGCTCATCACCGAGAGAGAAAAAGAGACCAATTTTGCATACTTGGATATTACACAAATAGTCGTGCGCTGGAGGAATTCCCAGAATAGCCTCCAGAGAGTTCCAAAATGGTTTCAGAGAGTTTCAACAAGGGCAGCTGGTGATTGATACATAAAGGGCTGGTTAACAGAAAACTGTTCATTCTCAAGTGATTGAATTAGAGTTGTATATTTTAAATAAAACGTGTCAAACCAAAATCTTCCAAAATAAATGGTATTCAATGAAGAGAATGCTGTGACCACAACTGTTTGTTAATAGGCAATGAAGGCAGGTTGTTGTTGCTGCTAGATTTTTTGGAAGATGGGTTTGGACAACGAAAAGATGTTTCCTTAACTGCCATAGCTGCATCCTATGGAATTCTTGGATTTGTAGTTTGGTGTGGTGCAAGAGCTCTTTGGCAGAAAATTTTAAATATCAAACTAGGCAATAGGACAGATGTGAACTGATCAAAAAACACTAGCAATAATGCATTTGTATGTATATACACAATTGTAAAAGATACTATCAAACATTCTATGAAATTGCAATAATACCTGTCTCCAAGTATCATGTCAATGTCTCCAATTATAGCATATTGTGGTATTCAGAACCTGCTATAATCACAAAAGTCAAAGTTACAAATACAAACTAAAAACATGCTAGGATTCCATAGGATGATGCTATGGCAGTTAAAGTGGTATCAAAGGCATATAACTGCATATTCTCCAACAATCATCCACCTGAAGTGGCTGCCTCACTACTTTGCAGGCTAGTTGATCAGATGCCCAATTTTCATATTACTTTCCGACATGAAAATGGGTTTGGTCTGCCTTTTATGAGGTGCTTCCAAATTATAATAACTCATTCATCAATGGAAGGCTGTGGAAGCTCCAGCTTATCTGGGTTTAAAAGGATATCTTGTCACAGAACTGACTGTGACTAACCACCTGCCCATCTGCCTGTCAGTGAGGGCAGAACTACACATTATCCTGGCCAGTAAATGTTTTTCTCCTAACACAAGCCCATGGGAAGGTGAGGGCATAAGAGTGCAGCTATTGGGGAAAGCTGTTTCTGTTTATTTTACCATGCACTTTTGTGGATTAAAATCCCTTTCTTCAGATGTACTAATGGAGGAAAACATTCAGCTTTGGTGCTTTTATTGAGAGGGTAAGGGTCAGAATTACATGTGATATAGACAAAGCTAATTGCTATATCAAAGCATAGTCATTCACAGCATAATAATTCTAGCATCTGTTAGCTAATACAGTGGTTATCAAAATTTCTCTCTGCATTTTATTTTGTAAAGCTGCAATCCTGCTATATAACTTATGGGTACTTTAGGAGAGATAGAAAGGTGTCTGAAAAAACTGGGCTCATGATTCTTGGAAATGAAAGAAACTGCACTTCTTTTGCATGAACAAGACAGGAATCTCCTGGGACTCAGTAAAGTGAATATAAACAATAGAACACAGAGGTACCCTACACAATATTTTTATGTGTGTTGTTGTTGTTTCTAAAACTCTTGTCTCCTAGTTCCAGAGTGTGGACCAAACATATTTTTAATGAATAAACCTAATTTGTTGTTGTTTGCCCTTTAACCATGACTTACTATGTAAAATACAAATAAGGTCAACTTGTAAGGTACAAGGCCAGGAAGTATTTTTTCTTTCTTTACGAAGTGTTCTATCTGCTTAATTGTTATAAACAAATTGCATTTATTAATGCAAGAGAAGACTGGATTATCTGCAATGCAATTGCAGCTTTTTGCAAAGGGAAATCTCTTATCCTTTATGGGCCGGTAATTCTTTTCTCAGCCTGACTTACCTCACAGGGTTGTTGAGGTGATGATTAGGTAGGGAGGATAACAGCCACATAAGTTCTCTGGAGGTAAAGTGAGCTGTATACTGATGAATAATAAATTATTTACATAGGAGTAAGATTCACTGAACACAGAATTTACTTCTCTACAAATTCGCAACACTTTTCCTTGGTGTAGATGAAGAGAGAAGAATCAAAATGAGTGATTGAATATGGTAATGAAAATAAATATGGTACCTTCATTGGTTTCATTATTTCATTAGAGAGGGGAGAAGACAATTCAAACAACTATCAGCCAACTGGACCACTGAGGCAATCAGACCAACCATAACAAAATATGTCATCTTCTCCAATAATGTCTTTTGAAACTAATTAACTTGAATTTGGTTAATTTAATGGATCAGAATACATTACAACTTATGAATAGTTTTAGGTTCTGATGGCTTCTAACTTAAATTGTAACAAATTAGATTTTTTGTACATTTCAAAGTCTGCTCAGCAGTGAACATATTCAGAGACCAAGCCTTAATTCCTAAGGTTGGTCTCAAAAGCTTAACAGTGCTTAAATTCTATGCCATCTGCCCTGAAAATCCTCCTGTTTGATTTGATCTATGAGTTTCCTAGGAGATGAAGCCTGCCTTTCTAGTATACTTTGCACAGAAGTGCCTAACACCCAGGAGCCATTTTTACTCCCTTGGACTTGTTGATGCTTTGCACAGAAGTGCCTAATACCCAGGAGCCTTTTTTATTCTCCTTGGACTTGTTGATGCTTTGCACAGAAGTGCCTAACATCCAGGAACCATTTTACTCCCCTTAGACTTGTTGATGCTATTGCTATTTGCCATCAAATCAGCTTAAACTTGTAGTGACCCAATGAATGAGAGGCCTCCAACAACTCTAAACATCAACAGTTCTGCTCAGTTGGGGCTGGTAGCTTCATTTGAGTCAATACAACTGCAATGTGTTCTTCTCTTTTCCTACTAACTTCCACTTTTCCCAGAATGAGCAATTTTTCTCGTGAGTTATGTCATCTAATGATGTAACCAAATTCAGTAGTCTCAGTTTTGGTTTCTAATGAGGTTTAAGACTTGATTTATTCTTGGATATATTTGTCTTTTGGTGGTCCGTGGAATCCATAACACTCTTCTTCAGCATGATATTTTATTGAGGCTGTGTGCACAGTATCCTCACAAGAATGATGATGGAACATGGTGGGGCTTACTTCTGAAGTCACCACTTTTTTATCTCTGGCTTTAGGACCCATTGTCAGTGGATACTGAGGTAATCACTAGCATTCAGCTTATATGTATGGAGATCTGTTTGGTGTTGATAATGAGGAAGATCTCAATTTATGTTTTAGACAGAATTGTATCTGAAAACATAGCTGAACAAGCCAGAATCATGCATCCTTATTTTAAAGAAAGAATATTCAACAAACATGTTGCCCTAGGCAATTCATTCAGTGAATAAACTGTTCTTACAGCTTGGATGTTTTAACTCAAAGAACTTTGTCAGTAAACAGAATTAAATCCCAGTTCCTTTTCTAACTACTTTTCATGTCTTATGGGGAAACATGATAAGCTATTCTCTTGCTCTCTCTACATTTTCTTGAGTATCTAAGCAGCAATAATTTAGGAAAGATGTATGCATGTGTATAAAAACTCTTAAGTGATGATGCTAGACAGAACATAAAAAAGAGGGGAGGAAGGTATGCTGCAGGGAAAATGGGAAAGGTGCTCACCTTTCACTGTACTTAACAGATGTGTATTTGGCCTGTGGTGTACCAAGGCAAATATAGGATGCAAAGCAAGACAAAACCAGGAAAAAAATGCTTTGCCTGGAGAATGATGGAACAGATAACAGCACCCTCTATAGACTCAGGATCTGTTTGTGCAGACAGCCCCTAAGGGGTGGCTGCCAGATGCCCCTTTTACAGCCAGATCGGGGCCGCAGCAACTGCACGCTGTGGCCCTGATCTGGCCTTTCCAGGGCGTGAAAAGGAGCCACAAAAAGCAGCTCCTTTCTGCACCCTGGAAAGGGACTGATAGCCACAGCATCGCAGCTTCACAGCGCTCCTTCAGCACTGCATTATGCAGACACAGTGCCAGAGGAGCGTCATGACAACATGCCTCAAGTGGTACAGCACGCATTGTCACACCACCTTGGGGTCGGAGCTGGGGCGTGCGTCATATAGCTGGTCTGTACAGGGCCTCAGTCTCAAATTTAACATGTTTAAGGCCTCCTTAGTTTAAAGTTGGTACACCATGCCAGCACTTTTGCCTTTTTCTGTGCAGTGGTAGAAAGGGAAGACAGACATACTATGCTGTTCCCAAAACAGCTTATTTCCCCAGTGCCTCCCTTCCTTCACATGCATTGCTCATGCAGCCTTTTTCCTTTTCCCATCACCACCTATGCTAGTATATGAAAAGATATAAAAGGAATTTCTTAGCACCTTTGTGACTGTGTTGCTGATATAGTCAAACCACTTTCCTTTTAAGAAATGGGAATTTTTAAAAAAAGATTATAATGTTAATGATAACTAACTGCCTTTTGAAGGAGGCCTTGGAAGTAATTAATTAATTACATTCTAAAGTAACTTTCCAAGCT
Source organism: Sceloporus undulatus (assembly GCF_019175285.1). Classification (NCBI taxonomy): domain Eukaryota; kingdom Metazoa; phylum Chordata; class Lepidosauria; order Squamata; family Phrynosomatidae; genus Sceloporus; species Sceloporus undulatus. The sequence goes on along the minus strand of NC_056525.1, from coordinate 40,786,907 downwards.
CTGTATCCAGCAATATACTACTGGATGAAGTCAAGAGGTTTAAGAGATTCAGAATATCAAATTAATAGGCCTTGATTACAACTCCTTAAGCAATGAGTGTCTGTCTGTGATCAAGTAGTGAAAATGATCAAGCAATGAAAGTATTAGTGTATATTTCTTGCATTCATGCATATTTGCATACCCTTTTTATTTACAAATAGAGGCAGATGGGTTCCATTGTTTAACAGATTTATATTCTTGGTAGGTTCAAAAACATCATCGGGGAACATTTATAGAAACACACACACATATGCACATTTATCTGGACAGTGAAGAAAGTTGACAGGAAGAGAATTAACACATTTCAAATGTGGTATGAGACAATGGATATGGATAACATGAATGGCTAAAAACTACTAATGAGTGGGTCGTAGAGCAAACATGAACTCCCCTATGTCCAAAATGACTAATCTGAGGCTGTTGTACTTTGGACATATCATGAGATTATGTGACTCACTGGAAAAGATTATAATGTTTGGTAAAATGGACGGCAGTAGGAAAAGAGGAAGAATGCATTACAAGTGTACGAGTCAACCAGGAAAGCCACATCTGCCCTACGTTTGCAAGACCAGAGCAAAGCAGTTGATGACTAGGGCTCCAGGCAAGCTCTCATTTATAGGTTTGCCCCGAACTGACTTGATGGAAAATAATAGCAAACCAAGAAAAAAAAGGGAGAGTTGTCCACAGTAAACAGGAAATTCCCCTCCGACTTAATGATTCTGTAAGTCAATCCTACATACATTTACTCGGGAGTAAATTCTAGAGTTTTACACAAGTAAGCACCTTTGAGTCCAGAGTTTAGAAATGGGAATTTTATCAAACAAAAATTCTTAGATTTCTCAACCAGCATAGCCACTATACAATTAGATATAGTGGGGCAAGAGCATATACTTACAGTTAGGGATCCTGGAATTGTTCTTAAGGTGGTAGGGTTCCAACATTGGCAAGCAGGTTCTTTGTTAATTTTGTCAACTTGCAGTGGAAAGGAGATCATGTTTCCCATCCATTATCACTGAAACATCCTTAAATATGAAAAATCTTGCAAGCAAGCATAATTGGTATTTAGAAGAGTCCTCTTTGTGTTCAGGATGGCATATTCCCAAAGAAGTGTGCCTAGGAAGCTTTTTCGTATTCATAGGAGAAATATTAAACAACAGTTTAATATTAAACAGTCTTGACATATCTCAGTGCTTGATCATTTAGTACATTTCTGATGGATAATCCTTGAGAAGGCTCAACTACATAGAGGTTTTGGTGATCCAATCTTGCCACATCGTTTTGGAAGCTGTGTCCCTCCATGTCTAGTTTTGGAAGAAGGAGCTCCCTGCTCCCCATCCAGTTTCAGGGTCCATACAAACATTTGACTATACAGAGGCCAGGAGGGGAGACCGCCAGCCAATCTCGGAAAAGTAACATTTTGGACTTGAATTCCTGGAATGCCCCAGCCATTGGCAAATGAGAGATATGAATGCAGGAGAAAGAGTGTTTGGAAAAGAAAGTGAATGTATATTTCACTGATTGGAGGCTTACATTTACATTCAACAGTAATCTTTGAAAAACCTAATTTGTTCTCTTGTGCAATGAAAACCCACTTTAAAATCAATCTCACTCTACAAGTAGCCTGAAATGTAGCCTAATCAGGTTATTCAAGGGGGGGAAAACCCCAATCCTGCTGTGGAAAAAAATGTCTCAAAAGTGACAGAGGAGTATTCTTCATTAACACAAGTTCCATGATCTTTTTGATACACTTTTTCCCCAGTGTGCTCAGTTTCTATCTTAGATTAGGCACTATGAACAGCAAAGTCTACAAGTTTATTGCTTGAACACTGAAAAACATAGCACAAATGAACACCACAAGCAAGTGTGAGTGAACATAATATTTAGAAGTGACTGCCACCCACTCATGCCAAAGACCTTAAATAGCAATCAATATTGCTAATATACAGCAATTCATCTGGATGAAATCGTTTAAAATGTTCAACCTAATCGTAACAATTGGTGTAATGCAGAGAGGCACCCATTCAACTTACAGGTTTCACAAAACTCCCTTAAATCTTCCTTGCTCCAAGGGCAAAGCACAAACAGCATGCCTAAGAGATTATATATTATACCGTGGTATAAATGCAGCAGATCCAAAAGTGATCCATACCCATGCAATTTGGAACCTGAAACACATGCACCTTCTGTGTGGATGCTTCTTGCTTCAGATGACAGTACACCTACAAGGCCCTAATGTCCTGTTGTATGAAACATAATACCTGTCATACAATTAGGCACTGACAGAACACCTGTTTTGCCATATGCTCCTGTGCAAAGCAGTTCCAAGGAAAAGGCAAAATGAAGCAAATGCTCTCTGCCAGGGAAAGCAGTGTCTCTCATTGCTGTGCCTTTTGGACTGTACACTAGTCTGAAGCATTGTTTGTGATAAAGGTTTGCCACAGATCAGTGACAAATACAGAGATATGTTTTAGTTATTTATTTGATCTATATCTATCTTACTCTTCTTCCATGATAGAACTGAAGGTGATTCTCTTACAGGTACAAGTTAGACCATGGACCCTTTCAGACTACATAGTTATAGCAGTGCACAGGGCTATGTTTCTGTCCCATGGAATCTGGGGACTGGCAGAAGAGAATTAGAATTAGAAGTTGAGCTTTCATAAGACTGGATTTCATAAGATGTAGCCAGGTCAATTAAAATGGAATAATAGTGCTATAAACCACCTCAAGACGGTTTATACTAGGAGAAAGGCAGGATATAAACAAACAAACAAACAAAAGGTGTGGTGTGAAAGGACTCCAGGATTGTGCACACTTCAGAGCACTGCGGCCATTTTCTGGCTCCTCCAGAGTTCCAGAAAGTTCTAGCACCCTCACACAGGAACTATTTTGGAAGACTGAGAATTATATTTCATCATTTTCTATTTCCTTTTAAACAAAATAAAAACTAAGGGCATTTTGGGATCTGATCCCAGCAGGAATTTTTCAGCTGAATTTTTTGGTTAGAGTCTGGGGGCACCTAGGATTCCCAAGGGCCATGAAGGACCCCCCATCTCGAAAGTCACTTGGAACGGGTGGTCCACACAATTTGTGCCCTAGAACAAATAGTGTAATTTTCGTGGTGTGTGTGCATGTGCACAGATATCTCCCAATGCAGGATTTTGGTCACAACTGAAAATAAAACAGTACAGCTAAAAGCAAAACAAGATCCTATATTTTAAAAAATCTCAGAAGTATTTCTTGCAATTTATGGTATTTGCATGATAGAACAGAATGTTTTAATTTTACTTAAAACATATATAACTGTGGTTATGATTAAGCACAACATATTATTATAGCAGGAAACATTCACCTGAAAAAGAGACTTGACTCCTTATATCATCAGCATTCAGCATTGTGATGCATTGTCTCACACGCAGGAGTGTTGGATTCAATTGTAAATCCCTCTATTAGGGGCCTAGGAGATTAGCATCCAACAAAATTTGCTATGGCAGTTCAAATATTTCATTTATAGAGGGTGCTGGTGTGGCACAATGTTATTTCTCAGATTATGGGTTGTAATAATACAGATAATTTCATTGAGCCTGAAATATTGCAAGTGCTTTCTTGGATATTCATCTTTCTGCCTTTGAATTGGCTTACAGTAGAGCTGTGGGTGCAACAACAAAAAAAGCAGGATGTACAAAAGATCATAGAAAAATGGAAAAATACAATTCATGGATTATATGCAGCCCTAAATCCATTTTGAGAGCTCAAAACACACACACCCAGCACCCATCTCATTTTTGCCAGTTTATTTAAACTGTAAAATTTTGATGGAGGAAGTCTGGAAGTTGTAGTCCACAAAAGTAACTTTTTTCAAACTTATTGTTTGCTTGGTTTGCTTACTCAACTGGCAAGGGCTCTTGGGGGCACCATTTAAAACAGGTATAAAATATAATTGAGAACCACTGTGGTGTCGTGTTTTGAGCCTTGGACCAAGACTTTGGAGACCAGAGTTTGATTCCCCACTCAGCTGTGGAAATCCATTGCTCTCTGCAATCACCTTTCATACTCCAGAAAGCAGCAATTTCACCTAATGATCTAAATCATTGGAGAAACCAACTGAAGGAGATATTCCTTCAAATCTAAGCTATTAAGATGATTGGAAAGTGCTAAAGCAGGCTTGCTGTTGAACATTAAGAAAACAAAAATATTGACCACTGAGGTACTACAGGAATTCAATATAGATAACAAGGAAATTGAAATAGTTAAAGATTTCACATACCTTGGATCAATAGTTGACCAGACCAGGGATAGCAGTCAAGAAATCAGAAGAAGACTAGGATTGAGAATGGCAGCTATGAAAGAATTGGGCAAGATCTTAAAATGCAAAGATGCCAAACTATCGGACCCCGGGAGCAAAAATAATCCACTTTAAAACCTACTGGTTTTTTAAAGTGGTTTATAGGCATATAATCCTGATTATACAATAAAACCCGAATCAAATTCGAAACTGAATGGGAACGATTCCGGGGCAATGGGGATCAGATTCGGGGTTAAATGAGAATGATGCCCCCTAAATTCGCACCCTAATCCATGTTTTAGGCCAGTGGGAACGCCACCCAAGACTGAACTCTCCCTGGAAGCCAAGATAACTAAATTAAGATTGACATACTTTGGGCACATCTTGAGAACAGATGATTCCCCAGGAAAGACAATAATGCTAGGGAAAATAGAGGTCAGTAGAAGGAGATGAAGACCAGAAGGAGATGAAGACCATATACTAGAAGGATAGATTCAGTCAAGGAGGCCATGGCCCTATGCCTGCAGGACCTGAGCAGAGCAGGGGCTTGGAGGGTGTCTCATTCACCATGAGTCAGGGTTGACTTGAGGGCAGTTAACAAGTGACTACCAGCCATGAAGGCTCTGTATCACAGTGCCTCTAATAACAGAAACAGAATGCCTCTTAATATGAGCTGCTGGGGAGTATGCGGGTGCTATTGCAAGCCCTGTTTATGGACTTGCCTTAGACAAATGGTTGGCTACTGTGTGGACAGACTGTGTGAACAAAGCCTGATCCAACACATCTTTTATGTTCTTACATGACTGTTAAGAGTTATTTCACTTATTGTATATTACAGTGGAGAAGTTTATATGTCTCTAGGGTATGTAATTGAATGGGAAGACTTAATGGGATAAAACACTTCATTCTACCCTTTTTATGGTTAAAATAAGTTTCTACAGCTAGGGTTGGCAACCTGATACAAAGCTGTTTGGGACTACAGCTGTCATAAACCCCAGGCAGCATGTCCAGTGATTATTGCAACCACAGTTCACAATATCTGGGAAGATCTGGCTGTCTATCTTTAATATGGGGTGTCGTTTTTTTAGTTAGGAGAAAAAAGTTGTATTACTCTTCTGATTCAATCTTAATTGGCAATACACTATGCTAGTGTAGCCATAAGTTTACTAAACTAAGGATTTATTCAACCTATGTATATGGTGATCATAATTTGATGTGAGATAAATTAAAGGACATGTAGAATGCAACAAGGCAGAGGTTTGGGTAGGATATATTCCTTTTGCTAGGGTGCTTCTCCTGATGGGGCTAAAGCAACTATGGAAGAAGAAGTGAGAAGATGAGATTGTAGAATAGAAAGCGAGGGCAACCCCCCCCCTCGTCACCCTTTTTGGTCATTCAGTCAACATTAAAAGTGCAAAACAAACTTCATATGGTATCATCTCAGCTCACTCTGTTTGGCTGTCCCTCTAAAGCCTATTCATAATTCTGAATGCATTCTCCAATCCCTTATTACTCTCTGTTTTAATTACATGCTAAGCTTTATGCAAACATACCAAGCTCTGTCAACTGTGTCCAAGTTGGTAGAAGAAATTGAGACACATTTTGGAAAACGAAATTAACTGAATTGAGTGATGAAAAGTGTCAGACTGCAGGCTCAGGAGGCTGACAATCGGGAACAATCACAGATGTTGGGCTACCCTTTGCAAGAGAAGAAGAAAAGGCAGGATCCTGCTGGGCCAAGGAACAGGGGATCCCCACTGCACTTCTCTATGTAATTTGCCTCTCAGAGCTGCTGTACACATTGCCAAGGGTCTACAACAATTGTCAGAGTTGCAACACACATCCCTAAAAGCTCCATCATCCCACATGGCTAATAGCTATGTGGATTAGACCATCAATGGCTGCTAGCTGGAATGGGTATGTGACTTGAAGTACCAAGGGCAGTAATCCTTTGTGTACCAGTGTGCATCTACACTACTCAGAAAGAACAGCTTGATACAATTTTAATCACTGTGGCTCCATTCTAGGGAATCCTAGGATTTGTAGTTTGGTAGGTACTAAAAATTCTTGCCAGAGAGCTCTAGTGATTTCTCTTTATCTATAGTACTTGAGCTTTCCAGTAAAGAACTCAAAGTGCCTCACCAAAGTACAAATCTCAGAATTCCATAAGATGAAGCCATATCTGTTAAAATAGGATCATAGGACATTACCACATAAGCTTTGGTCTCATCACAACTGTGTTAGTAAAATAAAATGGAAACATACTAGTTTAGGAGCACTCATTATCACACATCTCTACAATAGTGTGACTGGGCTGTTTGTGACGATGGCCTCTGGGGTTCTCTTCTGCACTCCTCCTTAACCACGTCTTCCCGCTGTATGCCCTATCTTGCAAGCATTATTTTTTTGCTGACCAACTCATTAATAATGAGACCAGACTCAGAGAACTGGGTTATAAAATGGGCAACTTTATTTAACTCAACTTATTTAAACTTATTTCTTTGAGAACTGCAAAAAAACCAGGGGGGAGAACCTTGTGTAGGAACAGCTGGCGGATAGTCTGCTCCAAGACCAATTCCCCAGCTTCCAAAAGGCGAAAACACCTGGGCCCCAAGGGCAATCCATAATTGGGTTGCTCCCCAGCCGGCCCGCATCCGGAAGGCCAACCCAAGACTCCCCCACTTAACTCGCCAGACTTAAGTGAGGGTTTAAATCTCAAGCCAGCCCCAAGGCAAGTCTCTTTCCCTTCACGTTTACTCGCAAGACCTAAACGTGATTTCCAGAGACCTAGCTTCACCCTTTAGGAAGGTGCCGAGGTGTTCACCGAAACATCTATCTCCCCCCGCCTATGTGTGAAACCTATTTATGACCACACCCATGCCAATTGTCAAAGTCCTCAACCAACAGTGTGGGGTAGGCGAAAAACCCTTGGAAAGGGGAGAAAATTCCTACCCGGCCCCAAGGCGACCAGAATTAATTTTCACACTGATGTCGAGGTGGGAGGGTGGGCCAGCGTTTGAAGCCAAGTGAGAGGAGTTTGGGCAGGAAAGCCTCAAGCAGGCTAAACCCCACCCCCTCCTCTGCCAACAGACAGCAGAGCATGCTGTTTTCCTTTAAAATGCTGGTCTCTCTAATGAGAGGCCAGCAAAATCTCCTCCCCAGCCCAAATGGTCGGGGAGAAGCATTATATGTAACACAATTGCAGAGTTATGTTAATGTGATTTAGTAAAAAAAAGAGAAAAAAGTGGGGGGAGGGGGAGGAAAACAGCCTGCTTGGGAATAGGCAAGGAAGGGGAGAGGAGGAAAATCATGGCTACTGACACCATGTGGCTGCCCAAAATCAGAACTACAATAGGAGGAACTTATCACACCAGTGACGTAATGAGAAAGCAGCACAAATGGAAGCATATTGATGGGTGTACTAACTGTACACCCATGGTTAAATGCCTGTACTGCAGCCACTCACTCAAAACCACAATGTTGCAAGTTCAATACCACTGAAAGGGTTCAAGCTTGACTCAGGCTTGCATCCTTCCGAGGTTGCTAAAATGAGTAGCCAGATTGTTAGGGGCAATTAGCTTACACCTTGTAAACTGTTTAGGGAGTGCTTAAGTGCACTGATAAGCGGTATAGAAATGTACCTGCTATTGCTATTGCTATTGCCACTAACAGTCTGAAGGCAAAACACAACAAGACAGACATCTTCATGAGATAAGTATGGCTAAAGATGCTGTTCTCCAATTTTAATTGCAATTTAAAAGCCTCGTGTGATAATCTCCTGTGTAGCAGCGATTCACTATCAGTTGCTGGGGAATGTGAAATGAGAATGCAGTTGCTGGTAGGCTTCTCATAGACAACTGGCTGATTTCTATGTATTATTTATTTATTTATTTATTTATTTCTATAGTGCTGTAAAGATACACAGCGCTGTACATGTGCAAGCAGAATATTGAGCTAGAAAGAACTTTGATAGATTAGTATGGGATGGGAATGGGACCTGAGAAGAAAGGGAGGGAAGACATTTTTATCTTGTACAGAATTTTAGGTAATCAGATTTTGACCCCACCCCCAAAAATAAATAAATTGTGGACCTCTGCATATTACACAGCAATAAATGTTTTCCATCAACCAGGTGCATGTGTTACAGGGAGCTGCAGCCAGTCCTGGTTCTCAGATGCATCTACCTGTATAATTCATGTGTTTTTAAAGACCTGAGTGTGGCAGTCACTCTTTAACTGTTACCTTACAGTATGCAACATGTGGTTCTCCCAGATGTTTTTAGTGGCAGTTTCCATCATCCTTCACCATTGATTATGCTGGCTAGAGTGATGAGAGTTCTAGTCCAGCCATCTGGAGAGCCAAATATCACCCACTTCTGTGTTAGGTGTACACATTTCTAAAGTATAACCTCTCACCCAATCTACAGAATTTATTATTGTATCACATTTCCCTGCTTGCTTATTTTCTTTGGGACACCTATGATCTTTGAACTCTGGCTACTTGGCTCTCAAAGTTATACATTTCCCCTTTTTCCAGAACACCACAAAAGGGCTGGGTTATACATGTATAGGTGCAAGTTGACAAATTCAATATTTATTCATAATATAATGGAAATTGCTAGTATCTAATGAATGGAAAGGGAAGCCTGAGGAGATGGGAAATACAGTCAGGCCTCTGTATCTGCAGGAAATCCATTCTGGACCCCCCTTTGGATACCAAAATTTGTGCATGCTCAAGTCCCATTTTTCTTAATGGTGGCACAACCACATGCATGCACCAGCATTAAGAAAAATGGGGGCTTGCCATCTGTGGATGGCTAAATCCAATATGGAGGGTGGACTGTACATGCAGAGATTATTTGGGACCAAACTGGAAATAGAAATCAAAGGCAAGAAAGTGTTGGCATGGACACAGCCCAAAACTTATTTTAAGTGGGCCCAATATTTTCTTATTTGGGATTGTATGTAGGCTAAAGTTAAAGTTCTAGTTAAAGTTCTAGTTAGAAGTGAACTAACTGAACTGTCAGAACTGAACTGAATTCCATCCCAATGGAATAGGTGGCACTTAGGACAAGCCTCTGCTAGGTTCTTCCATGAAGCCCTACATGGCTTGGGTCCAGCTTACCTGAGGGAACGCCTCCTCCCATACAATCTTTCCCACACTCTCAGGTCCTCTGGGAAGAATCTCTTGCAGTCTAAGAAAACCAGACTGGTAACGACTTCCCAGAGAACATTTTCTGTTGCTGCTCCAAAAGTCTGGAATGACCTGCTGTAACAGATTCGCCATATAATATCTTTGGAGGCCTTTAAGAAGGCAATAAAAACGGATCTCTTCCAGAAGGCCTTCCCAAAGTGACCTCCTCGGAATGTTCACTCTCCAGTTGCATAGCTGTTCCCACCAGACAGTGATTGTGATTGATTTTATTGACTACTTTATTGGTAGCATTTTATTGGGGATTGTTGTTTTTAACGCTATTTTAAGGTGGGAGGGAGATAGGGAATTGGATTTGATATGTTTTGCTATGTTTTTTACTTGTGGCTTGTTGTGTTGTATTTTCATTGTTCTTATGTTTGTTGTTACCCGCCTCGATCCAATACAGGGGGAGACGGGATACAAATATAATAATAATAATAATGAAACTGCAACAGTAACACATAATGCTATTTTGTTATAACCAGTTAGAAATGCAGGGCTCCAGCTTGGTGTAAAACATGGACGGCCATTAGGAACTTTATATAAGAATGATTGTAACAGAGAGCACACCCAGCTGACCAATCAGAAGGCAGCTGAGGACCAGCCAATCGCCTGTGGGCTGGAACGTTTGAAAATTCTGAACTGACAGTTGGGGAGTCAGTTGGGACTCAGGCAGTAGAAGGTTCAGTTGGGGGTTGGAATGTTGAGGAGTTAGGACCTGGAACCCAGAGAAGAAGGGTTTTCAGGGGTTAGAGGAAGATGGTTAGGGGTAGAGTCTGAATGGGAAAAGGCTCCCTACCATTATACTGCCAGGGCTCTAGAAAAGAGAGTACCTGGAGTAGAATATCCTGCGGCGGGATAGTGTTAGTTAGGGGAACTGCTAGGTCCAGAGAGGGACTGGATTAGGTTGATGAGTCTAGGGAAGAGAGGCTCAGAATAGCCAAACTCTAACAGGGGGTTGTGGTTATATTAGATCATAAGAGATATTGTTAGCCTTGGGGCCGGAAATAGGAAAAGGAATTGTCTAAAAGGGATGCGAAAGTCCCAATACAGTGAAAGGGAAACTGGGGAAAAGAAGAATAAATATAACCAAGTAACCTGTGCCTGAACTAGAAGTTACATAATATCATTTAGTTCAAGAATAAAATGTCCAACTGTTCTGTTTAATAAAGTTTATATTTTGGTTTATATAAAAGCTTGTCAGTCATACATATCAGCTCCACGCTACTATATAAAGAAAAGACCCTACCGCCAGCCATAAAAAAAGAGGATAACCGTTACATAATTGGGTGGCAGCGGTGGGATAACAGAAGTCCCAGGGGCTTGCCATAAAAAAAAGAAGGCTTGTGGTTTGGACATCCGTGACATAAATGGTGGCAGCGTAATAGATGGTAGCGGTGGGATAAGTAAAGCCCAAGCGCCTGCCATCTTTAAGAAGGGGTCCGTTACAATGATAGAGGTGAAATATTTAACAGATGGATGAAACAATAACAAGTGGAATGTCACATGCAAACGAGAAGATAGCTATACTGGCACAAATAGATGGCAACCAAGAGTTCAGCTGTAGGGGCTAAAGTCGTTTGAAATGAAGAAGATCCCAAGTAAAATGACTCCATGAAGAATGACTGCACTGCCAATAAACTCACAGCTTGTTCTGTAATAAATAAATAATAAACGCTTTATTTTTATACTGCCCTTCTATCAATCAGGGCGGTGTACAACA
>NC_056525.1:40686673-40775657 GCF_019175285.1 Sceloporus undulatus | reverse complement strand
TAATAAACAACACAGATACAACACAATAATAAAAATACAATTAAAAATTACATTAAAGTAAGTCTAACAAACACCCACAAAAGGCAATAACCTGTCTGCCTACATATAGCCCTGTTAGCTATTTGTGGCCAGAAAAAAGACATCAATTTTTGTCAAGCACTGTTGCCTGGTCTCCTAGAAACAATCCCACCTCACCTGAGGTGGCCAAGGGAAGAGGCTGTTTATCAACTTCCATTCATTCCATTTGTTCATTTGAAATGAGAATCTAAGCAACTGTCACACAGAAAGCATATCATATAGTCTTTTAAAATAAAATTGTATGTAAGGATTATTTTAGTCTGTCTTTATAAAAGTCTGTATTTTTATGTGTTTTTAAAGATTTTTTTTAATATCTGTACTGTTTTAAATGCTTTTATTTGTTGTGCATCACCTTGGGAAAGGCTGGAAGAAAATACATAAATGCTATAGTATACATACATACCTTGACTGTAATGTGAAATAGTAAAAGGGTCATTGGTCATTGAGAAGTTCTCTGTATGTTGATCTCTAACCATAAATTCCTACATGGCAGAAAAGTCCGGGTTATGGGAGCATAACCATAAACTTTGGGATTTCCTTATATCCTGTTATTTTAAAAGCAGAGCATATAGAGGAAACTCCACTTTAGGCAGAAAATTCATTAGAATTCCGTACGCAATGCTGCACCATCTGTACAAGCAGTTAACTGAGCTGCTGAACATTTCTGAACTGTTTCATTTTCTGCCCTCTTCTATTTATATATAGCTGTAGAAAAAACTTTTTGAGTATTTGCATGGAAGGCCTCAAAATCAGGATTCATCCTGCTAGTCTTATCCCTGATCTCCCGGTGCTGAGACAACACACACTCTCAACAGACTCGTAGCAGCACATCTGAAGAGGTGGTTTCTATTCTGGGGAGAAAAGTGGGTAGAGATCATGAGTCCTATGTACATTGCAGTATATGCCTTTGGACACCCTCCATATAGAAATTACAGTTAACATCTGGATGTCTGGGAAGGGACCAGCAGAACCTGACACTTTTCTCAATGCTTATTTTGTATGTATTCTAAGCATCCATCTAAGGCTCCAATTTCTATTTGAGCCATAGACTTCTTCTCTTTTGCTAATTTATTTGGCAGCATGCTCATCAAGTTTCTGACACTTCTTGCTTGTCCAGGATAATCAGGCTGCAAAGGAAGCTCAAAAGGAGCTGATAAGCTCATGTCATGACATCCCATACATTCAATATGATATGATAGCTTAAACCTAAAAGCTGATTGAATTAAACAGACCTGCAGAGGCAGAAAGTCCTCTAGTGCTGATCAAAAATGGGGTTTTCTTTTCTCAGTATCTTGTCTTACAAAGTCTGAATAATGTTCACATGTGTCATGATGGCTAGGCAAGAAAACTCAGTATACTGCAAAGGAACATGCATATTACATTAACATGGGAGAGGGATTGCTGGTTGTCAACTGCACTGGCTCATAGAGAACAGTTATTTTGATTTTGATGTGTCGTGAACAGTAGTTAAGTAAATGCCCATGATTATGTGAAGTGAGAAGAGAGCAAAATAGAGAACTCAGTCTCCTGAGTGCTCTCTTTTGGGCACTCTAAAATGTGACAAAAAGAATTGGCTTATGAGACCAGAATCCTCTTGGTGCATTATGCTAGTGTAATGGTCCATTAAAGAGCCAGCATTCAAAAGTGGTTTAAGTGTTGGATTCCAGGAAACCATAGTTCAAATCCCTGCTCAGCTATGGAAACCCAGTGGGTAGTTTTGAGCAAGTCATACTTTCTCAGCTCAAGAGGAAAGCAATGGCAAATAAATCTCAGAATAAATCTTGTCCTCAGCCCCCAAAAAACCTTCTGATAGGCTGGCCTTAGGATTGCCATAATTTAGAAATTATTTGAATGCATACGATGGGATAGAAATGGTCCACTATGTCTGCAATTGTACTTTTCTCCCACTTTTGGAATAAAGACGAAACAGTGGCAGCAGGCACAGGACAAGGTGGCTTTTGATGCTAAACCATCTACTGTATTTCCAAATGCTTGGATTCCCAGAAGAAAAGGTGTCTGTTGATGCTGAACCATCTACTGTATTTCCAAATGTTTTGCTTCCCAGAGGTTGGCATTCTGGGAGAGGTGACTTAAACCACTGACTGTTCCACAAGTTAGGCAGTTGTCCAAGCCACCCTTCTAAGTAGTTAAGTATAGGAGACATAGACTATCTAGAGACAGATGGCATAGTTACACTGGCATAGTTACTCAGCAGGATAAAGGCCTATCAAGGTGCTTGGCAGAGGAGATGGAAGGATGGAGAAGACAAACCCTCTTCCCAGTTCTTACTTGGCTTCTTTTCCTTTCCTTCTACCAGCATTCATTGCCTCAGATACAGTAAGATGTTTTGTTTGGAGTACCTATACATCACCATTTTGGCCAGTGCAGATTACAAAACCATTAAGGCAGCTGGGAATGAAAGGAGATCCATTGGAGACCTATTTGAATAGTCATAAACATAGGGATCCCATATCAAAAGAAAGTGCCAACTAGCAGAAATGGGTAGCATAGGTCTCATACAGACAGGACAAAATAAAGCTGCTTCGGGTCACTTTGGAGGTATGCTGTTTCAATGATGCATACGTACTAAGAGTCTGGAAGCTGCGCCAAAGCTGCGCTCTAGTCCTTAGGACTGGATTGTGGCTTTGGCGTGGCTTCCAGACTCTTAGTACGAATGCATAATTGAAACAGCATACCTTCAAAGTGACTCAAAGCAGCTTTATTTTGGCCTGTCTGTATGGGGCCATAGATAACTAAAGAAAGGTGGAAAGGAGTTCTCAAGGTATGTCTGGAAGTCTGTAGTGAAGGGCCGTATACAGACCACTCTGTTTGATAAAAACCAAACATGGCTTCCAGGAGCAAGAGGAGACAGTGGGAAATGGTGCATGGTGACAAGGAAACTGAATGTATTCCAGCATTTGAGTGGGAGTAAGGAATACTTCCCTCTCTCCAAACCAGAAATTACCTATGAGATGAAGCTAACAAAGAACTGGGGAGCATTCCTGAGTTCCTTTCAAAATGCCTTAATTTATCACAGTTGGCCCTCCGTTTTCATGGGGGATCCATTCCAGCCCTCCCCCAATGAAAACAGAGGCTAGTGCATATTCAAGCCCCATAGGCTTGAATAGGGTGTGCCCCCATGCATGTGCACCATTGAAAATAGCAGAAGTTGCCCCTCCACGGATATTCAAAGTCACAGATCTCAGATTTAACACTGTATTATACAGTGGGCCCTTGGTATCCACTAAGGTTTGGTTGCAGGACTCTTTGGATACCAAAATATGTGGTCTCATTATACAATGGCATAGTGAAATGGTATTCCTTATATAAAATAGCAAACTCAAGCTTTGCTTTTTGGGGTTATATTTTAAAAATATATATATTTTCAAGATGTGGATGGTTGAATCAATGGATAAAAAAAATCCATGAATATGGAGGGACAAATGTATAGTTATAGCATAATGACTCCACTTTAATTGTCTATGGAATCCTGCCATTTGTATTTAGTAAGGCACTAGAATTCCCTGCCTGAGAATTCTGAATTCCCTATGTAAATTGCTAATCCCAGGATTTCATAGGATGGAACCATAACCATTATTGTGGAATAATAGTGCTATAAAGGCCCCTCAGTAACAGTGTTGCAGCTGGGGTGTTGCTGTTGCCAAACAGTGTGAAGTAGATCCAGTTTTAGCCATGTAAAACTAGGCTAGTGGAAATGGACTTCCTTGTCCTTCTTCTGCACAGCAATCCTTGAACATATTTTATAGATGTCAGGGGACACTGCTGAATGGTGTAAGTTCTGGTGAAAGCAGGAGTTGGGTGGATCCCACAAAAATAGGCAGAAAGCCACCTTTCATGAGTGGAATGTTTTTCCATCAGTCAAAGGTAGGTCCTGAATACAGCCTTGAAAGCATGCTTCTACAGAAATCACATACCCTTTCAGTTCTTGTATGGATGGAAATTAATTCTCTTCCCACTTATGGAGAAGATAAAAGGCATACTTTTTCTACACAGAGGGCAATGTACTTTTAGATTTTGAAAGTGTCCACATTTTCACAATTCAGTGTCCTCCCACAATTAATTCTGCACATCAGACAGAGGCAGTGAAGCAAGGAGTGGGCATCACAAAGCACTCCTGGTTTATTCATCATCTCAGCTGTCTTTTAGCTTTCATTATTGATGATCACATTTCATAGTGTGCCTTTTGAACATGCCACAGGATCTTCCTATGAAAGTCATGAAATACTAAGAGCAAAGCAAACCTCCTCTCCAAAGGCAATTGTGTGCTGAGCAGTGGAATGGAAAATGTAAGACAGAGAATTTACAAGTGTCATCACATGATAGAGATTAATTAAGGTTTGGAGAAACTGAAGGTTCTTATCCATACCATAGTGTTTCCAATTTCTATGTATGTTTGTGAAAGCTGAAAAGTGAAGAAGAAAACTGACAGGAAGAAAATCAACACATTTGAAATGTGGTGATGGAAAGGAGTTCTAAGGATAAAATGAACTGTTAAAAAGACAAGTGAATGGGTAGAGGAAATCAAGTCTGAACTATCACTAGAAGGGCTGCTGACTAAACTGAGGCTAGAATACAGATACAACTATATTACTTTGGAATATTAGTATGCAAATAGATCTTGTAGTATCTTTGAAAGTAACTGAGCAAAAGGTTGCAGCATAAGCTTTTGTAGATTTGGTGTACTTCCTCAGATGCATGGATACCAAGGAGGTAGAGCAAGGGCCTGAACAGTCCACTCCTAAAGGGGGGGGCTGTAACCCCCTCTGTCTTTGCTGGATTGGGATCATGGCAACTGCACACCACGGCCCCAATCTGATGTTTCTGTGGCGCAAAAAGGGGCCATAAAAAGTGGCTCCTTTTTGTGCCATGGAAAGGTTGCCATAGCCACTGGTTCCACAGCTTTTTGGCGCTCCTTTGGCACTGCATCATCTGGACGCAGTGCCAGAGGAGAGCCATGACCCTGTCTGCTGTGTGGTGGGACGCACGGCATCACGCCAGCATGGGGGCAGAGTTGGGGCATGTGTTATGTGGACACCACGCCCCCCGCTCTGCCTTGATGCTGGCCTTTATTGCCAGTCTGTCAAGGCTGATAGTCTACAAAATCTTATGCTCAGTTTGTCTTAAAGGTGTTACAAGATCCCTTTGCATACCGATGGACTGAAGTGGCCGTAGTATGGATATATCATACTTGGTCATGCTTGGTAAAGAGGAAGGCAGTAGGAAAAGGAGGAGGCTGATCTACAGATGAATTTGATTCAATAAAGAAAGCTACAGATTTCTGGAAGACCTGACTGAGGCAATTGATGACCAGGGCTCCTGAAAATCTGTCATTTCATATGGTCACCATAAACTGAAGTTGACTTGATGGCAAATAATAAAAACAAATACATTGATGGCTCCTAGTGCTACCAATCAAAAGATAATGGGTCGCTTTTCTATCTTTTCTTCTTTAATATGTGTGTGTTTTAAAAGAAAGGTTGGGAAAGGTGCTGAAATAAAAAAAAAGTTTACAAGTCGAAGATGGTGCCGGACCAGAGAAGCAGGAACATTTTTGCAAGTTGTTTCTTTTTTTTTTTTTTTTTTAAGCATCTGGAACTACTCTCAAACAGCATGTTTGTTTCTATTTGTAAAGTCTTGTCATAGATGACAGCATTCTCAGCATTTAAGGATGGTGACAAATTTTATTCTGTCTGAAATTATCTAATCCATGACTCCAATGTACATATTGGTTACAGAAGAATGAAGAACACACTTTTACTAACTTAAAGATAAGACTCAAATGTTTTCCCTATGAGTATTTTTAGTGATAACACATGGCCACGACTAGCATGCATTCAGTAGCAGCAATATGGGGCTTCCCCCCAAACCCCAGGAAATTAAGCATCCATCTGAATTTGTAGTGAGACTGACACGCACCACCAAAAGAGATTGTTTGGGGTAACTCTCTGGTTCACACAACATGATTTCACAGGACTAAGTAGGCATGGAAGGAATCATTCTTCTGCTGAGCATACACAAAAAGCCTCACTGATGTATTCTTCTTGGCCTGGTAGTTCAGAAGACAAGAACATGAGCTGACCACCTTTCTTGGGAGAATCATTTGGCTTAACTGTGAGAAGCATGGTGGAGCTTTCTGTTTGTATTTTCTGTTCACAGTTCAGAAATCATGCAGCCTTGTACATGATGTTGGACTGCAGCTCTTAGCAGCTAGATAAGCCAGCTAGGCCTGCTGGGACTGCAATTCAACAACATATGGAAGACAAATGATACCCACCCATTTTAGACAATATCATTGGGCAATACTGAGAATAGTCTGACCAAGCATATAAAGTAGCTTTCTGTGAGTCTGAAATCTTTAAAACAGCATATAATCGTTTAAGCCTCTTAAAATTTTTATTTACAATTATATATGCATTGACTTGTGGTTTGAAAACAAAGCACATTGCCCAAGAGGCTTGAATTAAAAGCATACACATTGCAAATACACAGGCTTGAACCTTGTGGTTTAGGCTCACCGCAGTTCTGCAATCTATTTTTGTCTTGGTTGTGTTTTTCCTTCCTTCCCTTTGCTACCATCTACTGGAAATGGATGAATGTTGCATCTTCCTTGTCTACATTTCAGTAAGAATTTTATTTGGTGAGCAATATTCTTTAAGAACCATCTTGACATGCTTGGGAGAAATCAGCCATTTTTCTTTGTTCCAGATTCTTACTTGGTTATTAAAATAGTTATATCTCATCTTGTTTCAAAAGATCTCATGCCAACTTAAACTAGTTTAAAACACAATAATTTTATGCAGACTAAAAACATATTAAACTATTCAACAAGTAAAAACAGGACAACTCAGTGAAAAGTGTTTTCTTTTCTTTTTTAAAAACCACACCATGCACATATGTAGATTTATATAAAATCAGATAGACCCAAAGGCTTTAGTAAAAACCTATGCTTTACTTGACACCAGAATATCAGCAGATTTGGTGCCAACAGAGCCTCATGAGGAACATATTCTATATCCAAGGTGCCACAGCAGAGAAACCCTTTCTCACCAAATTCCCAAAGTTTATTGCCCAGACAGTGGACGTCTCCTCCTGCAAATCTGAGACTCTGAGCTGTTTAATACAGAGGAGATGCTCCTTCACGTATTAAGTTACTTAGCTTAAGTTGCTTACTTTGTCTTTATTGTATACTACTTAGTATTATTTAGAGATATTTTAATCATGTAATGTTTAAATACAAGGAGAGATGCTCCTTCATGTACAGTGTGCCTGCATCATACGTGGGCATCATCATATGCTGAATGCCACATGGGGAGAAGAGGCGGTGTGTCCCATAGGGAACAATGGGGTGTGCGCCCATGGCTCGTGCGTGCAGTGTGCACAAGCCCCATTAATTTAAATGGGTCTCCAGCATAGGTGGAATTTGCTTTACGCAGGAGAGTCTGGAACGGATCCCCCACGTATAGTAAGGGTGCACTGTATTAAGTTATTTTGCTTACGTTGTTTACTTTGTCTTTATTGTATACTATTTAGTATTATTTAGAGATATTTTAATCATGTAATATTGTTTTAGATTGTACACCACTTGGCAGGTTTTTATTCTTTTTTTCTTATTTTATTTGACCCTTACTATGTAAAGCACTGTGCAAACCTTTCAGCACTCTATAAATAAATGTTAATAATAATAATAGTAATAATAGATTCCAAGTTGTTTAGAACTTTGAATGTCATCATCAACACTTTGAATTCAGATTGGAAGTGTATTGGCAGCCAGTGGAACTGTACTAAGACTGGTGCCATAGTTTCTGTGCAATATTCCAGTTGAAAATGTAGCTGCTGGTGAATGAGGTACTATGTTTACATTATCCTTGTCCAAGGAAGGCCATAGCTAGTAGACCAGTCAAAGCTGGCTCCAAAAGCTTGGACCCAGAGTGCATCTGGTCTTTCAGTGACAGAGATGGATCTAAGAGAACTTCCAAGGTATGCAATTGCTTCCTTAGGGGTTTCTAACCCCATCCAGGGAAAGTAACTTACCCAATTCCTGGACCCAAGAACAAATCCACAAAGCCTCTTATTGGGAATCAGCTTTGGTTTATTGGCTTTCATCCAGCCCATTACAGCATCCAGGCACTAGTTTAGCAGCTATACAGCCCCAGCCAATTCCAATGACAAGTACTTGACTGTCATCAGCATGCTGATGGCTCATAATCCCCAATTATCTCTCACCTTGACTTTAAGTAGATATTGAATACAAAGGAATATGGAATGGAACCCTGCAGCATCTCAGAGTTTAATGGCCATGGGGATGAACAGTAATCCTCCAATGCTATTCTCAAGAATCAGGCTTGCAATCTGTTCTTTCAACTGCTTGCTGCTCAGAAGTGCTTTCTGCAGCTGGCTTATATACACCTTTTTCAGCATCGAGGATCATTCATCAAAAATATTTGTGTTATTGTGTTATTTCTATCAGATCAATACA
This sequence comes from Sceloporus undulatus, assembly GCF_019175285.1. Taxonomy (NCBI): domain Eukaryota; kingdom Metazoa; phylum Chordata; class Lepidosauria; order Squamata; family Phrynosomatidae; genus Sceloporus; species Sceloporus undulatus. The sequence continues at coordinate 40,767,082 of NC_056525.1, read as the reverse complement.
TTTTTGTACCATTGGTATTTGTATAATTTTACTGATATAATAAGCAATGTTGTCATAATTTTTTCCCGAATACCACACACCTGTTTTTCAGCTCTAGTATCAGGTAGATTAGAGACTTCGTCTGGCCCTTTGTGCTTCAGATATTAGTGAAAAGGTAGTAATTCCTACATACCTCTGTGTCCAGGGAGGTCATGCGATGATACAACAACAGCCTCTTTCAAAGCAGCAAGCATCCTCCACTCCATGGATCCAGCCAATTAAAACACCTCTGCTAGATCTTATCAGCCAAGATGAGCAAGGACAGGTTCAAGCTTATATATAGCAAGATGAATTAATTCAAGCATCTTGTTCACAGCAAATGAAATTGATTCCAGAAAAACTGATCAAAAACAACACTAGGCACTTCCTCAGACTCTACAATAATTGTGGTGTCAAAATCTGAACAAACGTAAGGTATTTTCTCCTTGAAGTGCCTAGCAAATTTGTCTCAGCAGGCAACCAAGTGTTCCATGCCCATTCTCTTTGGGCCTGATCCCAAAATGTTGCTCACCACTTGGAACAGCCCTACTTAGTCACACATTGGGGATGCAATAGTAGAGGCACAGTATGACCTACATACACACAGTGAAGAGTCTTAAATCTCAATAATTTTCTTTTCTTCAAAAATGAAGAAAATTGCAAATGTTGATAAATTCTGTCAAACCAAAATCATCTCTCATTTTCAATAGATACAATTGTTCAAACAACAGAGAAAACTTAATTGCATCAGCTGGATAATTCTTAAACATGATGAGCCTCTCAGAAAAATGAAGTGGCATCACTAAAATACAAGGCTACATCGTCTGGTCTGCCAACCTCCATAAAATTCTGGGAATAGGACAAGGGGGTTGGAGAATAAAAAGGTATTTTTAAGAAGGGCTGTGTGCATGAAAGAAACTGGGACTTTAGAGGATCTGTAAAAGCGTACCACCAGAATGATGTAAATTCTATGTTCTTGGGCAAGATGAATCAAAGGTCTGAATTCACATAAAGCAGTTTCATACATTCAGGTGGGATAATATAAATGGAAAAGTCAAGTATAAATTGTGATTATTTATTTTGATATGATTAGAACTCTCCGAATTCCACCCCACCCCACCCTCCACCAACATGGCCATGCTGGCTAGGGCATTTTTAGAATTGTAGCCAAAAAAGTAACTGTTCCCAAGCATTATCACAGTTTGAGTAAAAAGTAAATAACACCAAAAGTGTTTTTGACTATTTCTGTGATCACCTTAATGTGAATGTTTGCATTCCAAGGGGAAGTACAGCAAAGCAAAGCAAAATACATTGGGCATACCCAACACAATTCAAGCACTTTGATACCAATTTGACCATGCTGGTTCCATCCTATAGAATCCTAGGGGTTGTAGGTTTGCAAGGTACTTCAATATCCCTGATACTTAGGTTTAAATTCAAAACTGAATAATAAAATAAAACCCACTATAAAGTGCATCCCTAAGTAAGGAGGGAGAAAATTGCTAGCAGACACAGCTATCCCTTCCTGTGGGTTATGATGTATATACTGATAGCAAATTGAAGTAGTGAGCATGAACCTAGACAACACATTTAGCATATATTCAGAAGTGACTGAAAAGGTGAAAGGTAACTGTTGGCCATAGCATATGATCTTTCTCACCTGCATATATTGCATTTGACACTTTGTTTTGTGATTGGTCACTAATAATCATTGGCTTAATTTGCAAGTCTAATTGCTGAGGCACATATTTCTGAGGAAACAGTTTTACAGGAGGAAAAAAAATAATTATAGTGAATATGCATTTCTGATAATGTCTAACTTGATTCTGAGTTATGATGGGCATGTAGCCAAGATGGCATTTTACAACCATTTCTTCATGTGCAGTCAAGATAAGTGACTGGCATCTAACTAGTTCATACCCAGGGATTTCACAACAGCAGTAACTCCAAAGTACTGTACCAAGCTTTTAGTCTCTCATCCACTATATCATCCAGAACCGTGCTGAACTACATTCATTTTGTATGAGTTACTTTGCCTATATTTGCCTTTTTGCAGGTTTTGTCCTGAGAGCCAGCATGGTGTAGTGGTGTGTATGTTGGACTATGACGCTGGAGACCAGGGTCTGAAACCATGCTCTGCCATGGAAACCCACTGGGCAAACCTTGAGAAAGTCACACTTTCCCAGCCTCATAAGAAGGCAATGCCAAACTCTCTCTGAACAAATCTTGCTAATTCCATGATAGGTTTGCCTTTTTAGTTGTTGTTGCTGTTGTTGTGCATCTTCAAGTCATTTATGGCTTATGGGGACCCTAAGGTTATGGAGTTTTCTTGGCAGAGTTTGTTCAGAGGGAGGTTGCCCTTGTGACTTGCCCATTAAGTTTTCATAGCCAACTAGGGGATTTGAACCCTAGTCTCCATGTCCAGTCCAACACATTCAAACCACTACACCATGCCATAAGTCAAAAACAACCTGAACACAACAGATATTGCACTAGTTTTCACTAGGTCAAGTGGGCAGAATAGATGTACTAGCTGAGATGAAGTGATATGCAGCTTGCTTTCTGCTGCTCCAGAGAATAGGACCCAGAGCAATGGATTCAAACTACAGGAAAAGCGATTCCAGCTCAACATTAAGAACTTCCTGACAGTAAAAGCTGTTTGACAGTGAAACAGTGTGGTGCTATAGTCTTGTTTTATCCCCCGCTCCTCCCCGCCAAAAAACTAATTCTGGATGCAGAAAATTTATCATTTATCATTTCGGGAGTCAGTAGCCCAGAAAGTAACTTTTCTGCCAATTCTGTTCAAAGGCAACTGTTCGTGCACAGTGATCAGAAAGATGCTGGGCTAGGCAGATATTTCTGTTTGCTACAGCATGGCTTTTCTTAGGCTCTTAATCATGAAGCAGTCCCTTTCCAAAGATAAACCTTTAAATAGAATAAAGGTCAATGTAAAACCTTCACCATCCTTAGGACAGGACATTAGCGTAGTAGGACAAGTATTGACTACCAACCAGCCCATGAAAGCCATTAAGCAATTTCAAAAGAAAAGAACACATTCAAAAGTGGAAATGAAATGGAGTAGAAATATTTATTAAAACTAAAAGCACAAATCATGAACAAGGCTATTTTTAAAGGCACACACAGAAGTGCATTCCCCTCAGTATGAGGCACTGGAATTTGCTGTCCTTTCTGCTGCTTGGCCACTGAAATAACCAGATCTCCTGGCTGGGCACTTGTCAAAAAAGGTGCAATCCTTTAAGAACCATCACAGTATCCCAGCAGCCTTTACCCAACTCAAGAGAATTACCACTGCTTTCCCAAAATTCTTCACTTCCACAACCTGTTACATTAAAGTATCCACTTCTCTTGCTGGGACTGAAGGCATTTTCTCATCTACTGTGCTTTCAATTTTAATAAACCAATGGGACAAAAGCTAACGTCCACTTGGATCTGCCTAGGTTTCTCACAGGTAGTAGTAATACAGACCTGCCAGAAGGAGGTGTATCACACTTCATTGCTTCAAGAGATTTCAAGGCTTTTCAACATTATTAGTACTTTGGGCCATATTAAGTGCTCATATTTGGGTGAGAAAACCAGCAATACTCCCACCCAACCCTGGTTCTTGGGGTGATACCAATAGAATTTTCTGCAGCTGTCTCTAGGCTTCCATGCCTCAGTTCAAGATATCTGGAATATCTGAGATTCTTCTCTTGATAGTTCCCCAATCCATAAACACTGTTGCTCATAGGCTTACCTCCCTCCTCACCACCCATTTTATTCAGTAAAGTAAGTGCTTAGATGTCCCACTCTGCAAATATTGCTTAGAGGTCTAACAGCCTGTAGGTCGCTGTTCCAACAGAAGGATGGTTGTATGTTTACAAACTTCTGAGTTTTAGAGTCTTCTACCATGCGGGGCCAAATTGCAAAGAACAAGCTAATCTCACAGCCTCCTTCAAATGTATTTCTTGTTTACACCTTTATCCTAGGTGAGTGTTTTGTGCTCCTCGACTCCCCCTCTCCCAATACAGGAGCTTCAATAGGTTGGCTGTTTTCTCCATTACTAATGGGGCTGTGATCACTTTTGATGGAAGCAAAAACCTTCCAACCCACTGCTGCAAGGTGAGAGAAAGAGAGATGAAACATGTCACCTGAAAAACAATTACCAGACATCCCTCCACTGCAGGTGGTAGTTGAAGGCTGAAAAATGGAACAGCTTTTTAGTGACACAGTGGGAAATAAAACTATTAGGAAAGACAGCATCCATCTTACCTCTAAGAGATCAGAGACAAGAATAGGTTGCTGCTCACCACAACAAAGTAGAAAGCATCCAGAGCAGAATTGGAGAACCTATGGCCCTCTGGAATTTGACTCCAATTCCCCTTAGTCCTAACCAACGTGGCCTATAGTGAGGCATGATGCGGACCAATAGCTTAACATCTGAAGGGCTACAGGTTTTCCAGAAACAACTCCCAAGAACCTCTCCACATTACAGAGGAAAGATTATCAAGAAATACAAAAGCACGGTGGACATAAGTGCAGAGCTTGTGGTAGCTCTCATGAAAGCAACCAACAGCCTTCACTCCTTAGTATTTGAAACAGGAAAGTAAGGCTCTTCAAGAATAATGATGAAAAGGAATGCATAATGGCAGCCATTCTCAAGTAGTGGTTCTTGGGCTATATATTCTTATAGCCATTAATGATTCTTTCAAGACAGTGTTAGTTACAGATACCAAACTTGCAATGTGGTAGACTGAAAACTGGGGCAGTTAGCCACTCTCTCTTTATGCAATCATAGACTAAAGGGGTTCTCAGACCTGGAGTGGAGGGAACTGGTGTGGGAGACACACCACATACTTTTATTTAACCATCTGCTGTCTGATTAAGTTTGACCAAGGACTAATGGTGTATTTAACATCTAGAGAAGACCCAGTTAAAGAGAGGCCTCATTCCTATGTTTCCCCTCATCCAGGAAAAAAATGAATTTCTATTACAGTAACCCAAGACCAGAGGCCACAATGTGTGACAAGGACAGTAGCCCAATTCATTATTCTCACAAGCCCAAACAATTTGTTTTCCTCACGCAGCTAGGTCAAATGGATATAGTTGATCCATTAACCTACTGGTGCTGTAAATACTTCCTACACACATCAACTTCTTGGGCGCTATAGCTCCTCCTTTATCATACATGAACACACAGACAACACACACACACAATATTACAGCTGCCTTTTTGTAAAGCAAGAAAAGCTCCTATCAAGCAGGAGCATGCTTTGGTGAGTTCCAGTTAATTGAAATATATAGTACTTATTGAAACAGGAAGGCACCTAAGGGACAACACCAATCACTACCTTGTCATAGGCTTGGAAACATTACTTTTTTATACTACCGTGACCAAGGAATTCAGGGAATTATAGTAAAAAAAGAAACATTTTCAAGCTCTAGCTAGGTACAACTCTTAATCGAGCTGGTAAAATTTACTTTTGGACAACTAAAGCTACTTATCAGAATAGGTAAGTCAAAAAGAGAGTCATTTCTTTCTCATACTCACATACTAGCCTAGTCTTTTCCTCTCTCCTTCTCTCAACCTCCATCCCTCAAGATCCCCAAATATTTCTCTACAAGATGAACCTGAGGCCCACTTTCTACCAATAAATAGCATTTCAATACAGCAATCTTGACCAGTCACACTCCATCACGTGGATGGGAAACTCAGCAGACTCTTGTCACCAGATCCTAACAGCACTTCTACAACACACACAGGCTAACTCTTTCCCTCCAGAACTCCTTTCTTCATTCTTAATTGCTATGTTAGCTATTCTAACAATACAATATGGCCTCTTTCCACATACTTGGACATGTAGAGTTCCACCTCTTCCTCTGAAACTTTCCTTACCTTCCAGAAGTGCTGGATGGAGCCACATAAATAATAAATAAATTAATATGAAACCATGAGATCTGGACACCCTCCTCCCCACAAAAAAAGAGAGATTTGCACAGGAGATGGTAATACGGAGATAGAAGTCAGCATTTTCTTCCTTGCTTCACAATGGAAGAGCCAGGCAGTCCCTGAATACAAGGCATTTTCATCCATTCTTGGCTTACAGTATTATCTGGGCTAGAATCCGTTTTGCAAACTAGCAAGCCACACTGCCCTTCTTCTGCTAAAGTAAATGATCTGGCTAATCTCACTCTCTGCCTTAAGGGTTGTCCCATTTGCCTTTTTGGCCTTCTGCTCAGAAATAAGGACAATTGAGCCCACTGGCCACCTAGCCAAATATTTTAATAAAAAAATAAAATCCAACCCTCCCTTAGATATGTACATATTCCACCATGGGTTAGGCAGGATCAGAGTCATTCCAAGAAAGGGTGTAGCGGGATAGGAAAAAGCCCAAAATAAATAAATAATCTATACAGAACTCTCCTTAAAGCTTTGCCACAAGGACCTTTGAGAACAAGCTTGACACTAATATTCAGAAACAACTCACCTCATCATTCTTGTATGCCTTGTGTATATATATAAAAAAGCTCAACTCCTTTTTCCAATCTGAATTAAAAAGAAAAAAATTAACAGCAAAAAGCATGTCTGATTATCCAGATTGGTTCACTAGCCTGAGCAGCTCATTTTAATGAAAGGCACCCATGACACCACCCTGCTGAGTTCCACAGTCTTGGCTTCCTTTCCTCAACATGCCCATTATTTCACTACTCAATTACAAATCCTAGGTTCACATCATTCCAGCAACAGAATGTCCATCTATCCCTGAACTGCTTGTTATGTTTCAGTACTAGCCAGTCAAAAAGGTCTACTGTGTAGGACAAAGGGGAGCCAGATTATTGCTGACTGTTATTAGAAGTACCATCCCTATATCTTTCTCCCATAGTTGACTGACAAATGGTGTGCCTCCACATCCCTCTTAAAATGGCAATATTTAGGACACCTCAGCTGATTCACATCCCAAAGGAATTTTTGCTGAGAGTGACAAAACTGTCTTATCTTCTCCAAAGGAGAGCTTCTGCCCACCACATTTTCTAAGGCATGAAGGGGAACTGCTCACAGGAAGGAGAGCAAACCATGCAACAAAAGCAACCTGCCTGCCACTCTGTAGAATTTAAACTGAGAATTTAGGTGGAAAGATTAGTTCAGCCTGGACAAGGCAACTGTTGTTACAGCAACAGCACTGCTAGGACTATCCCTACAGAGTCAAAACATGGCACCAGAGATTTAAGGCAAATCTGCCCACTGACTCCTAGCCAAAACTACTTAGGGGCCTGGGCACAATAGGATTGAGGTGATGCCTGCCTGATCCTACATAAAAGATCACAGAACGAGGTCTGCAACATTCAGAGCACTCATCAGCTTCACAGTCACCTTCCTTAATCTTGGTGAGGTGACTCACAATGGGTGGACATCTCCAAGGACTGTATCCCACCCCTGCCCATTACTGCCCTTTGCCCCAGCCTACTCTTTCCTCCCCTGAAATCTGCTCCACAGGATGTTGGCCCAGGAGGCCACAGCTGGCCATATGGTTACATTCAGAGGTCAGCTCCCTGCCTTGGTGTGGCAGGATCATCTGAGTGGCATTCCATCCCCCACTGCCAGAGGATGCTCAAAAATCCAAGGAAGTAAAGTCTCCAAAGTCACAGTCAAAGAGCTCGCTGATGCCTTCCCCCTCCTCGAGCCCAAAGTGATAGTCCTGGGTCTGGGGTGGTGAAAGTGCAATAAATTCAGTAGGCAGGAAGCTTGAGAAGTCATCCTTGCCGTGGTGGAGCAGGGCATCTACAGAGGCCAGTGGCGAAAGGCTCACGTCATCTGCAGGGCATTTCAAAGGCAGTGTACTTTCTCCAGACAACAAGGGTTCTGCTAAGAGAAAGAGAAAAGAGGGAAAGGGTAAGAGTACGTAAGCTTGTTCACAAAATCAAGACACATAATGTAGTTATGCCTTTGGACTGGGACATGGGAGATCTAACAGAAAGCACAATGTAATAAAATTTGACAGAACTATTGTCATGTGCTATCAAGCGGACTTTGAGTTATAATAACACTACATCTTCCTTCATTTCAGATTGTCTCAACACAGAGTTTTCTGACTTACCAATGCCTCCTTCTACCCAGTACTAACAAAAGTTACCTAAAATGTAACTGCTGTTATCTCAGACATACCTTTTGCCAATGTCATCAACCCACCCCACACCCATCAAATTGCTGCTCCCCAGTAACTGTTCGGCACATTTAATCTGACGTCTCAGCAAAAGCCTGTCTGACCTGGGAGACCCTACCAGTAGCAACAGTGTCTGAATTCAGCATAGCCTCTCACTTCATGGAAGCATACAATCTCATGGCCATGGAAAAATAGTGCTAAAGCAGGTGACAGTGAAGAAGCCTGGTGACAAATGCTACTCTTGGATGCTAACTCCCAACAAAAATGTTTTGTTCCCTTCCATATCATACCTTGGTCTCCACTCAGCAGTGGCCAGTTCATTTCCTGGGAAGAGTGTAGAGGCACAGATGTGGTTGCAGTGGTGGTTGCTGCTGCTGTTTGTGAAGACTCAGGAGAAGGTTGCTCAACAGCCACTTTCTGTGGACTCTTGGTGGGGCTGCAGACCCCCGAGCTCTCTTCTGGACAGAGGAATACATCAATAGGGCCCTGAGTGCTTTTCACAGCAATTTGGAAAGCCTGGAAGAAAAAAGGTGGGCATGTGAGGATGCTATCAGGAGGGTGCAGAAATGTTTGGGGTGGTTGCTGTTACTTGCTTCCCTCTTGCAAAAGAAGAGCTTGCTAGGATTTTTTGTTTAATAAGAATGTATGAGACTGGGGAATCTATAGCCCTCTAGAATTTGATTCTAATTCTCCTTAGCCCGGCCCATAATGAGGCATCATGGGGACATGAATTTGAACAGCCACAACTCAGTTCTAGCATTGTATGAGGAACAAATCACAGCAACCTCTGTGACTTGTGGCTTGCTTCATTCATTTGGTTCTCCTGTTGCTGGTAAAGCCCCATAGCTCCTTTTGTTTTGCTAAAACACTTTCCTTCCAAGAGGTCAAGAGTCTGCATGTTGTTAGACTTCAAGAAACAAAGAGGCAGAGGAATCTGGATTTCTCTTTACATCTACTTTCACTATTCTGCAACTCCTTAAACTTAACACGCAAGAAGCTCTGTGGATTTCACTAGTTTAAAACATTCTTTTTGTTAATAGAGCAATGTGAGAGAGGCACATTCCAAGTGGCTTTTTAGGCAAAGGGCTCTACGTCCGATATGAAGGATGGTGCAAGTGTTGGATCTAGATGGAAATTAGAGGGGATTTGCAAGTGGCTTAAAAACAGCAGCTAAAAAGAAGGTGTGGTGCCTTATCCTACAAAGAACTGAACATTTTTCCCCTTGGAAAGACTTGTGGGTGGTGGAGTTGTGATTCTTGTTAACTGTCTGGTGTATTGTCCTGTTGGTCCAGACAGTCTACGAGAAATCAATATCCTACTATGAGTTGTGCTGTCCTTTTCAACTGTCCATATGTAGCTGGACTCATCTGCCTGAGCATCCTAGGTTGGGTTAATAGACTATTCCTTTAATTGTGCAGGAGTATTTGCTCTATATGGAAGCCCATGTGGTGTAGTGGTTTGAGCATTGGACTATAACTCTGGAAATCAAGGTTTGATTCCCTGCTGAACCATGGAAACCCACTGGATGAGTCACACATGGTCAGCCCCAGAAAACCCTGCCTTAGGGTTGCCATAAGTCAGAAACAACAAATTTGCTCTATATACCAGTATCAGAATGAGATTGATTTAACAGGAAATTAGTATGCAAAGGGATTTTGTAGCACTTTTGAGACTAACTGAAAGAATGAATTTGGTAGCATGTGCTTTCGTAGACTTGAGCTTACTTCCTCAGATGCATATCATTAAATGTGAAACATATCGAATCACAATTGGATATTTTTCAATAGAACCTTCAACATCCAAACTGGATTGCTTATGTGTGGATCTCTGCTAGTCCTAGCCATGCCATGGCTCAAAATGGACTGCAGCTCAGTCAGTATCACTTACACTCAAAAATCCCATGGCTAGATGGTCAAGCACAGCCATGTGAATTTGGCTTCTAAATGCCTGGTCCAGGAGTATGAGCAGTGTAAAACTGGGAAACCAGGAAAACTTACCTCTGCTGGGTCAGAGACTTGCATCTGTGTCTCCTGGGGGGCTTTGATCACCATCACCAATTGCTCAGATGGATCTACAACGCTGCGGAGATCTTGGCAAGTCACATAAGCTGAAGTGGGCTCAGTCAAGTTTTGCCAGAAGGAGGATCACAGGCTATGACACCAAAACTTAATGCTACAACAATATATATACCAATATCAGAAGGAGCTGGAAAACAGTCATACTAAAGCCTGCCATGGCTCTCCTGAGCACAGAAGGTGCTTATGTACTTGAACTATTAAGCACATACATTTCTGCCTTGAATGAAAACCCCTATGTAAACAGACAAAATTTTCCTCACTCTCTCTAACTTGGATTTTGTACATCCACAAATCTGCATGCAATTTCCCCCATCTTAAGACAGTTATGAGATTTTCTAATTGTTTCAGCACTATAATGACAATATTGAGATGTCATCCTCCATCTATTAATTTCTTCTTGACTTAGTAATTAGCATGAAAAGTAGAGTGATAATAATTTCCCATGAGTGTCAATGGTTCATCTTCTGTTCCACAACTTCCTGGGACAGTGTACTTTACAAAGATGTGGGAGAGGGGCTTCTCTGCTGTCACACCCTGGTGTTTGCAAGTCCCTCCCTTAGAGGCCTAGTGTGCTTCTTTCTGGCACCAAGTCAATACATGACTTTTTAGGAAAGCCTTTGGAGCTTACCCCTAATTTTGTCCAAATCTGTATACATACATGATTTTAAATTGTTTATTGTAGTTGTCAAATGTTTATACTTTTTTCACTGTTCAAAATTTCAAATTATTCAACTTGGTTTCATTTAAATTCACTCAGAAATTCTATAGGGTGGGGGCAAACAGATTAATAAAATAAATAATGTATTATTTAATATGACAAATAATAAAGGTAGCCACCAGCCATGACTCCATCACACATGCTTGCATCCATGAATGCTGACTTAAGGCAGAGGACAGAACTTAAGGTTCATTATTAGAAAAGGCTCAGTTACAGAGCTGCCAGGCAAAAATCAACAAGGAACATTTGACTGATTCATAACCAACCTTTACGTACTCTCATTCTCTCTCACTCACACCCTGCTCCTCTCCACTGGGATATACAGTCTTAACTAGCAACCAGACAGGGATTTTCCATGAACTCACAGGGTGGAGAGGCATAAATTAAAACACCAACACCCAGTTCGGGAATGCCAGGAGAGCAACTACCTGTTTGGAATTTGGGACTTGGGTTGTGCTTGGCTAACCCTGCAGATTGGCTGCTATGAACCTGTTTTATATCTTCCAGCTGGCTAAAACCACCCAATTCTCCTTCCATCTCCCTAAAGGATATTGCTTGTTCTCCAGGTCCTCGGTGAGGAGCTTGAATTGAGTAGTACACATCTGGATGAGGGTGTCCAGCTGCTGTTCTGCAGCCTGAAGATCCTGGAGCTCCTTCATTAACCCTTGGCAATTGCTGGGGCCTCCCACTGCAGACCTGCTACCCCTAGGAAAAAGAGAAAAAACAAGATGAAGAGATCGTATTTCATGACCTCCAGTCACCTGATGACTCAGGCTTCCAAACACATAAGAGAAGAGGACCAAAAAGCATTTCACCTGCTTCCACATAGTCAAAATTGATTCAGCACCTGGGTGCATACCCAAGTAGGCAGAAAACAGGTTCAACGAGCAGAACCTGCAAGCAACTGTCGCAGTGTGGTTTACTGCTGACTGTGATTCCAGCTACCCCATTTCCCTCCCCCTGTAATCCCCCACCCCGCATCATTCTGTGGCCATCAAATATGCTCTGGTTAATCTTCCAGTTTCCCCTTTAGGGTTTTCCTGCCCTGAATGTTTTGTGTAGCTCTGCAAATCCTGGAGTTCCCTAAGCTTGCTTTTTCCATGTGGGTGGTTTTGCTTTGGTTATCTAAGCAACTGAACTCAAAGCCTGAGCGTAGTGGAGCAAGTGCTTTGAAATCTGGTCATAATGCAAAAGGTCACTTGTTTGTTAGAAAAAAATTTGGTACTTATCATTTGATTATGGACAGATGAGATTGTAAATTTGTAGGACGTGTTTATAACAAGTAGCAACTACAGTGGTACCTCGGGATACGAAATACCCAGGTTACGAAATTTTCGGGATACGAAAAAATCCCATAGGGAATTATTGTTTCGGGTTACGAATGTTTTTTCGGGTTACGAAAAAACTTTTGGTGCTTTTTTCGGCTTTTTCGCACGGAATCGCGGCTTTTCCCCATTAGCGCCTATGGCAATTCGGCTTACGAAGGCTTTTCGGGTTACGAAAGCGGCCGCGTTACGAATTAATTTCGTAACCCGAGGCACCACTGTATATATTAAGAGAGCAAGTGGATGAGCTATAGTATAGCAGAGATCTGTTTATGGTAATTATAAACCAAGCTTCTATATAGATCCAATGCCCATTACCATATAAACAGATCCTAGTTCATCATCTTCAAAGGCATATATTCAGCTTGGTATTTAACTACATTGCACAATTATACACTCTGATGCCAGTAACTGCCATTACTTCATCCTGTGGAATCCTGGGATTTGTAGTTTCTTGAAACACATAGAAATCTCCAGTTGATTGCTCTAGTGACTGGTCACAAGGAATTCTAAGTATCTCACCAGTTATAAAACCCAAGATTCCACAGAATCAAGGAAGTTAGTGGTATCACCGTGCTGTAACTGTGTATGGGCACACCCCTGGTGACATACTGATGTGCATATCAATCTTGGAATTTTGGTTCAGTATATTAACTTATTGATCCAGCAATCTGAGTCAGAAATCCCACACCCAAAGACCCCACTCCTAGGCATGTTGAAAAGGAGAGGACTACTAAAGCAAAGAGTTTGGAGGGGGTGAAAACATCTAAGATCCCTCAGCTAACAGGCTGATGTGAACTGTCCACACCAAACTTTCCAAATTTTTCTCCCCATTCCATGAAGAATAAAATCTTAAGCAAGTGTCTATTTCATTATCTGGACTTGAACAAGTTCCTATTAATCTCCCTAGTCTTGTCACATATAAGAAACCTTTGGCAATGTCATAAGCCCTGCAGTTTTTACATTCCTAGTTTTCCATCTAAGAATCAATGCAGTTGTAAAAAGTGTGTATGACAAACAGAAAGCTGATCTAAGCATGCCAGGCATACATATCTGCTTCCTCCTGCTCTCGATCCTAAACTGCCTTAGTTCAATGAGGTGGCGTCTTCTGAAAAAATTAGAGCTTCAGAAAAAAAATATTAAGATCCCTCAATGTAAATTACCAAAAGGTTTTTAAAAAATACTGGAAAATTTAAAACTGGTCAAAACATGGAGATATGAAAATAGAAAGACAATGGGGCCAAGCAGATGGGCAGGAAAGAGCGGCCCAAAGCTGCTTTTTCCAAGAGTGGGGTGAGTCCTTGCTGACTGCACTACCCTTTCCCAAGACGGCTAGAACGCACATGTCATGACTGCATGGCATGGCATCAAGCCGTGCTGCTATGTACTTTTTTTACTTCTCCCTCATCCCTGTGCACCATTGCAGCAACAAACCACCTGCAACTGCCATTCCATTGGATGGCCATCCCTCTGAACCTCCATACAGTTGCATGTGCAGCCCATGAAGATGCTAGCAAGGTACAATCACGCCTCCCCTTCACCCCATGCGCTTTCTTGGAGTCGGTTTGTATTGACATCCATCAGAAATGTCACACTTTCATGTCATTTCTCTGCTGCCCCCACCGCTTGGATACCACAGCTTTGTCCTTTTTAAAAGCATACAGTGGTACCTCGGGATACGAAATACCCAGGTTACGAATTTTTCGGGATACGAATAAATCCCACAGGGATTTATTGTTTCGGGTTACGAAAGTTTTTTCGGGTTACGAAAAACTCCGGCGCTGTTTTAAATGGAGCCGCGGCAGAGCCGCGGCTTTTTTCCCCATTAGCGCCTATGGCAATTCGGCTTACGAAGGTTTTTCGGGTTACGAAATTAGCCGCGGAACGAATTAATTTCGTAACCCGAGGCACCACTGTACCTGAATTGGTGTGTTTATATGCAGGGGATTACGATAGATCGCTCCATCAGAACTGCTCTGGCATCAGTGAGTTTATATGCAGGGCTGAAGGTTCAGGAAAGAGCGAAAAAATTCAGCTTCTTTTTAGCCCAGCTTTTCCCCTCTTAGAGTGGCTGCAGTGCAGTTTCTGGCCGCTTCATCTAAACACCACAGCCCCAAAGCAGCCTGAAAGTGCCTCTTTTTGCCCATCTGTTTGAGGCCAATGCTTATTTTTCCAAAAGGCACAGAATGTTTTTGAAAACTGATATGTTTTGTGTATTGATATATTGACTTTTTCAGATTGCAATCCAATGGCCCTGGTTTTTAACAGAGTAAGGGCAAGTTTTAGCTGTAGATTGAATGAGACTATTTTGCAAATGAAAAGACAGTGGAAATTGTAAAAAGAAATTGATTTTGGGGGGATAATTTGTATGAAGGAACTGATATTAGAATGGTGGAGAATACTAGGAAAGCATTTATGACATGATGTTTAATTCAATATAGTAGTGATGGGGGGGAGTGGCAAGAAAAGATTCAACCAATCTTAGAGGAAAAGAAAAGACGATGAGTTAAAAGGGTTTCCTTCAAAGATCTTAATCAACAACCAATACAGTGACAAGTATCCAATACAGTGACAAGTATCAGTGCTGATGAGGGATAAGATGGAGAAAAAGTTGAGGTATGCATATAAAAGAATTTTTAATTTGCAAATAAACTAGGGATGTCACTGATGTACACATTACAAAGAGAGAGAGAGAGAGAGAGAACAAAACAATTCCAAAGTTGCAAACAGGTAATGCTGTGATAATTGACAATAAGAACATTCATAAAGCATTTCACTGATTTTATTCATCTTTATACAAAAGGCAAGAAATTTTATGGAGAAGTTGGAGGAATATATGAACAAGTAGAATCTTCCAAAGATTTCAAATGAACAGACATAGTCTAAATGTGCCTAATACAGTAAGAGAAATTTGTGATGCTATTAAGATGGGAAAGACACCAGGGTCAGATGAGTTGTTGGCATTTTACTGTACATTGAGCCCTCCATACCCACAGATTCTTTATCCATGGATTCCACCATCCACAGCTTGAATATATTCTTTAAAAGTATAAATTCCAAAAAACAAAAAAACAAAACAAAAACAAAACAAAACAAAAACCAAAAAAAAACCCCACCTTGATTTTGCCATTTTCTTTAATGGACATCGTTTTACTATGCCACTGTATTTAACGGAACTTGAGCATCCACAGATTTTGGTATCCATGGGGGTTCTTGGAACCAAATCCCAGTGGATATCGAGGGTCCACTGTATTATAAATGTTTTTAGGATGAACATATAGTCCCACTTCAGCAAACAATAAATTTGACTATGCAAAATGTAAAGATACCTGAGAGTTGGAAAGAAGCTAATAAAACATTGACACCTATAGCTCATATTGATTCTGGCTGATTGTGCAAAATCAGTGTAGATTTTTACCAAAAGGATAACTGAGACACAATATCAGAAATTTATTAAACATATAGGAATACCTAGAAAGGCACAATGAGAAACAAGTTGCATTTATTTTTATATTTATTTGATGTGGAAAATGCCTTTGGTAATCTGAACTAGGTTTTTCTGTTTAGAGTCTTGGAAGAAATGTTTTGGGAGATAATTTTATTAAATGGGTTATATTGCTCTATTCTATGCAAAAAACACAAATAATAGTTAACGAAGAATTATCTGATCTATGTGAGATACAAAAAGGAGCAAGACAAAGATATCCACTGTCACCACTTTTCTTTATTTTATTGTTGGTTGTTTTAAATAGAGATATAAGGCAAAATGAGAACATTAGAGGTATAAGGATTTAAATGGAAGAAGACAAACTAAAGACATTTGCTAAGGATTTGGTGATTACTTTGGAAAATCCACTGGACAATGTAACCAGATTAATGGAAAATTTAAAAGATTCTGGGGGCTTGGCAGGGTTTAAGATTTATGAAGATGATTGCTCTGGTGCCACAGCAAACTACAAATCCCATAATTCCATGGCAGTGAGCCATGGTAGTTAAAGTGGTGTCAAACTGGATTATTTCTACAGCATGGATGCAGCCAGTCACTCAAAACACCAACTGCAACATGCTACAATCCTCCAGAGCAGCAGACATCAGGTGGTATAGAGATTCAGGCTCTAGAGCAGTGATTCCCGAAGTGGGCAGTATGCCCCCCCAGGGGTGGCACAAAGATCCAGGGGGCAGTGAGGGAAAAAGTGGGCATCAGGGGCCTTTAGTAAAAGTGTTGGTGTATAAAAAAGACAAGAGAAATCAGTGGCCTTTAGGACCATGTTGGGGATGAGGGTTGCATGAAATTTCTTTTCAGGGTCTCTTAAAACCACTACAAAGCCTTTCTTTGTGTGGTGGTATCTCCTGCTCTTCACCTGCATGTGTGAGCTCACTCATATCTTTCACTAGTAGTGGCAGGAAACTCTTGCAATGGTTGGGTGCAAGGCATCATTTCTGTTGCTTGGAGCAACACCATTCTGGGACAGACTGATTGACTGGAGCAAGGAGTTAAATCATGTGATAGTGGAGAAAAAGCAGCAGCAAAAAGGAGCTTTCAAGTTTCAGACCCTGCTTAAACTTGTGTGCTCCAGCCTGCTCTTGCTTTTTTTCATCGGACAGGCTGAGAGAAGAGGTCTCCAATCCAGAACATGTAGCCTCTGTAAAACCACTATACACACACAGGCTGCTCCTCTCTCTGCCCTGATGAAGAAGGATTGAGAGTCCTTCCTCACTAGTGAGAAGCTTTCCCCTTTGCACTTAGTCACCTTGGGAGCAGTGATCCAGCAGCTGGCTGAGCAGTGACCATGAAGCTTGTTGCCCGTACTGGCCTTTGCTACAAGGCTGAAATGGGTAAGTAGCTTCTCTGTCACTGCTTTGCCAGCTGCATGGTTTCTGCTATGACGGTGCAAAGAGAATAGCGACCAAACAGCCAGTTGAGCAACAACTAAGAAGCCTCTTGCTTGCGCTTGCCTTTACCACAAGGCTGGCATAGGCAAGAGGCTTCTTGGATGCTATTCAGCCAGTTGCTCGGTTGCTGCTCCCAAAGTGAGTGGGTGGGAAAGGGAGCAATGGCCAAGATAGGTTGTTATAAATTTGCGGGGGGTGGGGGGGGCACTAGGGTTGTCTCCCAAGAGGAAAGGGGAAAAGTTTGGGAACCACTGCTCTAGAGCATGCCTAACCCTGATGTATGCCCCTGAAAGTCAGAGAAGCTGAATTAAGTTCAATACAGTTACTGTTCTTACCCTCTACTTTGCTCTGACCAGTCATTTCCATACTAACAAAGTTATTTATAGCCTACTTTTCTCCTGACATAAGGCCAAAGGGAGCGCACAACAAGGTTAAAACAAAATACAGCTATTGAAGTTTGAAAACAATTTTTACAAATATATTTACCCATGTATTTCACTCCACATATGCTGAATATGAACTATCATATTAAAATGATCTGTTGGAGATATAAAACTACAAAAACTAGTTATCTTCATATTTGTGGGGGGAGATGTGGGAAATTTAAACATTCTGAAACTTTGTGTTATCTATAATTAATGACTGAACAGGAGATAGTTTATCTCAAAATCTAAACACTTTCCTATTATCCATATTGGCTACAACATTTACTCACAATGATTAGTTCTTTACTCATGACAGTGAAAATATGCATTGCTTATTTTACACAGACTGAACAAAAAGATGGTGCTTTGCACAATGCTTTTGTGACCATGTGTTGTTTTTTAACTTGGCGCCATCATTTTGTTCATTTTCTACTGTACTGTATTCTATATTAGTCATTCGTGGTGTTGTGTGTTTATAATACAAATATAATACAGTCAGCCCTTCTTATACACGGATTTGTTATACACGGATTCAAGCATACACGGTTTGAAAATGTTCCAAAAAAAGTATAAATTTCAATGATCAAACCTTGATTTTCCATTTTTATAAGGGACACCATTTTGCTCTGCCATTATATTTAATGGGACTTGAGCATACACGGATTTTGTTATACACGGCGGATCTTGGAACCAAACACCAGTGTATAACAAGGGTCCACTGTACTAATATTTGTGCTTATAAAGTAATATAATCTAAAGCAGTGATGGCGAACCTATGGCACGCGTGCCAGGGGTGGCACTCAGAGCCCTCTCTGTGGGCACATGTACGTCGCCCCAGCACAGAGTTTGCCAGAGTTTGTTACTAGAAAGCCAGAGGGACATGGCACTTTGCAATAAATACATGGGTTTTGGGTTGCAGTTTGGGCACTTGGCCTCTAAAAGGTTCACCATCACTGATCTAAAGTAATATGGGTTATGTATTTCAGTGATTTCCCTTTTTGACAGTGCTTTGTTCCATAACCTGATGAATATGTAGAAAACTACTGTAGGTGGGTTTATTCCGCCACACAGATTTTATTTGTATTGATCTTCTCATTATAAAATAGGAACAGAGGCATAGATATTTTTCTTAAGAGAAAAACGTAAGGGGATGGCAAAGGATGTCTCTTGTAAGTAATGGGAGTAATTTCTAAGTCCAAGAATAGTGTGGGGGCAGCCACAAAGAAGGCCTTCTCCTGCATTCTCAGCAACCGAGGCTGTGATGGCAGTGAGACGGGGAAATGCCTCCCCTGCAAAAGGTCAGACACACTCACACTGGAAAACATGATCCTTCAAATAGCCATTCTAGGAAATATTAAACATCACAATCCAAGTTAGCCAACTTGTGGCCCCCTCCGGATCCTGATGGACTGCACTTCTTTATTTCATTTATTACATTAGATAGCATTGGATATATTGTTGCAGTCCAACAACCAGAATGTGTGTGTGCTGTATAACCCATTTCTGCCTTAAGAGACTTAAACCAACTATAACCTTCTACTTACAGCCACTGAATATGATTCTTGGACTTCTTGGTGATTAGCTGGATCCCTTCCAGGACATTTGTGATGTCATAGATCCGCCTTTTCTGCACTTTCAACACATCTGCAGCCCAGTTGAGATCCACAACTCCATCAGGAGATTGGCTCAGCAATTCCAGAAAACGTTTGGTGGTCAGATTCAAAGAGGTTTCATAGCGAGATTTCTCTCCAGGAGACTTCACCCCTAGAGATTAAGGAGGACTTCATTACACCTCATGATATGGCTGATGTTCACACCTGTCCTGCTGAAGTTATGAACCTGCTGGTCTATATCGTGAGATCAAGCTGCTTTGCCAAAGATGACTCCTTCTTGGTTCAGACCTTAAATGGAGCACTTCCTACTTTACCTGCCACCTTGCAGTCAGTATTTGAAGCACCAGAAAGATGGGGGGGAAATGAAAGCATTCAGCAAACTCACCTTCCCCTCATGACAGGAGAGAGTACAGGGGTTCAAAGGGACCTACTTTAATGCTACGTAAACCATAGCCATTCAGTTCTGAAATTGTGGAAGACAAGAGAGGAGCAGCCAAGCTATTTGCTTTTTACAAAAGGGGTAAATAAGAGTGGAAACAGTTACAAGTTGCTAAACAAAATTCTTTACTGAGCACAGGGAGCTCATCCACCAATAAATTACACTGAAATATAACCTGACCCTTGAATCCATCATATTTGCACAGATCTTTGCCTCTTACCTTTACTAACACAAGCAGAATACATTGGATCAGGACGGGAATTGTGCAGCCTTCCAGATGTTGCTGAACTTTTAAGACTCAAAAGCCCTAGCCAATACAGTGAACAGTGAGGGATCATAGGAGCTGTACTCCAGCAACACTTGGAGGGTGACACAACTTCCATCCCTGCATTGGATGAAGTGATGAAAGAGTGATAATGCTCCTCGCATCATCATACTTGGTTCCTTAAAGGTTCCAACAACCATTGCCAACACACTTTCATGTCTCATCTTGACACCCTTTTAGGGAGGGAAATTTGCATTTATGGGCCAGAAAGCTCACGATTTCAGATGGCAGTTTCAAGGCTCAAAACAAGTTTTTCTATTATCACAACATCCCCAAATAATTTTAATTGTCACTTTTTCATTTTGTCAAGCATCTAAAATAAGGTACATAATAGTGCAATCACAGAAGTGCACAAATCCACAAACAGCAGATGCTCCTTCAGAATCTGCTTGCTTTTTATTCTAGGTCAGACATGGGGAATCTTGGAATCTCTAGATGCTTTCAACCACAACTCCCATGATCTCTTACTGCTAGTGATGTTCTGTGAGCTGTAAGCAAGGATATTCATAGAGTGAAAGGTTCCAGCATCAGATTTAGATGGGCAACTAGTTATCAAATGGTCTGGTGAATGGCAAAGGGAGATGCAAAGTTCTTACTGGAAGATGCAGTAAAACCAGCTTTTGTCAGAGACACAAGGCCTACTGTTCCTTCACTGCTTCTTCAAATCATGCAGCCATATGTCTGAACAACTCTGAAGCATTAATCACTATGCTCTTTGTGAAACTGGATTCCCTGACTGGATTCCAAATTCTAGAATCCTCGTAGTCAGAAAACCCTTGTAACAAGCCATCACGAATCCCAAATATCGCCATAACATGGACAAGAAGCCAAGAATTGCTCTTATAGATGAGAACCTTGACTATGAACTTGAAAATCCATAAAGACCATTTCATCTCTGGGTTCAAAAGAAAGAAACTGAAGAAGCACATCCAAAGACTCAAAAGCTTCCTTGATAGTCCCTGCTTCTAGACCCATACACTGTCCCATTAGCAGAAATGCCACACCTATTTAGCCTCTGGGCTGAGGAACCCAGATAGAACTGGAGAACAAATTAAAGCATAACGGCTCTTTTCTGCCTACCTTTGACAGGGTTTCTAGCTTTTCCTCGGCCCTGAATGTTCTCTGCAATGTACTGGTGGTCAGTCTCCAAGTTTAGCTTCCGTTTTACCTGAAGAAGAAAGAGATGTCTTCAAAAAAAGGCACAAAAAACAAAACCGTTTCAACTTTACAGTTCTTATGGTAGCTTAAAAAGAAGGATAAAATAGTTATAACAATTCTACTTACATAGAGAGCCAGCAATATAGTATCTCTACCATAGAAAACCAAATATCTGTATCTCATTTTAGCTGTGTAACTTCAAGTGATTTCTGACTTATGCTGACACTAAGGTGAACCTATCACAGGATTTTCTTGGCAGGATTTGTTTGGCAGGAGGGGGTTGTCTTTGCCTTCCTCTGAGGCTGAGAAAGTGTGACTAGCCCCAAGTTTCCATGGCTGAGTGGGGATTCAAACCCTGGTTTCCAGAGCTGTAGTCCAATGCTCAAACTGCTACAAAATGCTGCCCTCTATCAAATAGCTTGGGCACAATCCAACCCAACCAGCTTTATGTCTTTACTTTTGACAAAGTTTCCTAGATCCCTTTTGTCCCATGTATGTTTTTCAAGCCACATGTCAACCATCCTATATCTGTGCATTTCATTTTTACTATCTGTTACCTTGCATTTCTCCCTATTGAAATTCATGTTGTTAGTTTTGGCCCAACTCTCTAATATGTTAAAGTCATTTTGAATTCTGATCCTATCCAGTTTGGTGTCATCTGCAAATCTGATAAACATGCCCTTGGCATAAAAAGGAAACTAGTATCCAGAACTTGTGCAAATAAATTGAAATACAGAGAAAAAACTGGTTCTCAAAGAGACTGATCCCTAAGGGCAGTTACTCTTTTTAGATAAGAGATGGCTCAGGAAGGTGACTCAACTATTCATTTCTTGACACCCTGGCAACATAAGGTCCTCTGACCACAGTGTACTGTCACCCTTCCTTTTTTTTGCGACATCGGCTCAAAGTAGGGAGTGAGGAAAACATGTATTCTGCAACCCCATGTACAATCAAATGCTCCTACCTTTGAATGATACTTTCAATGCTCAATGTCAACAAATGCTAAATATTTAACCTCTTAACATTTGCCTGAAGAAAATAACCCCATGATTACTATTTAATGGAGAACCCCACCCCCTGACATTCTCCAGTAGATACTCCAACAAGAATGTCTAGCAAAGTGAAAAGAGAGAGAACTGATTTGTGCAAAAAGAAATTAGGACTTCAGCTGCAGCATGGTGGCTCAAGAATCACACTTGGAGAACTATTACAATAATTGATTGTGATGGCACATTTCAGTGAGGGAAAGAAGGATGAAGACTAGACATCAACCAACATAGAAAATGTTAAGATGGATGTTTCCACAGAACCCATGAAGACTGGTGCATCCAAAGTGAATGAATCCCTCACCAACATGCCATTAGTTCCATTTCTGGGAAAGAAAGAAAAAATCTGAATTTAACACATCAGATGAGTTGCTTCCAACGTTATGTTAGTAAAAGAGTGCCTGAGATGGTGTTCTACTAGCACTTATATAATAAATACTAATTGAACTGCCAGTACAAACAGGACAAGCAGCACCTACCTTCACAGCAATAAACAGTTGTTGGAGAGTCAACAAAACCAGGATCAAAATATTGTATTTAAACTTGCACAAGGATGAACGCAGGGTTTCCATAAGAAATAGAAGCTTTGTGCCCTGACCTTCAGATGTTTAGGTCTTGCATAATCTCTCATCTTTGGCCGCTGACAGAAGGTAATGGAGACTGTAGCCCAAAACATTTGGAGGACACAAAGTTGGGGGAAAAGTTGGGGTAGCAGAATGACACTGTTAGCTAAAACATATAGTTCTTCCATGTTAACCATATTAAATTGTTTGGAAATTGAGCAGGAAAAACTCCACTGAATGACCACTACAGTGAACAAGTTTGATGCAGGCATTCAGAATAGGTAAAAAAAACAGACAATAACAGGAACAATCAGGAATCTCAGAATCTCAGAAAAGGCAAAGGGTGCTCAACCTGATGATAATGGAGCAGAGGACAGAAAAGAGGAATTTCAGCACAGAATAAGCAAAGAGATAGTACAGGAATACCTGTTTAACCTAAACGAATATAAGTCTCCAGGACCAGATGAACTACATCCAAGGGCATTAAAAGAACTGGCAAATGTAATATCAGAGCCATTGGCAATAATCTTTGAGAAGTCCTGGAGAACAGGAGAAGTGCCAGCAGACTGGAGGAGGGCAAATGTTGTCCCCATCTTCAAAAAAGGGAAAAGAGAAGATCCCAACAATTATCGTCCAGTTAGTCTGACATCGATACCAGGAAAGATTCTAGAGCAGATAATTAAACAAAGAGTCTGTGAACATCTAGAAAGCAATGCCATAATCACAAAAAGTCAACACGGGTTTCAGAGAAAGAAGTCATGCCAGACAAACCTGATCTCTTTTTTTGATAAAATTACCAGCTTGTTAGATGAAGGGAATGCTGTGGATATAGTATATCTTGATTTCAGTAAGGCCTTTGACAAAGTTCCCCATGATATTCTTGCAAACAAGCTTGTAAAATGTGGGCTAGACAAGGCAACTGTTACATGGATTTGTAATTGGTTGACCAGCCGAAGCCAAAGAGTGCTCAACAATGGCTCCTTTTCGTCCTGGAGAGAAGTGACCAGTGGGGTCCCACAGGGCTCTGTCCTGAGCCCAGTGCTATTCAACATCTTTATCAATGACTTGGAGGACAAAATTGGGGGCATACTTATCAAATTTTCAGATGACACCAAATTAGGGGGAGTAGCTAATACTCCAGAGGACAGGATCAACATTCAAAATGACCTGAACAGACTAGAAAACTGGGGCATAGCTAACAAAATTAAATTCAACACGGAGAAATGTAAGGTACTGCACTTAGGGCGGAAAAACGAAAAGCACAGATATAGGATGGAGGACACCTGGCTGAATGAAACTACGTGTGAAAGGGATCAGGAGTCCAAGTAGACCATAAGTTGAACATGAGTCAACAGTGCGATGCGGCAGCTAACAAGGCCAATGCGATTTTAGGCTGCATCAATAGAAGTATAGTGTCTAGATCAAGGGAAGTCATAGTGCCACTATATTCTGCTCTGGTCAGGCCCCACCTGGAATATTGTGTCCAGTTCTTGGCACCACAATTCAAAAAGGACATTGAGAAACCGGAGCGTGTCCAAAGGAGGGCGACTAAAATGGTGAAAGGTCTGGAAACCTTGCCCTATGAGGAACGACTCAGGGAGCTGGGGATGTTTAGCCCGGAGAAAAGAAGGTTAAGAGGTGATATGACAGCCCTGTTCAAATATTTAAAGGGATGTCATATTGAGGAGGGAGCAAGCTTGTTTTCTGCTGCTCCAGAGACTAGGACCCGGAGCAATGGATGCAAACTGCAGGAAAAAAGATTCCACCTCAACATTAGGAGGAACTTCCTGACAGTAAGGGCTGTTCAACAGTGGAACACAATCCCTCGGAGTGTAGTGGAGTCTCCTTCCTTGGAGGTCTTCAAGCAGAGGCTGGATGACCATCTGTCGGGGATGCTTTGATTGTGATTTCCTGCACGGCAGGGGGTTGGACTGGATGGCCCTTGTGGTCTCTTCCAACTCTACGATTCTATGATTCTATGATTCTAGGAGATAATGATGAATTGACAAATTAAGCTGAAATGGACTGCTAGCTAGCAGCCTACAAAACATTATGATGTCTCTTTGCCTTATAGACTATCTTTTGTGTGTTTAGTTTCCCAGACTGGTCTCTTCCAGCAGAAGTTTTCTTGAGTCATGGCAATGTAAAATCCATCTACTGTAAGTCAGACCAGTCTCCAGACACCACAACACACAGCCAGTACTAGTCCAGACCCACAGCAGTCTGAAGACTCTAGATCAGGGGTGGGGAATGTGTGGAACTCCAGATGTTGACTACAACTCCCATCAGCCCTTGACAGCAATCAATGGTGAGGGATGATGGGTGTTGCAGTTCAACATTACCTGGAGGGTCATATGTTCCTCATCTCTGTCCTAGAATAAAGGTTCCTTCAATTGTCAATGAAAGCAAGAATTAGTAAATTGGAGCATCATAAATCAGCAAGCTTTTTCTTTGTTGTAAAACCAGAATTTCTAGGAAGCCTGGGTAGAAAGCTATGGCAATAAGGCAATTAAACCAGTTTAGATCTGCAAAGTAGACATGCCCTATGGATGCTTTCACAAGTGATGCCAAAAATGCCCTTTGAAGGCAGGTGAGAGTTGGAACTAGTGAGCACAGTTAATGGAGCACACAAAGCATTAAGACAATCATTTTTAACTCAGCCCCCCAAAATATTGCTTTTTAATGCAAACAGTCTGTTCAGTGTTTTCCTGTTCCTGTCAACAGAAACTCATTTAGGGTATAAAGAAATGATACATTCAGCCTAACTCTTCCTATATCACAGTAGGCATATTATTTCTACAAGCATAAACACATCAATGTATGAACATGTGCTACCCCACATAATCATAGTATACACAGAAGAAATAAAGATTTATTTAAACAGGGCATTAGTCTTTAACGGAGTATATCTGAAAGGTCTTTTAATGAGGTCTGCTTTTACTTTGTTTCATATATTTTTAAAACTAAATATGGTATTTTAATATGGTTGTCTATGTAATACTTTTTTTAAAAAAAAACAACTTGTGTACAATACATTGTTTTAATTGTTTGATTTTTTTAAAATCTTGTACTATAAGCTGTGTTGGGTTCCATATCAGGAGAGAGGCAAGTTATAAATTAATTAAATAAATAAATTTAGGAATTTTCTCAGTTTTTTATGCCTTGCCTCTTAGGTATGAGAATAGATAAAGAGAACATGTAATATATAAACTTCATATGAGACAGAATAGGACAACAATTTCATGCACAATTTTTTATGTGTATAAAACCTCAAAATATGTAAAACCATTTACAAGAGCACCTCAATCTTTACACCCAGCCCAAACACTAAAGCAGAATCCAAGATACAAAACTCAGATTAGGGTACACTTTAATGATCTCCAGAATGTGTGTTGCAAAAAATCAGGGTGGGAAAAGGAAATGCGATGGGGTTGTGGTGAACCGTAACCAGATTTGATCTTACAGGAATCTAATGGCCTCGCTGTATATTGAGTTGTGATGGAAGGGGAAGATTCAGCAGATACTGAAATGTGGCTCTATTAGGTTGCAGGACTGGGTATCAGATTCCATCCACTCTAAGCAAAACTGAAAAATCCCAAACAGTTGCTTATCTAGCTTCCAACAAATATAAAGATAGCATGTAAATGTGTTATGTTTGCCACCAAAAAAGTTGATGCTGACTCTCCAAAACTTAAAACCAGCACCTTAGAATGTGATGTGTTTTCCCAGTAGGATCCAGGGCATCATTTACTCCCTCCACCTCTTTTTCCAATCTACAACTACCTTATATGCCAGGAATTATCCAAACCATGGCACTGCCACCATCCATCCATCACAGGTTATTCCCTCCAGCCCACCCACAGCTTGCACTCAGCTGTGCTAACTGGGTGGGGAAGCCAGACATCTTCAGTCCTTCCCAGAACAACAGGCACCCCAATGAGACAACACAAAGTAAAAGCTCATTACAAATTCCTGACCCAAACAGTAGACCCTACAGTTAAAACAAAGAATCGACTGTAAAGCAGCCGCCTACTGCAAGCCCCTCAACAAAAAGGGCCTCTGTGGGAGGAAGATGTCAAACTAGCAGAAAGCTTTGTGACCATCACCTCCCTCGCGCTGCCTGCTGAGAAAGAGCAGGGACAAGGATTGCTATGCTAGTCCACCATGCCCCTTGCAGTGGGCAAACTCCAACAATAGTTTTGGCTCTCCCATGGGTGGACAATATGGTCATGGAAAAATGGAGCTCCTTACTTGAACTCAGCAGTTGTCTCCTTATAGATGATAGTAAGTAATTTAAATCACCAAATCCCATTTCCTTAATCTTCCATAAGTTGGAAGATTCTCATACCTCTAAAGTGATCCGAAGCAGCTTTATTTTGGACTGTCTGTATGGGCCCCAAGTGTGATAAAGCAGTTAAAAACAAACAAACAAACAAAAAAGTTTTGGGCTGAATCAACAGGTTATAGTGTCCAGATCAAGTAGTGCCTCTCTATTCTGCTTTGGTCAGACTTCACCTGGAATATTGTGTTCAGTTCTGGGCATCACACTTCAAGAAAGATATCAATAAGCTGTCCAGAAAAGGGCACCCAAGGTAGTCCAAGGGTTGGAAACCAAGACTTATGACAAATGACTTAGAGAGCTGGGTATGTTTAGCTTTGAGAAGCCTGAGAAGTGACATGATAGCCATCTTTAAATATCTGAATGGATGTCATGTGGAAAATGGGGTAAGCTTTTCTGCTGCTACAGACACTAGAACATGAGCCAATGGATTCAAATTACAAGAGAAGAAAGTCCACCTAACAATAGAAAAAACTTCTTTATTTTAAGAAATGCTCCAACAGTACAACAGACTGCCATGGAGGGTGGTAAATTCTCCTTTGGATATTTTTAAACAGAAGTTGGATGGCCATCTATCAAGAGAACTTTAGTTGTACATTCCTGCAGGTTGGTCCAGATAGCCCTTACAGTCCCTTTCAATTTGCTGATTCAATGTATACTAACACATGGGACCTCATTATCATCCATTCATTCAACTTGCTAGCCCCAGCTTTTTTCATTCTTGATGCATTTGGTATGACAGATGCAAAGGAGAATCTAGATACATACAGATATCTAGATACATACAGGTATATACCCTCTCTGGCTTTGCTTCACCAATGAAGATTCAGGAAAGACTCATCCCGCACTTTGTGCAAGTGCGTTGGTGACTAAAAAGGCCAATCCGGGATAAACAGGTCCAGTTGCAGAAAGCACAGCAGAAAGTCTCCTTGAGTGATGTTTCCGGGTTGCGATTCTTTCTGCGTTGTCGTTTCTCTTCAAGATTCATTCGGCGTGAGCTTTCAAAAAAGGCTGCAGCATCGTGGATAGTGCGTCTCCATGCCTCCAGATGCGAGGCCAGGGCAGACCATTGTTGGTGATCGATTTGGCCAAGCCTGAGATGTTGTTTCAGGGAGTCCTTGTATCTCTTCTTTGGAGCGCCCCTCTTACGCTGACCCGTGGTGAGTTCACCGTAGAATACTATTTTTGGGAGGCGATGGTCCTTCATCCTAGAAACATGTCCTGCCCAGCGCAGCTGCGTCCTCAGTAGCATGGCCTCAATGCTGGTGATTCCTGCTTGCTCAAGGACAGCAACATTCGTCATAGTCAGTCCAGTGTATATTTAGAATTGTGCATAAACAGCGCTGATGAAAGCATTCAAGGAGTCGTAGGTGCTGGCAATAGGTGACCCATGTTTCAGACCCATAGAGGAGAATAGACAGTACAATGGCTCTATACACACTGATTTTTTGTGCTTCGCCTCAAGTGTTTGTTACTCCAGACTCTTTTGTGAAGCCTTCCGAATGCACTATATGCCTTTGCCAGTCTGTGATCGATCTCTTTATCAATCTTGGCATATGAGGCGATGATGCTTCCCAGGTAGGTGAACTGCTGGAAGGACTGAAGCACAGATGTGCCTACAGTGATATGGGGATGGTAGTGTTCTTCCTGAGGTGCCGGCTGGTAGAGGACTTCCGTTTTCTTCAGGCTGACTTCCAGTCCAAAGAGCTTTGCAGCTGTTGCAAAACAAGATGTTAGGAGCTGCAGAGCTGCTTCTGTATGGGCAATGAGGGCAGCATCGTCAGCAAAAAGCAGCTCGCGGACTAGATAGTTTAGAGTCTTAGTGCGGGCCCTCAGGCGGCTTAAGTTAAACAGGCTACCATCAGTACGGTAGTGTATATAAATGCTGTCTTCTTCTTTGAGATCTGCCGTAGCCCTTTGGAGCATCATGCTGAAGAAGATTGTAAATAGAGTTGGAGCGAGTACACAACCTTGTTTCACACCATTAGTTATTAGAAAGGGCTCCGAGAGAGAGTCGCCATATCTGACTTGACCTTGCTGGCCTTCATGTAGCAGGATGATCATTTTGAGGAATTTGGGGAGGCATCCTAGTCGTTCCAGGATCTGCCACAGACCTTTTCTACTCAGTGTCAAAGGCTTTGGTGAGGTCGACAAATGTTACATAGAGTCCTTTGTTCTGCTCTCTACATTTCTCTTGCAGTTGTCTAAGGGCAAATACCATGTCTGTAGTGCTCCTATTAGTTCTAAAGCCACATTGGCTTTCAGGGAGAAGCTCTTCTGCAATAGCAGGGACTAATCTGTTCAGCAGTATCCTTGCAAGGATTTTTCCAGCGATGGAGAGCAGTGTTATACCTTGATAGTTTGAGCAATCCGATTTTGCTCCTTTTTTCTTGTACAGGGTGATGATGACTGCATCTCAGAGATCTGATGGCAGTTTGCCTTTTTCCCAGCAACTCACAAGGAGCTTGTGGATTTTAGCATGGAGTACATGACCTCCATGTTTCCAAGCTTCAGGTGGAATTCCATCAATCCCGGCAGCCTTTCCATTTTTCATCTGCTGTATGGCCTTAACGGTTTCTTCCAAAGTGGGAGCTATGTCCAATTCCTTCTTCATTGGTTGTTGTGTCATATGTTGAATAGCTGAGTCTTGGACTACTCGGTTGGCACTAAAGAGGCTTTGGAAATGTTCAGCCCATCAGTTCAGAAGGGAAGCTTTATCTGTGATTAGTGTTTGAGCATCTGTACTGTACAGAGAGCTTTGGATCTGATATGTAGGTCCAAACACTGCTTTAAGAGCTTCGTAAAATCCTCTGGAATCACCCAGATCTGCACAACGTTGTGTATTTTCTTCTAAGTTGATCCACCACTTGTTCTGAATGTCTCGGAGTTTTTGATGGAGTTGACTACATGCAAAGCGAAAGGCTGCTTTTTTTACATGGCAGGATGGCTGGGCGAGGTGCGCCTGGTGAACAGTTCTCTTCTTTGCCAACAGTTCCTGGATCTCTTGGTTGTTTTCATCAAACCAGTCTTGGTTTTTTCTTGAGGGAGAATCCTAAGGATTCTTCCGCAGACTGCATGATGCTGTTTTTGATATGTTGCCAAAGCGCTGTAGGCGAAGAGTTTACAGGATGGTCTTCAAGTTTTGTTTGCAAATTTGCCTGGAAGTTGTCTCTCATGGCAGCTTGTTGAAGATTGTTGACTTGGAGTCTCCTCTTTAGGATGTCACCCCTCTTAGGTTTGAACTGAAAATGAAGATTTAGTTTGCATCTTATGAGGTGATGATCTGTTTGACTTTCTGCACTGGGCATTACTCGGGTATGACGGACATCGTGAATATTTCTCTGGCGCACTAGGATATAGTCAATGAGGTGCCAGTGTTTGGATCAGGGATGCATCCAGGTTGTCTTCAAACTATCTTTCTGCTGCTAGTCAGCTGCTGTTTTGCACAAAACTCTAGCAGGAGGCGTCCATTATCATTACAGTTTCCAACACCATGCTAGCCTAAAAGACCTTTCCAGACTTCCAAGTTCTTTCCTACTCTGGCATTGAAGTCACCAAGGATAATGATTTTGTCTTCTGCAGGGACTTTTTGTTTAAGGTGGCGTAGGTCTGAGTAGAATTTGTCTTTCCCCGCAGGGTCGGCTTGCATAGTTGGGGCATATATACTGAAGAGAACAACATGTGGGAGGCATAAGGAGATAATGCGATCAGTGTCCTGTTGGCAAGGTTTCGAGTTTGGAGGCAATGGAGTTTTTGATCATAAAGCCTACACCCGAAAGATGTTTTTCAGTTTTGGGTTTGCCAGACCAGTAGTGTGTGTAGCCAGCACCATGTTCTTTAAGGCTGCCTTCCTCATGGAGACGAACTTCACTAAGAGCAGTGATGTCGATGTTAAGTCGTGACAGTTCATGGGCTATTAGGGCAGAACGACGCTCAGGACGTCCACTATCTGCAGAATCTTGCAAGGCTCTGATGTTCCAGCATGCAAGCGTTAGTCTATTTGCACCTTTGGAGGCTGGTGTGTGCCTTTGTCTCTTTGTCTTTCTTTGACCACATCAGAAGATGCCCATTGGCCGCGGCTAGCCAACCGGGTTGTTGGGGATGAGCTTTCTTTAGGTCACCTTTTCTAGGCCCCTCTCCATATGGAGCAAGCAGTGCTCTCCTTAAAAAAGGCTGCTTGGTCATTCAGGATGCTGCCGAACAAGACTGTCATCCCCAGTCAGTCTCAAGCGACCAAAGTCCTGAACCGCCTGCATGCCGGGTTGGGTCTGCAGCTTCCAGTGCATCTTTACACCTGCCGTTTCGTCCCTCGCCTATCGCTACAGGGCTTTTTCGGAGATTGGATGTATCCTTCAAGCCTGTGCAATGGATTTTTCTGGTGGAGCACAGCGTGCACAGAACTGGCCTCACCCTTTAAACCAGAGGTTCGTCTGCTGAGGCCTTGACAAGCATGGACGGTAGCAGCGAGGTCCTCGGGTCATAGGTTTGGTTAGAGTTTCCTTCTCTTAGATGGTTGACCTTACAGGGTTAGACGAGCACCATCTGCCCGGGTTTGGGATTAGAGTTTTCCTTCTCCTAGGATGGTTGCCATAAGGCTAGAGAGCCCATCCTGCCCTTTGGCGCTCTTGGTCAGACGCTTTGGTTGTGACCTGTCTGGGAGGCCCTGCCGGTGGCTATTATACCACCGCCAGCATAGCTCACAACATCATTAGGGTGCGCAAGCCTCTCTCCCACAACAAGGGGGCATCAACACGACAGGTATATACCACCCCAACAGAAAAGTGGGGTACATCTTTTTATATGTAGGTTTTCCTTTGGAGACATTACATTGAACATGCAGAAGTTGGGGGTGCATTACTCTACTATGTGCTAACAAACATGAGAAGGAGAAACACCAAAGAGGGCTTTTTTTCTGCCAGATGCTCCTCTTACATTTGCAAACTCACATCGATATCTCCTTTTCCTTTCAATTTCAAATAAGACCTCTTTCTTCTTACCAACATTTTAGTGCCCTGATGCAACAAAATGTTTCCATACACAATATTTATAACATAAACTAGCAATAAATTAAACTTAAGGTCCTGAATTAATTCTCTGAAGTATGGTAGATAGACTTCAGGGCTAGCCCATGACAGTTTGCAGCGAGAAGCAAAGAACATGACTGCGTCATCCTCCAATCTATGGGCCGAGACAGATGGTCAAAATGTGGCGTGGCGGCAGCAGCGATAATAGGCTTCCGGACCACACAGCAACTGCACAGTCCGGAGCCCTACGATGTGTGGATGGCAGCCTAATGGTGGTCTCCCATCCATACAGGGGGCAACATCTTGGCGTAAGTGAAGCGCAGAGTCCGCATATTGCTGCGTGTTGCTTATGTCTCAAGTGCGCCAATGGCACACTTGTGACATAACCCGGGAGGTGCAAAAAGAACCCGGAAGAACTGGGTTCTTTTTACCACGGAAGGATGCCGCGCTATTTGGCATCTGCGGCGTCCCTCCGGAGGTAAAATCATAGAATCATAGAATTGGAAGAGACCACAAGGGCCATCCAGTCCAACCCCCTGCCATGCAAGAAATCTTAATCAAAGCATCCCCGACAGATGGCCATCCACCCTCTGTTTGAAGACCTCTAAGGAAGGAGACTCCACCACACTCTGAGAGAGTTTGTTCCACTGTCAAACAGCCCTTACTTTCAGGAAGTTACTCCT
This sequence comes from Sceloporus undulatus, assembly GCF_019175285.1. Classification (NCBI taxonomy): domain Eukaryota; kingdom Metazoa; phylum Chordata; class Lepidosauria; order Squamata; family Phrynosomatidae; genus Sceloporus; species Sceloporus undulatus. The sequence goes on along the minus strand of NC_056525.1, from coordinate 40,734,276 downwards.
AATGTTGAGGTGGAATCTCTTTTCCTGCAGTTTGCATCCATTGTTCCATGTTCTAGTCTCTGGAGCAGCAGAAAACAAGCTTGCTCCCTCCTCAATATGACATCCCTTCAAATATTTAAACAGGGCTATCATATCACCTCTTAACCTTCTCTTCTCCAGGCTAAACATCCCCAGCTCCCTAAGTAGTTCCTCATAGGGCATGGTTTCCAGACCCTTCACTATTTTAGTTGCCCTCCTTTGGACACACTCCAGTTTCTCCACACCCTTTTTGAATTGCGGTGCCCAGAACTGGATGCAGTAGGCTCCTGAAGACCACCGCTTTTCAGCGGTATGTACCGGGCCTACGTATAGAAGCTTACAAAAATTGCCATTAATTATTACTTTATAATCGGCAAAGGGGCAGTTTCTTGAATCACACACCCAAGAGCACTGGGCTAATTCAGAGAGTGGAATATAAACCACTACAAAACACAAAGTTCTATCATTTAAGAGAGGGGATAGCCTCAGGAAGAATAGCTGGGTAATAGCCACAGCCGTATGCCTTCCAGCATCTGCTGCCTGAGGCGGATAGTAGAGCCGACCCTGATAGGCGGTCAGTGTCACATAGTATGGACAGTGCAGCACAAAAGAGATACTGCCTTTAAAAGGAGTACCGGCCCACATGACAAAAGTGTTTAGCCCAACTTCACCCCAGCTGTCTTCCTTAGTACCCACCCATTTAAAGAGTAGCTTGTGGTACTGAAACCTGAGGGTATTTCATCACATCTTATTACAAGACATAGGAAACCCTCCCTCCAGTTCCTTATTTGTTCATACACAAAAATATTATAACATGGTGAATATATAATGAATATATGATTCCTACAATATAGCTCCTGAATACACATAAACATACATGCAGCACATGACACTACGGAGAAAAATAGCCTCTGCCTTTTCTCCCATATTACATCTTTTGAATAGCTGGATATAACAGGAGAATGTTACAATGTTAGTGCCATTACATCCTTTGTTTGCAAAGACAATCTTACCCACCCACAGGCTTTCCCATCCCATTATATATTTGCCATTATATCAGACTAAATGCTGCCTACCTTGGAGTATTTTGCTGCAAAGAAAGTAATGCATAACATAAACAAACTCTAAGATTTGCTTTTGTTAATTTAAGAACAGATTGCACAGAACTTGGGCCTTAACATCCTGTAACAGGAAGTTAAGCTGCCTCATTAACAACATTTACAGACTTTGCTCTGCAATATGGTATGGGGGGACGGGACTAGGCCCATTTGCAATCCAGCTACCTTACAATCAGAATTATAACTATCCGTCTGGGGCACAAACACAGGAGTGTTGTTGGGTTCAGGCCTTCCAATGTAACTTTTTGAGGACTGGCCCTTCTAGTTAATCATTTCTTTGCAAGCTTTCAAGAGCACTAGCTTTGCCCTTCCTGCAAGCTTGCTACATATGCCACGTTTAAGAAACACTCATTTCAGTCTGTTTTGAAGTTCTCCTCACATCCCTCATTGAATTACAGGCACCAGGAAAGTCTTCACAAAGCCACAGGGGACTTTGAAAACATTTACAACCGTATCAGCTCACAAATACAACTACTGACCCTGTCCTTCGCTCCATACAGCTGGAGCTGAACAAACCAGAAAGCGACCTACCTGCTCCTGATACAATGACATGCTATTTAGTACTTTGCATGTTCCTGCAGTGCTTCTGAAACGCATTGGGTGACCTTGGGCAAGTCACACTCTCTCAGCCTCAGAAGGCCATGGCAAACCTCCTCTGAAGAAACTGGCCATGAAAACCCCATGATAGGCTCACCATAAGCCGGAAACCACTGGAAGGCACACAACAACAACAGTGCTTCTCAGTCTAGAGATAAAGCATTAAGCCACCCCAGTTATAGATAAATCATGTATGTGTGTATGTGTATATAGTGTGTGTGTGTGTGTGTGTGTGTGTATGGCTATATAGAGAAAGAGAGAGAGAACCTTAGAGATAAAGAACTAAGCAACCTGAGTTACAAATGAAATATATACAGTACATATATACACACACACAAATATATCTATCACCCTAAAGATGAAGAACTATACATCCACATAGACATGTCACCTTAAAGAAATGTCACTTCAGTTATAAATGAATCATTGGTTCATATATGCGTGTATATGTGTGTGCATGTATGTATATATTACCTTAAAGAAGCCTTTTCAGTTATAGACCATATATATATATATAACCTTAGAGATAAAGAACTAAGCCACTAGTTATAAATGAACCACCTGTGTGTGTGTGTATATATATATATATGGTTCATATATGTATATGTGTGTATATATAAGTATCACATTAGAATTAAAGAGCTAAGTCACATCAGTTATAAATGAATCATACATATACATATGGTTCAGGTATGCATATATATATGTGTGTGTGTGTATTTATGTATGTATGTTACTTTAGAGTTGAAGAACTGAGCCACTTCAGTTATAAATGAACCATATGTGTGTAGAACATATATATATGTGTGTGTGTGTGTGTGTGTGTGTGTGTGTGTGTATATAACACTTTAGAGATAGAGAAGTAAGCCACCTTTCCTAAGGGCCCCATTATCCATGTGGGAAATGCACGTATCATCAACCAATGTGTGTGTGTGTGTTTTAAATACACTTCCGAAGCTTCCTGAGGCCCTGTAACAAAGCTTCCTCCATCCACCCCTTGCTAAGCCTCACTGAAGCCCTCCTTGCTCTCTAACATGGAGGATCCCTACCCCCCAAAGACCCCCAGGGCAGCCTAGTCGTGAGGCCGAGGGAGGCGTTGTCGTGGCGGCGGAGGAGGAGGAGGCGGAGGCGTCGCTGCTGCTGCTGCTGATTACCGGGGGCCGTTCTCGAGCAGGCCTCTGCGCGGCTGCCTCCTGGGCCGAGCGGGCCGGCTGCGGCGTGGCGAAGAGGAGCAGCCCGGCCGCCGCTGCTGCTGCCGCCGCCGCAGCCTCAGTGTCTCCTTCTGCTCCTGCTGCTCCTGCTCCGCCTTCGGAGGGGTCTGGGCTGGCGGTGGAAATGATCACGATCTGCTGCTGGTGGTGGTGATCCACGACGTGGATGGCCTCGGCGCCCCGGAGCAGCAGGGCCTCCAGGTCCGAGACGTTGTGGGCCCCTTCCAGAGACATCATGGTACCCGGGGCCGAAGGGGAAAGGAAGAGGAGGAGGAGGAGGAGGAGGAGGGAGGGGAGGGGGGCCGGGTTTGGGCTTCCCTTCCTTCCCCTGGAGGTCTCTCACTCTCTGTCTCTGTCTCCCAGGGACTCAGAGGGCCGCCGGTGCCCTGCTGCTGGTCCCGGCCTCGGAGGCGCCTCCGGAGGGCAGAGGCCGGCAGCCAGGAACACGCCCCATCCTTCTCCTCCTCCTCCTCCTCTTCCTTCTTCTCCGGGAAGGAACGGAGGCTGCTTCCCGCCGAGGCATCTGCGGAGGGCTCCCCGATGGTGAAGCCACAGCTCAGGCTCCGTCCAGCCAGGAGCCCGGCTCCCGCGCTTCCTCCTGCCCGAGCCCCTCCAGGGCTGCTCTCTCCTGCTCGCCTGGTATTGTTCCCAGCTGGGTCTCTCGCACTACTGCTGCCACTGCCGCCACCTCCTTTGCGCGCCAAATCCTTTTTGCCGCGAAAGCCGCGCGAGCCCGGCAGCGCCGCTCCCATTGGTCGCCTCCGACACATCAACATTCGGGCTCCGGGGAAAAAGCGCCGCTCTCATTGGCCTGTGCCGACGGCGGCCGGAGATGGATACAGGAGCACGCCCTCTGATTGGTTGGTTGGTGGGTGGGAGGAGCAGCAGCGCCGCGGTGACGTCGGGAACGTTCTGACAGGCGGCCGTTGGAGGAGGGAAGGGGCGGGGCTAAAGGGGAAGGGGCGGGGATGACAGGGGAGGGGGAGGAGGGGCGGCTGGCCAATGGGGAGGGAGAGAAGGGATGATGGGCGGGGAGACTTCATTCGTTGGCAATTTTGGATACTTTGGCCCTCTGAGGGTTTTTTGGACTTCATTTCCCAGAGGCCCCGGCTAGCTCGGCCAATCTTTGGGAATCATGGGAGCTGAAGTCCAAACAGATTGAGACAGAAAAAGGCCTCATAGCCCGAAAACCCCACAAAAAACCGATGAAGTTCAAACAGAATGTGACAGAACAAGCCCAAAACCCCCACAAAAAACTATAAAAACTATGAAGTCTAAACAGAATGTGACAGAAGAAGGTCACATAGCCCGAAAACCCCACAAAAAACCCTATAAAAACTATGAGGTTCAAGCAGAATGTGACAGAAGAAGGTCGTACAGACCGAAAACCCCACAAAAAACCCTATAAAAACTATGAAATCCAAGCAGAATGTGACAGAAAAAGGCCGCAGAGCCTAAAAACCGCCACAAAAAAACTCCTATAAAATCTATGAAGTCCAAACCGTCTGGAAAGACCAGAGTTTGGGAACCGCTACGCCTTGAGCCATGCAGGTGCCGGTTTCCTAAAGCAGTGGTTACCAAACTTTGGTCTTCTGAGTGTTTTGGACTTCATTTCCCACAATTCCTCATTGCTAGACAAGATGGCTAGGGCTTCTGGGAGCTGAAGTCCAAAATACTTGGCGGACCAAAGTCTTAACTCTCCTTGGTTTGCCCACTTTTGCCCCCAACCCTATTCTGAGTGGTCCCCAAACTGTGCCCTTTAAGGGATTTTGGACTTCATCTCCCAGAATCGCACACTATTGGCCAACATGGCTGAGACTTCTGAGAGGTGAAGTCCAAAATCTCTTAAAGGGCACAGTTTGGGGACCTCTGTTCTAAGGTGTTTTGGACTTCAGCTCCCAGAAGCCCCAGCTAGCTTGGCCAACCTTCTGGTATTATGGGAGATGAAGCCCAAAACATCTGGAAAGGCCCAACTTTGGGAAGCCCTGAGCCATACAGGTGCTGGTTGCCTAACGCTGTGGTTCCCAAACTTCGGTCCTGTTTTGGACTTCATTTCCCACAATTCCTGACTGTGGGCCGAGCTGACTAGGACTTCTGGGAGCTGAAGTCTAAAACACCTGGAGGACCAAAATTTTGGATTTGCTACCCTAAAGTCTCACCCCTCCTTGGTTTGCCCATTTTGCTGCCAAGCCTGCCCCAAGTGCTCAGGTTTTCCTATGTGTTATATACAGTGGTTTAGGACTTCAGCTGCCATAATCCCTGTATGTTGGCCAAGCTGGCTGGGGCTTCTAGGAGCTGAAGTCCAAAATACGCAGAGGACCAGTGTTTAGGAACCACTGTGCTGTAACAAGTCCCCCCTACCTTGGATCAAACATTGATCAGAATGGAGACTACAGTCCAGAAATCAAATGACTAGGAATGAGAAGGGCAGCCATAAAAGAACTAGATAAGATCCTAAAGTGCAAAGATATATAACTGAGCACTAAAGTTAGAATCATCCAATCCACTGTATTTACCATTACTATGGATTTTATCGTATGGGGAAAATTGGGGGTTTAAACAGGGATTATTCCATGAAAATTGTGCAATCGTGATTAATATTTTCACACGCCGTCGCAATTAAAGTGCTGTTATCCTGGGAATAAACAGGCAATAAAAAGCAACAAATCATTCACAGGAAAATCTGTGCCCCTTTGTGCGCATCTAGTTAGGAATTCAAGTCAACATTGTCCCCTTGGCATGTGAATCTGTATAATGTGTTTGCCACACACATACAACCAGCTTTATGTGTATATTTAAAGCATAAGCTCAAGGTGAAAGCATAGATCAAGATCCCTCTGAACTGAAGCATATTTAAATCTCAGTACATTTTAAATGGCCATATTAAATCTCTTCCATTGAAATCATAGGGTTAAAAAAGTATTTAACCTTGAGTTATAATGGGTGAGGTAGTCCACAGATCCATCATTTTTTGTGGCTATACTTAAATGTGTCTACTACCATTTTTTATGTTTGATTTGCATATCATGAACTGCTCCAAATGTCTAAAATAGGAGAGGATATAGTAAGTAAAAACTCAACAAAAGTCCAAAAGACTCACACTTTTAGACCCCTTTAACTTTTGTATGACAGTACTGCTGTTGAATAGCTGTACTGCTGAACATGCTCTTGATGAGCTTGGATTCTTTAAGAGCAGGTCCTAAAAGCTTATGCATAACTACTGTCATTGGAACTGTAATATGCAGCATCTCCAATTTCAGAAGGGCTGTATGTTGCTGCATATCACTTTTTTAAAAAGTCCTCTATGGAGTCGTGACATGAGTGTTATCTGTATTGTGACATGTGGCATCCCAGCAAAAAATAAATACATAAAAAAGCAAAGGGAGCAGGGGTAGATGACTTGCAAAAGATCACAGTAGCAAAGCTGCAGAAGTCTTGTTTTTTGCTTTGCCCTGCTTGCAAGAAACCATACCCCAATTTCTTTTCTAAGGTGTTAAAAAGTTGGAAGATTAAAAGTTTCTCAACAAATGTAGGTATTAAACAGCAGCAAGAACTGTTAATGAGCACTGTTGAAGACCATCTGTTATGAACCTACTGACTTTTCAAAAGGCTGATTTACACATGCATAGTCCCCAGTGTTTGGGTGCTGAACTATGACTCTGGAGACCAGGGTTCAATTCCCAACTTGGCCATGAAAGCCACAGGGTAACCGTGGGCAAGCCACACTTTCTCAGCCTCAGGGGAAGGCAATGGCAGACTCCTCTAAACAAATCTTGCCCAGAAAGCCCTATGATAGTCACCTTAGGGTCACCATAAGTCGGAAACAACTTGAAGGCAGACAACAACAACAACAACAAAGTCAGCAGTTGATAGCTGTAGCACAAAGTCATGCCTCGCCTGGCAGGTGTGAAGGGCTTATGACCAAATAAAACAAAAATTAAAATTAAAAAAAAATTCACATCATGCTTTTCAACGGATAGATTTCACACATTTAGAAGACAGCCATTAGGTGTACAATAATGGAGCAAAGGACATAAGAGCCTTGCTGGATCAAACCAAAAACCAGTCTAATTTACCACTAGGTCCATACAATGACCATTCAGCTGCCTATGGGATGCATACTGCCTGTGGAAATGGAAGTGATGCATACCCATCCTAATTGGTAGCAGCTGGTAGCCTAAATCTTCCTGAATTGACCTGAATCTCCAACTATTCAGCTTCTAGTATTATGAGGAGATAAAATATTCCCTTAGCTACATTTTCACATTATGCATCATTGTATACACCTTTATCATACCTTCCCTTTCTTGCCCTTTTCCCAAGCTAAATAGCTTTCAAACACTAAAGCTTCCTTGTAGAAAAGTTGCTCCAATCCACTGATCAGTTCAGTTGTCCTTTTCTGCACATCTACTAGCTCCACGATAGGCTTTTTTTTAGACCAAAATGGCAGTATTCCAGACATGGTGGCACTAAAAATTTGTATACAGGCATTGGCTGTTTTGTCTCATCATGCCAAACATACCCTTTTAAAGGTTAAAAAATAGAAAAGAACAAAAACAACAGCAGCTACACATTGGTTTGACATTTTCATTGAGCTGCCTATGACAACCTCACAACTCCCAGTTCAGCCATTAAACCCACTGGTTGACCTTGGGCAAATCACATGCTCTCAGCTTTAGAGAAAGTCAATGGCAAATCTCTGAAACTATCTTGCCAAGAAAACCCCATAATGGGTTCGACTTAGAGTTGTCATAAGTCAGAAATAACTTCAAGGCACACAACAACAACAAATAGATGGTGGAGGGTTGTTCCAGTTTGAATCACTTTATCCTTTGCTTGCATTGAATCTCTCTTTCCATTTTACTGACTAGTTGGGAGAGATCTTTTTGAAGCTCCTCACAATCTGTTTTTGCTGTCACAACCTTAAATACACTCAGCCCTCTATATCCACAGATTCAACCATCCATGGCTTGAAAATATTTTTTAAAAATCCAAAAAGGAAAACTTACTTTTGCCATTTTATATAAGGGGCACCATTTTAGTGTGCCATTGTGTTTAATGGGACTGAGCATCCTTCATTTTTGGTGTCCATGTCCTGTTGTTTATTTTTTCAGCATGGCTTCATTTTCTATAAATTGGGTAACTTTGATTATTAATGCTTTTCATCAATTTACTTGGAACAGACATTAAGCTAACTGGTGTTATCATTAAGCTGATAATACATGCTTTTGATAAGCAATTTCACCTTTGAATCTTTTGAGGACTTTTGATTTCTTTAAAAACATTATACTTTTATTAATGAAGCCTAGAACTTCTTTTCTTGTCACTACTTTTTGCCTGTGATCTTAGTTTTCCTACATTAGAAATATTATGTATGAATTATTATTTCCTCTGTTTCTTCAGCTGTAAAGGGAGATGAAAACATTTCATCTGCTTCTTTGCAACTGCCTTATTCTCCTACAGAAGTCTTTTTTCATTTTGTGGCCATCCAACTGCTTCTCTTGAGAAGATTCCTGCTCTTGTTGCATTTCAATAATTATTAGGTTTTGCTCTTGATGATGTACATATCCTCCCAAAATTCCTCGGTGCATCCCTGATTTTCTGTTTGAACTTCTTTTGTGCAAGTTTACAAAAGTTCTAGTTAGTGAAGGAAGCCATTTTATCTCTAGAAACGTCCTCCCTGCTTAGCCGTGCTGGTGACCTTGTATATGTCATACTTTTCTTCTTGACCTGTTGTGCAGGTAATATGAACTGTGAACTGGGCCTGAACTTTTAGAGTAGACTAATTCTGTTAAATTAATAATTAAGTACCTATTTATTTATTTACATACATCTTTATTAAATTATTTTAACATATATACAATGTTGCATATGCCCCATTCCCTCCTCCCCTTCCCCCCTCCCACATGGCTTGAAAGAGTTTAGGATCAATATAGAATCATAGAACCATAACAAACTCCCTCTGAGTGTAGCAGAGTCTCCTTCTTTAGAGGTCTTGAAACAGAGGCTGGGTGGCCATTTGTTGGGGATGCTTTGATTGTGATTTTATGCATGCCCGGGGGTTGGACTGGATGGCCCTTGTGGTCTCTTCCAACTCTACGATTCTATGATTCTAGTGCTTTCATTGGTGGCCAAGAGTGTTTTAAGTATGGGCCACCTTGTTAAGCGTTGAAGACCAGGCTGTTCATGCATCTTAAATAGTGGAACATAAAAGGTTGCCAATATCAGACAATGTCTCCATTAGACTCAGTGCTAGCTACACCAGGTTAGGCAACCTGATATCTTCCAGACGCTTTGGACTACAACTCCCATAAGATAGTCAGTGGGGCTAATTATCAATAATGATGGAAGTTGTAGTCAAGAACATCTGGAGGGCACATAGTTACCCTCAATGACAATGTTGTGATATATATATATATATATATATATATATATATATATATATCACAAAGGTCTTTTTCAATACTGCCTGGACATATGAGCAACTCGACATGGGGACCTTTTGCAAACTAAGCACATCCTTTTTCACTGAGCTATGCCACTCCTGCATAGCTCGGCATTACTATTAGTATTTACAGAATATATATATATATATTTGATTTTATAGTCACTATTATTGCATTGTATTGTCAGTATTTCTCATTAATATGTCAGATTAATACCTTTATTTCTAATTATGTCCCTTTTATATACCATTTCTGTAATCAAAATTGCATTGAACATATAATAAGATGTTTGAAGAAACATCTTTTTGTTACAAGAGACTTGGCACCTCTTGAAGACTGACTTTATTTGGCACATGCTTTTGTAGGCTGTAACTTATGCTACAAGATTACTAATTTTTATGTTACAAGAGTTTTTTTGTTTTGTTTTAAGACAACAGATTAAGATGATTACTTCCCCTGGCCATCATTCTGTTTTGATGAAATAGTCACTCTGACTAGTCTCCTATGCGTAGTCCCATTAAACTCAGTGATCTTGAGTGAACATGCTAGGCTTTTGCTGCATAAGAAAGGAAGGAAGGAAAGGCAAGCTAGAATGCAAAAGATGGAAGAAGAGAAGATAGTGCTGTCCTATCTGTAAATAAGCATTTGGCTCTGAACAGACGCCCACAAAATGTGGCATAGATGATGACATTCCTTCTATGTGCCTTCTTGTGTGCATTAGGATGATAAGCTATTTTAGACTCCCAGCAACTTACTAAAATAAAATATGGACCCTAGCATTTTAAGTGATAGGTTGAATTTTGAATGAAACATTATTTTTTAGGATGTTTGGCACACATATTACTTCCTTGAATATGATTTGCTATATATGAAGGTGAGAACCTTTTCCTCTAGGTCACACTAGCAGATGCCTCCAAAGCAATGAAGGAGGCCATTTTTACCTGTTGTGTAGTACAGAAAATGGGTACACATCATTCTACCTTTTTTTGTTCCTTGTGAGAGAAAACAATTGTCTAGGTAATAACATGCAAAATCAAGCTTGGCTAAGACATTTGCTACAGTGAAGAATGCTAAAAACAAGTTGATTAATAAAGCACAGTTTAAGAAGACACATGGATCTCTTAAAACAGGGATGCGTTGTGACACAGGATGCATTCTGGAAAGCCGGATGTTGCTCTGGCCATCCTACCAACTGTTGTGCCAGTGCCTGAGCTTTCAGTAGAGATATCACATTGTACTGTTTATTCTGTTTTCATCTGTTCTTTAAGAATTAATTGAAAACAGTTACAGCTATCAATTTCATGTTCCAAAACTGCAGAGTCGTGACCTGGAAATGTTCATCAAATTACATTACAATATCTCACTGCTCAGTAGATTTGTGTTGTTGGCAAACACAGGTATGCAAACAGAATTGATAAAACAATTGTACATTTTTCACAGCTATTAACTGTGGCAAACTTTGCATACAGGAAAAATGGAGGTATAAATAGCTATATTGTTATGGCAAAATCATATTTTGATAGGGAAACCTAATATCTGAAGTGGCTGCTTGAAAAATAAATAGGTTTTAGTCACATTGATTAGTTTAAAAACAAAACAAGTTGTTCAGCTTCTGCCAAATAAAATCTGGAGCTCTGGTTCCAAAGGTTAAAAGTCAAGACTGGCTCTGGTTGTAGTCTGCCATCCAGTGGAAGCCATGCTAGCAGTATTCCTTTTCTAGTGCAAACAGAGAAGTAGGAACATAACAAATTACTCCAAGTTCTACATTCTTTGGTATATTAACTATGAAAATAAATTAATATATAGTATTTTCAGTGGCTTTGAAAAAATAGTTTGAGAATGTGCTAAATAATTTAACAATATCCAATTCAAGGTGTTGATCATCTACAAAATATAAAGCCCTATATTCATGGGACCAAGCTATGTTAAAGAATGCATTCACTGTATGAAACTGTCAGGACTTTAAGATCTTGGGTGAGGCCCTTCTCTTCATTTCACCAATGTGAGGCATGTTTGGTGCTGACACAAGAGACCTCTCAGTAGCTGCTCCTAGCAAGGGAAGCTAGGCTGGGGCCCTCTTTATTATCCTTTAATTTAGGTCAGCCTTTGGCATATAAAGTGGTTGGAAGATGATATTTTGAAGGAGGATACTTTATTTGGATGCTGACTGTACAATTCATTGTTGTGTTATGTGTTATGTGTACACTCAGTTGATCCTGTCCTGGAAGGATAAAGCTGATGTCATGGAAGCAAGGCTGATAGGACCTGTTGCAGAGAGCCACAAAATTACACTGAAGGGCAGCACTTGGAGAATAACTCATAAAAGATGCTAAAATGCACACAACTGGGATGCTATTACATTATATAATGCTAAGAGAACAGATAGGATATACTGTGTGAAATCAACACACTGTATACAAGTATTAACAGGAATAACAAAACCCATTTATATGGGCACAAAATGAATAGATAACAGAAAATAAAGTACTGTATAAGCAAACAGTACAAAAAGTAGTAAGAAGCTGTTAACTGAAACAAGATAACTAAAGTAAGAATTTAGGAGATACGTACATTAATAAAGAACTCTTGGGCCCTTGGGTTTGGTTCCAGGAACATTGTGGATACTAAAATTCATGGATGTCCACATCCCATTAAATACAATGGCATAGTAAAATTTGTCCTCTACACAAAATGGCAAAATCAGTTTGCCTTTTAGAATTTATATATATTTTAAAATATTTTCAACCCATGAATAGTTGAATCTGTGGATAAGGAATCTGTGAATATGGAGGGCCGACTGCAGTACTAACTCATAAGTAAACACTATGAATTTTTAAGTAAGTTAATATAGACACAATAATTCTAGTAAATTAGCACATTATAAGCTTTCAGATAATTTCCTGTTTTGAAGTTATCTTCTTCCAAATATCTGTAATTCCTTAATAAATTGTCAAGACAATCTGGATGCATTTGGGACTAAAAGAACCTTAATAAGGTTACAGTTGGGAGCACCTTGACATCTCTGAGCTGAAGACATATACTGGCCTATTGCTTCTCACAGAAGTCTAAGTACAGGCAAGAAAAAGGACCAGTATTCAGTGCTGGGGTGCTGCCATTTCAGAAGAACAGTAAGTCTGACGATATTTTGAGCAGTCCAAGTTACTTGAGGGAAGCTAGAACAGTGAATAGAGACACTGATAAACCCCTGCCTTTCAGGATACATGGACTATGTTTGCTGAGGAGCTTTGAACACCAAGGAAGTATATTACCATACATGTATAGCCAGTTGAAATCAGCAGTAGATGCCTATTCTGTCACTTTATGTGATTAAACCAGAAAAATATGGCATAAAAGACTTCATATGCTGTGAAGAGCACTCATCTGAGTAGACAACCTGGGAGACCACAAAAAACCAAGTGTTTTAATGACACTAATTGTATTATCATTCCCGATGGGGCATGGTGTTATCAGTACGCTGATAACACCCAGACTTATTTCTCTATGTCTCCGGCTACTGCAGTGACTAGGGACAGCCTCTCTCCTCTAGACGCCTGGCTAGGGTCACTAATGGGCTGGATGAGGGAAAACAAACTCAGGTTAAATCCAGAGAAAACGGAGTTACTAGCGATAGGTTCCCTAGGTCCTGGGAAGGAAATTAGGCAACCTGTCCTGGACGGGGTCACACTTCCCCTAAAGGACAAAATTCGCAGTTTGGGAGTACTTCTGGACTCATCGCTACAATTGTCATCTCAAGTAGATGCGACAGCCAGGAGTGCTGGGTACCAACTTCGGTTGATATGTCAACTGATTCCCTATCTGGACCGAAAGGACCTTGAAGCAGTGGTACATGCACTGGTAATCTCTTGCCTTGATTTCTGTAATGCGCTCTACATGGAGCTACCCTTGTATCAAGTTCGGAAGCTTCAATTAGTACAAAATGCAGCAGCCAGATTGGTCACTGGTTCTTTGAAATTTGACCATATAACACCTATCTTGAAAGATCTTCATTGGCTACCTATTAGCTTCCAGGTGCAATACAAGGTGTTGGTTATCACCTATAAAGCCCTACATGGCTCGGGCCCGAGTTACTTAAAGAAACACCTCTTCCTGTATAATCCGCCCCGCACTCTCAGAACTTCTGGGGAAAATCTTTTCGAAGTATATCCATCCAGACCACTTTCAACTTCTCAAAGAACCTTTACTTCAGTGGCTCCTAAACTATGGAACAACCTCCCAGAAGAGATCCATCTTATTCCCTCCTTGGAGGGTTTCAGGAGGGCAGTTAAGATGGATCTCTTCTGGCAAGCCGAGCCACCCAATCTTCTGTGAAGACATCATTCACTCTTCTATTTAGGATCAGAAGATTATATCTTATAATTGGTTGACAGTACTGTTTTTAACTGTTTTAATGCTTGAAAATTATATATGTTATTCTTGTATCTTATTGTTATTGTTGGGTTGTAATCCCACCTCGATCCACCTGGGAGAGGTGGGAAAATATAAATTTATTATTATTATTATTATTATTATTCCTCCTCCTCCTCACTGGATGAAATGTGATGGGAGACAGATTTTTCACCAGTTTAGAACCATCAGGGCATCTCAAAAATCCCAACCCTCCCCCCAATCATAAAAACAGTAATCAACCCATAAAAAGAGATTAAACTTCCAAATTTAAAACTGTACAGTAGGAATACACCAAAATTTCTGGCAGATTAGCGCACAAAACGAGGGGGGGATGGTATCAATCAATGTTGATATCAGAACAATAGAGGTCTCATTAGAGGGGGGAGGCAAGTCTAATAAGTAACAGTCTGGGAGGGGCTGCTGGAAGAGATCCATCTTAATAGCTTTTTAAAAGACTTCCAAGGTGGTAATATGGTGGATCTCCTCCGGCAGGTCGTTCCAGAGCCTGGGAGTGGCAGATGAGAAGGTCCTCTAGGTCACCACTGAAAGTCTGGTCTTCTTAGGTTGTAGCAGATTCTTCCCAGAGGACCGAAGTGTGCGGGAAAGATTATATGGAAGTAGGCGCTCCTGCAAGTAGTCAGGACCCAAGTGATGTAGGGCTTTAAAGGTTAGCACCAACACCTTGTATCTTGCCTGGAAACTGATAGGAAGCCAGTGGAGAGATTTTAGAACTGGTTTAATATGGGCAGTTCTGGATGTGCTCATGACCAGCCTGGCTGCCGTATTTCGTACCAATTGAAGTTTCCGAACTTGGCACGAGGGTAGCCCCATGTAGAGCGTGTTACAAAACTCAAGTCAAGAGGTTAGCAGTGCATGTACTACTGTTTCAAGGCCTCCCTGCTCCAGGAAGGCAACTAGAGTATCAGCCGAAGCTGATAGCAAGTGCTCCTGACCGTCCCATCCACCTGAGCTGTCAGCTGAAGAGACAAGTCAAGGGGTACCCCCAAACTGTGGACAGAGTCCTTCAGGGGAAGTGTGACCCCATCCAGAACTGGCTGGCATGACTCCATTCCCGGATTAGACTCTCTCTCTCTCTCTGGCTTTTCTTCACGAACAAAGATTCAGGAAGGACTCATCCCGCACTTTCTACAAGCACATTGATGACTAAAAAGGCCAATCTGAGATAAACAAGTCCGGTTGCAGAAAACACAGCAGAAAGTCTCCTTGGGTGATGTTTTCAGGTTGTGGTTCTTTCTGCGTTGTCGTTTCTCTTCAAGACTTGTTCGACGTGAGCTTTCAAAGAAGGCTGTAGCATTGTGGATAGTGCGTCTCCATGCCTCCCGGTGCGAGGCCAGGGTGGACCATTGTTGGTGATCAATTTGGCCGAGCCTGAGATGTTGTTTCAGGGAATCCTTGTATCTCTTCTTAGGGGCGCCCCTCTTACGCTGACCCGTGGCGAGTTCACCGTAGAATACTATTTTTGGGAGGCGATGGTCCTTCGGAAGTTGGATGCATCCTTCGAGCCTGTGCAAAGGATTTTTCTGGCGGAGCACAGCGTGCACAGAACTGCATCACCCTTTAAAACCAGAGGTTCGTCTGCTGAGGCCTTGACAAGATGGACAGTGGCAGCGAGGTCCTCGGTCATAGGTTTGATTAGAGTTTCCTTCTCTTAGATGGTTGACCTTACAGGGTTAGACGAGCACCATCTGCCCGGGTTTGGATTAGAGTTTTCCTTCTCCTAGGATGGTTGCCATAGGCTAGAGAGCCCATCCTGCCCTTTGGCGCTCTTGGTCAGACCCTTTGGTTGTGACCTGTCTGGCATGGGAGGGCCCTACTGGTGGCTATCATATCACTGCCAGCCATAGCTCACAATTCATTAGTCAAGCCTCTCCCCCACGACAAGGGGGCATGGTTTGGGTATTGTGTACCCTTCATTTTGCATATGCAATAACTCCTGTGGATACATCCATTTTAATCTCCTGAAATATAGTGGAACTTCCATGCAATCAGAACCCACCATAGAGGATACTCACTGAAAGTTCTTGTCTAAACCCATCTGGATGACAACAAAAACAGCAACCCAACAACAAAAAATTTAATTAATAGTGTGTGTTAGAAGGTAAATATTAAGAAGTAGTCTGCCCATGAGAAGTAGTTATCAGAAGGAGAGAATTCAATAGGACTCCTGATACTTGACACTCTGAATGTATTTCAGTGTCTTCTTTCTTGGGGATGCCACTAACAATTCAGCACATAACTACTTCATGGTAAATGTCCTGCGCTCCTCAACCTTCAGTTTTCACATTACCACAAAGATAATAGTAGTCTGTCTCAAAAAAGATGTGGAAAACTGTGGCAGAATATTACCCCCACGACCTTTCAGTGCATGATGTTTGCAACCCTCTTCCAAAAGATGCTGTGGTTTGGGGGGGTTTCATGTCAGACAGTACTAATGTCTCCTTGACGAAGAAGCACTATCTCTGTAAACCTTTGTCAGCTCCTCTAAATTTCTTATGTAGTGACCACTCAGAATTCAAAGTCAAGAATGCATATTTAGCCAGAAACAAACACTTTTGGACAGTACTAAACTGGTTGCCATAGCATCCAGTTTAAATGAGGAAACTGCTTACCTTCACATCATATCCTCATGAACCCCTTTTGTCATTTCCCACTTAGTATTTGCTATATCAAGATTTCTTTGACATTTAGCTGGAATGACATAGGAATTACATCCTTATGGCATGATCCTACATGGCTGTGAGATGCATGTGCATGATCCTGCCACGTGTCATCTCTCTTTCACACATAAACCTGTTGCTATTCACACACATCCTGCAATCCCTTTGGGATTATACAAATATGTGCTTGCTGTATCACTGTGATTACACTTACAGGGCCCTCAAGCCAAGATACTGTATCATTTCTGCTATAGGACTGGTGCTAAATATCATTTATTTAAATTGCAAATAGCAAAAGCTTGGGCAGTTTTATAAGAAACTATACTTTGAGATTAATACAGCTTCCATCTAATCATAGTACACATATGATTGCCAATTTTAATCCCAACCATTGCTGAGCAACAGTTTGACCAGATGGAAGCAGCCTATAGTTTGATTTCATCCCCACCCCATCTGTGAGAAACTAGGGCAGAGTTCTGTGGTGGCTCTGCTTCTGCCCTTCCCCCATGGAGACTCTGCAACTCCCTTACTGTGCAGTTTTTGGACACAGCTGCTGCACCAGCTGTTCCTCCTACTGTCACAAAAGATATCATTTTTTTAAAAAAAGCAAGACACCCTTCATTGGCAGGGAGCTCAGAAACGCCAAGTGGAATTAAAAAGTTTAATTTCAAATCCATGGAGTAAGTTTATTCAGGGTGAGCAGATCTGCTTAACCCCCCAACCCTACTCCCTGGGGAGGCAGGCAGTCCACCAGCCACTCCCTCTTAGGGAACAAAGCAGTCCGTTTCCCTTCAATATTATACAACTCAGTCATTTTGGACCTGGTTGTAAAAGGATATGCATCAGATTAACATGAATCTGAAGCCAAATGGGGCAGATCCCAAGAGAGCCGACTGTGGTGTAGTGATTAGAATGTTAGACTGGGATTTGGGAGATTCCACTTCTGGTCCCCACTGGGTTACCTTGTAGCAGTCATTTGAGCCTGACCTACCTCACAGGATTGTTGAGAAGATAAAGAATCAGAAGGAAAACAATCATGAATACTTATCTTGAGGTCACTGGAGGAAAGGCATGACGAAATTTAAAAAGAAAATAAACAATAGATTCAAATTAAGTAATATGGACTTGCTCTGAAGCATGTGCGTTCTCCCAAACTATAGTCTACCTTCAATTTGTTTCTTACTTATAGCAACCTCATCATGGGGTTTTCTTTGCAAGATTTGTTCAGAGGATGTTTGCCATTGCCTTCCACCGAGGCTTAGAGAGAACGAATTGCCTGAGGCCATCCAATGGATTTCTGTGGCTGAGTGGAGATTTGAACAGATTTGTAGGCCAATACTCAAATTAGTATATCATGCTGGCTCTCCCAAACTATGAGCAACTTGTAAATGAAGTAAAATGTATTTTCTGTCCAAAAACCAAAGTTTGTTATATCAGGGTTTTTTTTTTTCCATTTTCCAATTACAGTTAATGGGATGGAGAGTACAGTTTCAGAATTCCCCAGGCAATCTCCAAAATGGTCTGAGGCTAACTAGGCTGCGAAATGGCAATCCAACTGAATGCTGTAGTTTGTGTAGCCCCTGAATAGTGGTGGGGTTTAAAAAAAAAATTAAAAAAAAATTAGGATAGTGTTTATATCCTGCCATTTTCTCAGTCTGGGACTCAAGGCAGCTTGTGTACAAAGGTTAAAACTGATACAGCACATTCTGAAAAGCCTTCACAATTGGCCTGCAAAGCCCTGCTGAAACAAAAGTGTCTTCACTGCCTATGGAAGTATAGTAAGGAAGACATCAACCCTTCCCCCATGTTCCAACCAACACTGGATCACAACCAGGGTGTTGATCAAATGTTTAAAGGCAACATGATAGATTTTGCAAACATTAACAGGATATCCACATACTCACAGGAAACAGTCAGGCCTGCAATTTAAACTTTAATCTGTATTTCAGTCTTACAGAACATTATACAGTATTGTACCTTCTTGTGAGGACTGCAGTAGTAAAATAATGGTGTGGGTGGCAAACCAAGTCAACCCATGTGAAGTACTTCTGTTTAGCTTCCTCAAAACTTAACTGCCTTTACTTTGGTGTTGTTCAAACCTTTATTTCTAAAAAAATAATAATAGTCACATTCAATGAATTAACTACGAAATATTATGCCACTTCATCAATATATTCTTTCACTGAACTACTGAATTCAAACCTTGGATTAGAAGCTGCTGGCACACAACAATGCCTTCTGGCGGTTCTATTTCCATAGCTCACATACAGGGTTTTCACTGTTTAAGTCATTTCTGACTTATGGCAGCTTTAAGGTAAACCTATCACAGGGTTTTGGAAATACATGATGATTTCATGTAGTTTGCTCCCCAAACTCCTTCCAGCAAGGGAACAAGGTATCCCCTCTTCAATGGATAGACATACTTTGGACAGTTCTATTTTCTTTAAAACACCACACAACAAGAGGAAAATCACCTACTTCTCTATGTAATGAGAGGGACATAAGTAAGGTGGTGTTATAAGATGCAAACAGTGAATTCAGTTTGATTGTTTTAAATTGTTTTTGACTGTCATTTGATAATCAATTTAATTGTATTTTTATATTACAATGTGTTGTGGTTTTAGATGTAGCAATAGCAATAGCAAGTACATTTCTATACCACTTATCAGTGCACTTAAGCACTCCCTTAGCGGTTTACAATGTGCAACATAATGTATATGTGTTTGCTTAATGTATATGTTTTAATCACATTCTGAACCACCTTGGAACCTAATAATGGGGAAAGGTGGGACTTAAATAAAATATAAATAAATTAATAATTCAGATTGTGATGCATGCAATTGGGCTAGTGGAAATAAGACTTGCTCTCCTTCCCATCAGCTCTTCCAGCCTGCTACACTAACTATTAAGATCCTTACAGAATGAGGTGAGGTATGGTAATTAAAAGATGTTGTCACAGGTAATGCAAACATGTAAGTTGTCCCCAGCTTTACAAATGGCAGAATTCAGATTTCTAGAATAAGGCCCAGTATAGCCAGGTGAAAAGCGCTGGTCTGTATGCGGGGTGAAGGCTAAGCATCCCCCCCTCTCACAATCCTCCCCGTGCTGCCCAGGTGCCATCTTTGCACGCTCCAGTTCAGATGGCACATGCCTTGATGACGTCCCTTTGGCGCAGCGCCCAAATGGGGCGGTGCCAAAGCGGTTTGATCAAGCCGCCCGGCTTTGGCTATGGCACCTCTTCAGAGGCGCAAAAAGGAGCAGGAAAAACTGGCTCCTTTTTGTCCTCTGCGGAGGCTGGATTGGTGTTGTGGTGTGCATTTGCCACCCCTTCCTGTCCATTTGTACAGGGTCTGACTTTTCTTTTCTTTTTTAGTGTGCTTTAGCACTTCTGTTCACAACATCTTTTCAGTGCCCCTTTGGAACCAACGTAGCCAACAGTACTGAAAGGTAAGACAACTGCTTCATCTGAGTATTTTAACTGGTGTTCACAACTGTCTATTTTCCGCTGTAAGAAAGGATACCAAATGGCAGTAACAATAGATTAGTTGCTTATGGTTTATCATTTCAAGACTGTTGAGAATATGTATCTAATTAAGAAGTGTTTAATTTATAATATCAATCATTTAGAGTAAGGACAGGCAACTTGGCGATAGTGGAAGATCCTACCGGCAAACAGACAACTGGACAGCTGCAGCTAATATACATATTTAATTGCTCTCCATAATTTGCATATCATTTTAATGAAGATGGCAGATGCCAAATTACAGTTGACAGATATGTTACAATTGTAGAAGATCCTTAATCTGCAATTATTATTTTTTTAGTATGAAAAGCTTAAATCAACTTGTTGAATTCTGATATACCAACTTATATACAATTAAGAACTCTAGGGGAAAAAAGGAGTTTACACTTTTTAAATCACCTTTTGTGCTCAATCCGTTAGTGTTTTCCATGTCGGTAACATTTACAGTAATAAGAAGCAGGCACATCTATTCAGAATGAAAGCTGGCATTCTCTGGACGCTTACAAGAATTTACAAGATGCATGTTGACCACCCCTACAAAATAACAATTACAACGAAAAGGGGAAAAATGTTACAGAGAAAGACCATTTTAATACAGATATTTTGTATTTCATTTGTTCCTGCTACTCCACTATCAAGTAAAAGGTATATCTAGCTGGCTTTTTGGCTAGGTCTTACTAAATAGCAGCTTAATTTTGTACAACAGTGTTGCTTGTTTTCGATTTTTCTGTTAACACTTTGAAACATCACACAAACCCAAAGGAAACGGAACATAACAGAATTAAAAAGGTGGCCATGTGTTAGGGAGATAAAACTGGCGGTAGATTCTTAAGGTCCATATGCAAGGAGAAACAGACGTATAAATGTCATACAATGGCATATAAAATTTGTATAGATACAGTACAGTTGTAGGTATAGTATTGTGTATAGTGGCTGATGTAGGAAAAAACAAAATGACATATAAAGAAAAAAAAAAGATTTCTCCCACAAGGATATGTATAGATTAATAGAAAGGCACTTATAGGCTCTTGGCACTTTCAAGGCACTTACCTAATCCTATATATAATATTTCATTTTCTGCCAATCAAGACTTGCAAATATACCTCATCATAGACCATCTAGCAAAACTCCAGATTTTGTAGAATATGTACAAGGCCATAAAGAGGTTTCAGCTTTTTGCTTTTATGACTTCAGTACAGTATTATATTTTCCTGAGCAACTGAACTAGTTCAGGCATTCAGTTCTGCCTTTCTCACCTTCCTTGCTTCTCCAATCCCTTGTTACCTTCTTGGACTATTTTAGCACTTCACAGAAACAGTATTGTTTAAACACAACAGAATCATAGGGATGGATAGTAGCCTAGCATTGGGAACCAAGCTCTCATGTTGAACAAAACACAAAAGAGCTGTGCCCTCAATGAGAAGCCACCGTTGAGCTGTTGTAAACATAGTGCATGTCTGTTTTGATCTTCCAAGTAGGGATAGTTGGGACTTGCTTAATTTTGATGTGCTGCTTGGGAGGTGGGTTGTCAAACGGCCTCCTTATTTCTGTTTGTGTTTCTTTCTTATTAGCATGAAAACCAAACAGAACACTTAGGCTGTTAAACAATGCAATCTGGAAAAGTGAGGAACAGAACATCCGTATCCAAGAGTCTTCAGACAGACCCATTACTTCTAGTTCACTTCATCAGCACACACTGGCATTGTTTAGTCACATTAGTGGCAGAAGGGATTCAACCTCGCCTACTGGGCCAAAGGAACAGTGGTAGATGTTAAACACTGTTGAAAATTATTCTGGCTACCTCCCTGGGAAATTGACTGACTTTGCAGCATAGCATTCTAGCCTTACACAGCAGGAAAGCAATCTGTAAAAAGGCCAGTTAATTGTCACAGACAGATATGTAAAGGGTGCTGTTGTGGTGGGATCAGAGTTTGATTTGTCTTATGGCAAATCTGTGCTCTGTGAATTGCAGACAAAGTTTCACACAGTTTGTTAGAAAAAACTTGGTATTACTATTCTGGAGATGGAGAACAGAAAATATATGGAAGTTAAGGAAAGATATTGCAGGCACGGTTAAAAGTATCCTAAGTCTCTAGCTAGAAATAATTACTGGCAGTTGTTTGAGAAGCGGGCAATAGAAAATAGGGACATTGCATGGAGGCAACAAAAATGTGTTTTGGTGAGGGCTGGAGGAATTCAGTGAAAGCCAAAGAAGACGGCCCATGTTGAGGAATTTGTCCTTTCATAATTATGCCATATGACAGGGAGTTTGTTGGCATAGTGGTTTGCAATTTTTTACATGGGGTAGTTAAGACTCAAACAATCAAAAGACAGTCATATACAAATAATCTGATCAAGACTGATGCTTAAGGATATATGGATATACGATATATGGATGCCAAAGAAACAAATAGTGCAGAGAAATGGGGTGGGGAACAGATGACAAAAATATTACAAATACTCAACAACAGAATGTTCCTATAATTTTAGAAAAATCATTGGCCCAGAGATTAAAAAATAAATTAAATCATCAGAAGATGGTTAGCAACTAAAGACAAAAAGAAATTCAGTGAAAAACCTCAACCAGTCTTTTTTTTTTTAGAAAATAAAAACCATGTTTTACAATACTTTAAATGCTCTTTAACCAGCATCTTCCCATTATACAGCTAGAATGTCTAAACAACATATATAGAAGAGCACACATCCATACCACTGAGAAGGGACTACAGTAGATCATGTACCTGCACTTTGGATACACTTTCTCCACAGCAGACCTACAGAACTCATGACGACTATTCTAAAGTGAAACAAGAACTGAGGTCAGATACTATAATTTATAAGGTGGGACATTTCAGATCTAGTGAATGCATGGATAGGATATATACTTATACTGAAGCAGAGAGATGCATAAACAGGAAGTAATACCGATATTTTGGGAACGATGGAACTCAATGTTTCCAAAATCCTCCCTTCCTTATTTAGTCTTGCACCATTCTTTTTGAATCACCTTATATTTACATTTTGTTGAATGTGCTTCAAGCTGTTTTCAAACTCTTTTTAAAAAACAAAACACCACAGTGCCATTCTTTCCACCTTGTGCAAGGCTAATGCAGGAAAATCTCTTGTAACCAAGCCAAATGATATAGCTATATTTTCATTTATTTGACTAATTATCTGAGTAATTCTTAAATATTTTCTAGCTTTCTTTACATATAAAAATGTAGATGACTGGAGGTAGTCATCTATTACCTATTGTTACATGAAATGCTACCCATTGTAACCTAAAACATTGCCTCCTTCTGAATGCCACTGATTTGCAACTCATCATAATAGAAACTTCAGAATGAAGGTTTGATGGAACTCCAGTGACCAGTTGCAATGTCATTTTATCAGCCTGTCTAGTTGCTACTGGATGTTTTCTACAGCAGAGGCTTGAAGAACTTCGAACATTGTAGGACTCTGAATTAGTAATTCTGTTTTTTATATCTGAAGGGTCTATAGATAATTCTCATTGTTTATCACATGGTGTGGTTGTAAATATATTTATCACATGGTGTTGTTATAAATATAATTTGGAATATGAAATTCTAGGATTGCTTTCACTGTTTGCAACATACAGTACTTAGGGATACATAGTACCCAGATACCCTACCATTCTCTCCCTTGTCACTTTGGTAGTTACTTATGAAACCTTCCTGGTGTAGTGTTCAAAGACAGTGTGATGGCAGGGTCATTTTAATGGTCCATTTATAAATTTGGTTCTGTGACAGCAGATTGCTAATCAACAGCATTTTAAGCAAAGATATTCTTAGAGCCAAAGTGTAATTTTCCAACAGTTGTAGTTGTGTATATAGCAGAGACAGTTGTAGTTGTGTATACGGTAACTGCATCTTTGGTTTCAGATGAAAAGAACTAAAACAAAGAAAAGTATTCCAACATTACAGAAACACAAACACCCCACCAATAATGAGGAACATCATAACAAATGTAGATAATTCATTTGCTGCCGTCACCACCACCATACTTCATCTTTGACTCTTGAACCTGGAATGTATGACCAATAAATCTCAGGCATTTCTATACAATGTTGATTATATTTTTAAAAAAGCTACCATAGGATGCATGTATCTTTAGCAAACTCTAGCTCTGCTTCTTGCCTTTTAAAAAATATTAACTTAGATCCAGTACAGATTGCCGCTTTGCAGCGGCGTGGGTCCGAAATTAGGGCTCGGGAGAGTGGAGCACCCGCATGCTCTGTGCTTTCCCTGCACCATTTTTGGGTGTGCATGCGTTCAGATGGTGCGCATGCTGATGACATGCCTTGTGCGCTGCGTCCAAACAGCGCAACGCACAAGCGACGTCACCACACCGCTCCAGGGTGCTAATGGCACCTTGGCAGCGGCATGGAAAATGAGCTGTGTTCCGCAGCTCATTTTTGGAGTGGATTGTTGCTGCGCCTGTGCAGTTGCGGTGACAATGATCCAGGAGAAACGTCTCTTCTCATCTACACAGCCCCTTAGTCTTTTTTTAAAATGCACCTTTACAGGTTGTTATATATCCTTAAAACAGAAATAGAAAATATGGAAAGAAGATAAATCAAAGGTTTTCAAGTACCATGTTTACAGAGACAAAATCCTAAATCTTTATATATTACTATCTGTCATGGAGACAACTGTCTTGTTTTTGCAATTGCTCACTGAGGAAGCAGGGAAGGATTCAGTGCATGTAAGCAACCAGAGAGTTAGTTACATCATCTGGCATTTCAGCATTATGTAAGATACTATAATTTTTCAAGTATTTAAATGAACTGTTTATAGCTTATTTTTCCATCTGCAAAGCAGTTCCACAGTTATTTAGAAAATGAAAGGCGAAGTTTCTTCCATTTTCATAGAATCACTGAGTTGGAAGAGACAAGGGCCATCCAGTCCAACCCCCTGCCATGCAGTAAATCACAATCAAAGCATTTTGGACCAGTGCACTTAGGAGCATGTTTTCCCAACCACAAAGCAATTCTACAACTCTTTATTTTAGACAAGGAAATATGGTCTTTTGCAGAACAAAGAAACATTTTAGACAACTTTGCTTGCAATGACCCCTTTTCAAGCTGTAATCAACAAAATCCAGCAGCTAACACAAAACACTATGGCCAGACTGAAGTAGAGATTCACATTAAACACTAACCACAGTAAATTTTCAGAAAAATCTGTACAGGTAAAAGTAAGTATTGCTGCTGGAATGTGCCATTATGCAAAAATCTTTCAAGACTGTTTGGCAGCAGGTCTTTTGTTATATACAAGAAAGTCAGAAACATCATGCCAGACATTACTGTCATCATACAGGTAGGTCATGGAGGATTGCAATGATGGTTGTAGAGTGTGTCGGTGATACTCAAAGAGCCAGAGAACAATCCCCCAAACCAGGGAAGCAAAGAGTGGGAAAGGATCTTGTTTTGGCTCTGGGATGTAACCTTTCTCCACTGCCAGTCGAGACAAACCAAACAGGATGCGAGACAACAGGTACATGTTTATCTGTGTGGGGGGAAATGTGAATGTTGTAAGACAAATAATATATGTCAAAAGCCAAATTATTTCAAGCAGTCTTTCGCTCACATCATCACAATTGTTATACCAATTTATTTTCTATTACAGCATTTTTGGATTCTCTTCACTGGAATGCTGGCATTTTAACATGGATTCATATACATCTGTTATAAAATATAGTTGCTTGAAAAAAGGACTGCATGTGCAACCTTGGCTCAATTGCAATGTTACTATTTTCTTCCAATTTTACCTGCCTGAAAAGTACACTTCCTGAAGAGAAGTCATATGTAATTGCATTTGTTCTACATAATTGAAAACTGCTTTGAATCCACTTTTGTGGGGAAATGTGGCCTACATACCGAATAAACAAACTTTTCCCTGGAGTCCCAATTCTCCCCGCCCCTGGCTTGGCAATGGCAATATAAACAGATTATTTTTCTGCCATATATGTCTAGTTTTGCAAAAAATATCATGAACTGCAATTTTTCAGAAACAACATATTGGGCCAGGAAGAGAGAGAGGTTGCTCCATTATACCAGAGGATTAAAAAAGAATGGTACAAAAGTAAAACTGTTCTTATTCAGTCTTGCACCATTGTTTTTGAATCACTTTGTATTTACACACTGAATGCCTGATCAAAATAGGCAGCTAAGCAATGCAAGGGAGACCTCCTAATGTTCTGCTATAACAACTTCTTTCCCATCATTATTATCATTAGCACTTCAATGAATAGAACACAGCAGAGTATGGAGTAGTTCATTTTATTGTGCCTAAAAGCTTTAACTGGAAGGGCATAAACAGAAATTCAGAACAGAAGAGCAAAATAAAGCAACATCAATCATTTTTATCACTTGATTGTAATTATGCATTGGATGGGCAGAAACAGAAATCCAGCAGAACACAACAAAGTTGCTTACCTGGCTGTTAATATTATTATTTTCCCCAAACACTAACCAGCCTCCAATGCAGGCTGCAAGAAAGGAGTGAAAAGGAATCTTCTTCCCCTGCACTCGCAACTGTAAGGCCATCAGACCCTTGTATGTGAATACAAAGTAGGCCAGGTTTCTGGAATGAGTATAAGTAGCCCGAATAATGGCTTTCAATTTCTCCCCTAAACTGAAGAGAAGAAATTAAGAATTATTATTACACATAATAAACTATACAAACAGTCCAAATAGCCATAATTCATTGTGTGCCAATAGCAAAATACTACTGACACATATTTAAAGTTAGTGAGAATTAAAAAGAGAATATATTCATACCCATATCAATCTGCAGATTTAGTCAGCCTTGAAGCTTTAGAAATTCCCATAACTAATACAGTAGCTTCTAGTACAACTTTAAAGACTAACGCCTCTATTAAGTCATATGCATTTGTGAATTAAGAGTCCCCATTATCAGGCATATGAAGATATATACTAAATTCATGGTTTTATATGTGCGTGCACACACACACACACACACACACACACACACGATGGAGGAACAAGAGTGGTAAACTGTGAGGTTACAAAGTAATAAAACATGAGATTTTTTTTTGTGAAGTCCCACACTTAGGACTCAAGGATACTCAAAACAGATTTTTTAAAAATGTTATACATAAAACCAACAATGATTGAAATCCTATATGGATCAGCACAGTATAGTAATTCCATATGTGAACCTATGCTAGCCTGAGCCATATACCAGCCCCTGGACTTAGCAAGCAGCCTCAGAAGCCCTCCCTTCATGGCTATTCTGTGACTAATGGGAACTGAACAGAGCACTGGAGTGTCTGTCTGTGTCCCCTTAGCCACCTTTAGTTATAAAGATGTTACAAAGATGTAGTCAGATACATCTCTGATCCTGTGGGTTCCACATGAGCCACAGAACGATTAGTCCAGTGGGTAGGTTCCAAGGCTGTATGGAAAGCTGTGGGGAGGAACCTCTGGGTTCTGAGAAGGAAGGGGGAATACCAAGTTCACAGCACCAACAAATGATCAAACATAATCTTGGGGATCACATTTCCATGAGTACAGTGAAAACAAAAAGATGAGACAACAAATACCAACATAAGTCTTTTAAATCTTATTCTCAGTAATTAATCCCTAGAATATGCATTAAAGCTTTTATATATATTGGGGGGGGGGGAGGCATAACAGAGCTGGGAAACCAACGAACAGTGATATCGGTGGGGAAGGAGATGGACAATCTGGGGACCCTGAAGGACTGGATTTGGACCCACAGTCAGATATTCTCCACATCCAGTATAGATTGATTTGTTTGTCTTACTTGGAATTCAGACATGCATTTTAATGGCATCTAATATTAAAATTACATGCATGATTTTTCAGTAGAAAGCCTCCCTGAACTAACGGGACTCAGGCAGCTATTCTATATACAGCTTCTGGAAGTAAATGCCACTGACTTCAGTGGGCCTACTTTGTTCTGGGAAGACATACACAGTATTGCACTGTTACTTCCAAACTGCTAGTGCTGACTTTGGATAGCACCTAAAATTTTATGAGATGAGACACGAAAAAGGACTTGCTTCTAAATATTCATGCATATATTGATGGTTTAGGCTGACCTCCTAAATTCATTTACTACCAAGTAAATCCTTAATGAAAGTTTGGTTTGAATAATACCAGTAAGATGGCAACAACCTTATAAAAGTATTACTGGTAGTCTCTTAATTACAAATAAAAACAGATAACTCGTCTAATATAAGAAGAAAAAGTTAATCTGTCAAAAAGACAGAGTGAAAAAAGCACGTGAAAAATACATAGCAATGGATTCAACATGTTCAGAAAGCATTATTTTTAATAACTACAAGAGCTTAACTTCACATGCCCTTATAAATAAATCAAATCATGCTTATAAATAAATGGTTCATAGATTTCAGACCAACAGAGATGTACCTTCCACTCCTGAAGAGAAATGTCATTACCAACGCATGAGGGGCACGGATTTTTGCTCCATAACTGCCAAAAGGGAAAAAAGAAAATACATAAAATACACAAAAAATAATGTTTCAATGTTATTTTGTTCTATGAATATGTGTCTCATTAGCCATAAAGCAGCCACGTCTGCAGAGAAAACATCTCTATTATATGTTAGGCAAACAGGTTGCACAAGCTGGCTGGACTTGCTCTACAAGTAACTTTCTTCAGTAGGAGAATAAGAACATGTTGTAGTAGCAAGAGAAGTTTAAAATGGCTGCTTAGCACAGTACGCAAGTCTGAAATTTTAAACTTTACAACCTTGCTGTAAAAAAGTATTATTTGTGCTCTGACTTGCTTTAGTTGAACTTACTTTCCAGCACATTTACAATTTTCTTTAAAATGGAAATCACTGGACATCTAACATTTCACAGACAAGTAAAATAACATCCTTGCTCCAAGGTAATTAACTATGTAAAGCAAGAGAAGAGTGACTAAAACAAGACTTATCAAAAGCTTACAATGCAAATACAAATGGGCATACTCTGAAAGCTACTAGATGGCTAGAATTAAGACACAAATATCCTTCAGAAAAGCTCCCTATGGGTAAATCAAATGGAAAATACACAGTTGGCCAGATATAATACTGAAATCCTTAAGGGTATAAATGTCAAAACACTTTGAGATGAGAGAAGCAGAAGCCAGGCTATGGCAAACTTTAGACATCAGAGAAAGCTCAGATGCAAAATGAAACTGTGTGTTAGTCAAAAGAATGAAATGGTAGTTTAACACAATCACAGCAGCTGAAGCAGGTGGGTTGTTTTTAACAAATAAACTGGGGAATGGTGGGATAGGAACGGTAAAAGTTCTGGTAAAGTATCGCCCGACTGTAGATTTTGGTGTTATTGGAGTAGATAGTAAAGAACAGATGACTTTTAGAGATATAGGATATAAAGACAAAGGCAAGAGGATTCAGCAGCAATTCAGGTTCATTGAATATCATCATCCTCGTTTTTATCTTTATTGATTCCTCCTCTTTCTCTGGGAGGCAGCTTAGAAATTAAAACAATTACAATACAGTATAGTGAAAACATACAAACTGCCAGGGCAGCTCAAGTGGTGTCCAACTCTGCCGTGAGGATGCAGCCATAGCCAGAGGCTCTTTCCCCCGATTGTTTGTGTTTTAAAACCACCTTTGTTAATAGTTGTAAGCCGCCTTGAGACCCAGCCTCAGGAAAAGAGGGTAGAGGAATGAATAAACGAATAATGGCAATGCTGATGGTGGCAACCACAAGGCCCCGGCCGGGATGGAAACCCAAGCTAAGGATTGGCTCTTAATTACGATTGGTCCTTAATGCGAATCAGAGGGCATCTGGCCCAGTCCCCATCCCAAGTGGCTACATAAAGCAGGATGAAGAGATGTCATAAGCCCAGAGGAGGACAAGGAGCCAAAAATGTAGGACTTCCAAGAAAATGTAGGACTCGGCCAAATAAAAGCTCGAAACGCTCGCATCGGTAGCAATTCATGCTTCTTAGTCAGGCTCAGAATGGAGGACATTCTGGAATTCCTCCTGGACAGAAAAAAAGGCGCTAAAGTACTTCTATGAATATAAAACTCATGCTTCTTAGTGCTGCTCAAAATGGAGGAGAGTCCTCCTGGAAAGGAATGCTAAAAAGCGCTCCTCTAAATGTAAATCCGTTTCGGAATGCCTCCCTCCCGGACAGAAGAGGCTGAAATGGAGGACGCGCCCGGTCGCCCTGCCAGAAGCCCTTAGGCCGGCGCAGCGCGCGCGAGAGAGAGGCCGCCTCCCCTCGCCCCTCGCCCCGCCTTACACGGCTCCGTTGCGGAAGCCCTTCAGGACAGCCAGCGCCGCCCGGTATCTGCGCTGCTGCAGGAGGGAGTTGAGCGCGTAGAGCGCGGTCCTCAGCATCGCCTTGGCCCCCATGGTCGCCGGCCAGAGCACCCCACTTCCGGTCCCCCAAGCGCCAAGGGACCGGAAGTGGAGTCCAACGAATGGAGTCCGGGCGGAAGACGCGCCCCGCCAACTGGGGTTCCGGAGAAAGGCAGACGAGGAGAGGATACTGTTATTAATACCATCATTCTCATTCTTAATGTTGGTGATACTAGTAGTAGATCTAGTGTGCGTGTCTTTGTCTATGGGTTTTAAATTTATGTGTGTGTATAAATATACACATGCTCGTATCTATAGATAGATATACACACGTGTATGTTTACACACACACACATATACACGTGTGTCTGCATGTATATATATGTGTGTGTGTATTTACACATACATCTATATATATATACACACACGTGTGTATGTGTATAAATATAAACATACTCATATCTAGATAGATGTATATATATACATGTATATCAAGATATCTATATATATATATACGTGTGTGTGTGCATGTATATATACAGTATACATATGTATGTATGTGTGTATAAATATACACATACTCATATATACACACACACAGACAACAACTATATCCCACTGTTGTGGGCAGCCTATATGTAGGGGTAGACAGATACATACGCATATATAGATATATGTACACCCCCCACACACACACACATCTACATTTGCTGCTGTTATGTGCCTTCAAGTCGTTAAGGAGACCATAAGGCAAACCTATCATGGGGTTTATATCTGCAGATATACATACGTACATACACACACGCATACATTGTTGTTGTGTGCCTTCAAGGCGACTCTTATCATGGGGGTTTCTTGGAAAGATTTCTTCAGAGGAGGTTTGCCATTGCCATCCTCTGAGGCTGAGAGAGTGTGACTTGCCAAAGGTCACCCAGTGGGTTTCATGGCTGAGCTGGAATTTGAGTCCTGGTCTCCAGAGCCAAAGTTCAACAGTGAAACCACTACGCAACACAGGCTCCCTACACAAACACAAACTCCTCCCCTATATATGGACACATAGACACACACAGACACATATATTTATATGTAAACACACACATATATCCATGCATCCATAAATACTGTACACACACACACACACACACACACATCAACAAGTTTAATGATTAGTCAGCTGACCATATCAATGGAATACTAAATACAATTACAAAATATAAAACACAAGATAAAAAATACCAAAATATCCGCATACATACAAAGATAAAACTGGATCACACCTAAAACTCATAGAGGGGGTTAAAACAGATACAGACTAAATAAAATCAAATTTAATAAAATGGGATACAAAATAAAACAGTCTAAGATAAAACTGGCTAAAAGAGTGGGGGATAACAGTAAAACACACACATACACTCTTTAAAATCTATCTATCCATCTCCAATGCAGATCTTTCTGCACGCACACACATGCACTAATGGAGCACTGAACATTTACATTCAATTCAATGCTAAAGTCGAATCCAACATGTCAGAAGTCTAATATGTTATCAAGTCTGCAATGTAGAACTACATGAAAATCAAAATATTCAGTCATGATCCATGGGGACAGCTATGTTTCTTAATGTGTGTATCAGCACATTTTTTTGCACATTGCAAAAATAAGAATAATGACATTTTCCCCAGACCATAAGATCTAAATGTAGAAGAGCCCCAGCCCCTCTTTTTGCTCTAAGATTTGGTCTTATTTCATAATTTTATTTTTTAAATCCTGTGGAGCACGGCTGCTTCCAAATCAAGCTATAACAATGTCCTGGATTTTTCCCCATGGCCTCCTGTGTGCAGCTGCCACTTTCACTCTTTAATGGAAAGAAAGAAAAAACATGGTGTCAAAAGTAACCAGGAAGTCTTTTCTACAGCTGAAGCAGATTGTCAGTTTGGGAGCTTTCAAGGCATGTGAATGGGTGCCAAACCATCTTGACAGTTCGACCCGTTCAGTTACCTTTCTCAGTTATGAGCGCGCTTCGTGTCTCTTTATACTGCACCCAGCCGTTGTACTCTAATTATTAAAGGCACTAATTAAGATAATTCTGTTTTCTTGTAAAGACATCATATTTCAGACAGCCAGACACAGTATTTTCACCCAGCAGTAATAGGAAAGTATTTGATTTTTTTCTCCTGCAAACACCTTTGTTCTGAAAAAGTTGGCTGAATCTGTTTTAGGCCAAGGTCTGGTTGACACTGCCCCCTACTGGATCATCTACAAATTTACAAAAGTGACTGGTCCAAAACACACTGCAGAAATAATCCAGTTTGAGACTGCTTTAACTGCCCTGGCTCAATACTAGGGAATCCTGGGAACTGTAGTTTTGTGAGACATTTGCCCTTCTCTGTCAGAGAGAGCTCTGGTGCTACAATAAACTACAGTTCCCAGGATTCCCTAGCACTGAGCCAGGGCAGCTAAAGCAGTCTCAAGATGGATTATTTTTGTCGTGTGTCTTGGACCCAAGTGTACATCATGGTGAGGGTTAACAGAAATTGATCTTCTAAATCTAACAACGGGGGTAAGGCACAGAGTTGTCTTCCGCTACTCTATCTGTTTAGCATCGAAAATGTTTTGATTGATTGCACTGAGTTTTATGTTTAAACCACCCACTAACCTGAATTCTGTGGGTAGAAAATGCAGCAATAACAAAACTTGTGGGAATTTTTCCTCTTTTGGACTTGCCAGCCTGGCTGGGGGAGTCTGGAAGTTACAGTCCAAAAAAGGGAACATTTCCAAGCTCTGAATAGTAAAACATTGACTAAGGATAGCCAAAAATGCTTCTTGGCCTATTGCTGGTGAGGTGAATCAATTGAGCTACATAAAGCAAAGAGCACAAAAATGGGGAAATAACCAGCAGATCCTTACAACCACATGAAGGTGGAAGAAGTGTGGATCGATAGGATAATCAGGATTATGCTTTTCACTGGAAGTATTGGGGGACCCCTTCCGCTGGCAACCCTCAACACCAAAAGGTGTCTCAAAATCATCTTTACAAGTTCAGTTTTATATAAAATTGAAATTGTAAAGATAATTTTCAGTCACCCTGTATTTTCCATTTGCAGCCTTCCACTGTGTTTTCACATTATGTGCCTTCTAGTGAACTCTTACTTATAGTGACCCTGTTATAGGGTTTTCTGGGCAAGACTTATTCATAGATTTGCCTTTGCTTTCCTCTGAGGCTGAGAGACTGTGACTTGCCCTAGGTCATCCAGTGGGTTTGCATGGCTAAGCAGGGATTCAAACCCCGCTCTCCTAATGCCCTAGTATCCAACATTCAAACCACTGCACCATGCTGGGTCTTATTTCATGCACTCATGATGCTATTTTCTCTTTTCCACATTGTTAAGGAAAGATGGAAGATCCCCGCCACTGTGCCAAGCTTCAGAGTTTATGTCAGAAATCCCCTGCATTCATATATTCATTTGGGGTTTCTGTCATAAGGATTATAAGTTTAGGGTTTTGTTTAGATATTATTAGAATAAGTTTATGATTGGGTTTGATATATATTGGTTTGTTAGAATATGCTAGAAGGGGGGTAGATTGGTGGTTAGCTTCTGTGCTTGCTTATTAGGATTTGGAATGTTACAATGTTAGGGAGTTACCCAGCCAGGCAGAGACTGTTACTGAGTTGGGAGTGGGAGTTAAACCTTAGGAGCTATTGCTATTGCTTATATGATGTTATGGTACTATGTTCATGATGTTTATATATGTTGCTGTTATATTTTAAATGCTGCCATGTATGTTGGATTGTGGGATGATGGGATATATTACCATGCTTGAATATACTCATAGGCTGTTAAGGTTCATTATTACTTAGTCTAGTGGTGAAGGATGTTTGTGCTTCAAGGCCACAGGTGCAAAGAGGAGAATAACGCCCTATGAGAACTTAATTGTTTTGAGAGTCTGCCAGAGATCCCGGACTAGAGGACATTACGTACATCATTGGGGAGGAGATTCCTCACTGCGTGGGAAAGACTTATCCAATTATTGCTTTATGGGGGGTGGGCATGCTGGTCGGACTATATAACCCATCTGTAACTATGCATCTTCATTCCTGACAAGTCACTTCTCTTGTATGTGCGCTATTTTCAATAAAGTTGGTACTTTTACAGCCCAGCCTCTTATTGAGAAAGGAGACTGCAAGCAGGAGCCTGACAGTTTATCATATGAATGAGATCTGGAGTTCATCCTATGAATATCCCGGAAAAATTGCATAATTGCGCGAAACAATTTCACATGACGTTGCACAAAACCTGCCATAGAGTGGTCACCAAGAAGCATTAACGTGCATGTTTTAAATGCGCTTTAATCTCTCTTTAATGCCGAAATTAGTGCCAGTGTGATAAAACTCCAAACTTGTCAAGTACAAGGGGAAGAATGTGATTCCCACCTTATTTGCACAGAGACAGAAAATGCTACAACAGCTGGGCCAGGAGCATCTGGGCTCTCCATTCTTGCTTTCTTCTCTCTTCCATGGTTGCCTGAGTAAGCGAGGGAATTTTTTGGAGGAGGTAATACAGTGCTCTCTCCACATTTGTGAGGTTATGGGTGAAGGACCCCCGTGAATGTGGAAAAAACGCAAATAAAAAACCCACTATTCTTTTTACCCGTGAGAACACCTCTAGGAATCTCCAGGTCTTCCAGTGCAACTCTATGGTCAACATCTGCCAGAAGTCGGTCATAGAATCATGCTGGAGGACCCACAAATGCCTAGAGAAGTGCTTCCTCTAGGAACATCTTGGTTCTCCAGCACAACTCTGTGGTCAACTTCTGGCAGAGTTGCGCTGGAGGACCCAGAGATTCCTAGAGAGAGCATATTAATCAAAACCACAAATAATCAAAGCCGCAAATGCGGAGGGCCGGCTGTACATAGCTGTCATAACTAGCAGCCATTGATTGCTTCATCCTCCATGAATTTTCCTCAGAGAGACCACTGAACTCATGCGTTTCCCATCCAAGCAGCAGTCAAATCTAGACATAGGGTTTGAGAGAAGCAGACCTTGGTCCAAAACACACTGCAGAAATAATCCAGTTTGGGACCGTTTCAACAGCCCTGGTCGATGCCAGGGAATCCTGGGAATGGTAGTTGTGTATGTACTCTGTGCCTTCAAGTTGTTCCCAACTTATGGGGACCCTATCATGGACAATATGTTAAATGTTTTAGGGGTATTATTGTCACATTTGTTATTGTTGTATGTCTTTGGTTTGATTTGTAAGTAGTTGTATGTTGTTTTTAAAATTAATTTTAAAAAATTAAAAATAAATAAATAAATAAATAAATAAAGCATGGGGTTTTCTTGGCAAAATCTCTTCCTCTCAGGCTGCAATTTTTAGTTATTAATTATAAATAAAATTATTATTATGTATGTGTTATATTTTATATTTGTTTACTTTATTGGAGGGCGGGAGATATATATATATATAAAACCTATTTATTATGATGATGATTATTATTAATACCCATTAGGATTAAATGGCTGAGACGGGAATCAAACCCTTGACTCCAGAGTCTTAGCCCAGGGCTCAAAACACTAGGCTACGCCGCCTTCTTAAGCGAGACCTTTCTGCAAGGGATCCTTCAGGCCAAACGCTACTGGCTCATAATGAAACCAATGCCTCTCCCTCTCGGAGAGAGGCTCTTCCTTCAGCCGGCCTCCCCTCCCCAACAGCGCGGCCTCGGGCTCCCCCTGGCGGCCGAGCCAGCCTCTGACTGTGCTTCCCACAATGCCTATTTAGGCTGCTCCTGCCTTGGCTCCAAGATGGCGCAGGCGATATTCGAGGCGCTGGAAGGTATCTGTCTATCCCTCTCTTGGGGAGCGGGCGTGGCTGTTCCACGCCAGGTGGCTCCCCTCCCGCCGCTGCGGACGGGACGGTGGCTGAGAATGAGAAAGCGGAGGGGACGCCCCAGTCAGCCAGCCAGCCGCGCAGGGAGGGAGGGAGGCAGGGAGGGAGGGTGGAACAGCCGTCCAGGCGCGCGGAGGGCGGCGGTCCCCTGGCGGAATGGCCGCCTTGGAGTTCTAAGGGAGGCCTTTGCCTCAGTTGCCTCAGCCCTGGCTCTGAGGGACGGTCGCTTTGGAAGGCCTCTCCCAGTTTGACACTGCTTTAACTGCCCTGGCTCCATGCTGTGGCATTCTGGGACAATTTCCAGATTTCCACAGCGTGGAGCCAGGGCAAGAGGCATTTTGCGAGACATTTGGCCACCTCTGTCAAGAGACTAGCTACATTTCTTGTTACTCCCTGGCTTAGCCACTAGCTGCCCCCTCTTCTGTTTTGAGTTTCTGGAGCTGCACCCACACCACAGAAATAATCCAGTTTGAAGCCGCTTTAACTGCCCTGGCTCCATGCTGTGGGTTTCTGGGACAATTCCCAGATTTCCATAGCGTGGAGCCAGGGCAAGAGGCATTTTGTGAGACATTAGGCTGCATCCACACTGCAGAAATAATCCAATCTGACATTGCTTTAACAGCCATCGCTCAATGCTGTGGAATTCTGGGAATTGTCAAGAGACACAGCTACATTTCTTATGCCACAAGCTATGAGCCACTAGCGCTTTTGAGTGCAGCTGCATCCACACCACATAAATAATCCAGTTTGATGCCGCTTTAACTGCCTGAGCTCCATGCTGTGGAATTCTGGGAATTGTAGCTTTGTGAGACATTTAGCCATCTCAGAGAGAGAGCTCTGGTGTCAGAACAAGCTGCATTTCCCAGAATGCCATGGCATGGTGCCATGGCAAATTAAAGCAATGTCAGACTGGATTATTTATGCAGTGCGCAAGAGGAGACACCCCTGCCAATGATATCTTGGTTTCTTCCACTCATGTCGCCCCTTTATTCATTTATTGACTTGACCCCTTGACTGCCCAATTGCAGCTTTATGTCTTGTTAAATTAAATGTTTGCATCCATAGTGCTGGGTCAGTACTTGGATGGGAGACCATCAGTGAATACCAGGTGCTGTAGGCTATATTTAGTGGAAGGAGCTGGCAAAGCCGCCTCTGAATAATCCTTGCCTAACAAAAAACCTACAAAATTCATATGGTCACCATAAGTTTATAAATTACTTGAAGGGACATGCCTACACAAAAAAAGTTCATAAGTAGAGCTTGAACGTGTTAGCTGTGCCATCTGTTTTTTATCTTTCTCCTCTGATTTGACATTTAATGATCTTCAGCAGAATTCCTAGCCAATCAGTACCTAAAGAGTTTTTTGTGTAACCCAGAGATGGGCAGATTCTTTTTTGGGAAAACACACACACACACACACACACACACACCTAAAGATAGCGAGTATCCTCTTGTGGTCCTGTTAAGTTCTACTATTCAAATACAACTGACAGTATGCTGGAGAATATGACATTATTTGCACAAATCTGAATATTTTTAAAACTGAGGTTAAATATGAATGTATTCTAAACATTACATTGCTATTATAGGAGGTAATGGCATGGACCTCCGTGACATACCTTTGCACACTACTTTCTGAATTGAAAAGGATATGACAGCTTGCACACATTTGACTCCTATAAAGCCATATCGTTTCAGCTCCTATAAGAAGTTGTTTTTGAAGGCTGAATATTCACTTTTGCATCACAGCAGAGGTTTCTTTTTAAAAAATAGTTACAGGGCATATGTGGGTAAAATAGTATGACTCCACATTTGCCCTTGCATTAGTAGTTATTATTATTTGGAGCTATGCTCAGAAAAGGTTATAATGTTGCAGGGATATACTTTGGATAAGCCCTAAATCCTCTTATATTCTGTTTGGGTTTTATTTATGAAGCACACTATTGAAAGTGGTATTAGGTTTTCTATCTAGGTAACCCATGACACAGGATACTTCTGTTTGTATCACTCCTACCTATTAAGCACCTGTGCAACTATTCCTTATTTTATTCCTTTGTTCAGAATTGGCTGATGTATCTATTTTAATGGATTATGGAGCACAAGGTGTTCTGATATTTTTTTTTAAAATGTGGCTGTAATTGTGAAGCAAGCCAAGAATTAAGAAGACAACCACAAAAACTGGTGATGTTACCAACAGAAGAGTCAGATTTTATTTGTATAACATAATACTTTTTATCAGAAAACGGGTTTCATAGAACCAGGTAGTTGCAAAAAGATAGAAATGTGAAACAGGGATCCCCAGATCTTGCTGATGCTACCAAAACTAACAGAACATTGCATCTGATGAAGTGAGCTGAGTCTACAAAAGCTTAGGGTGGAAATTTCTCCTCCCGTTTCCTTTATGTCTTTTTACATTAAAGGAGATTAACACAGCTATCTCTTTGTATGCCTTTCTATAATTTGATCAGTTCCTTGCTTTGTAAGAATCTTCTCCAGGCCAGTCACAGAATGCCCTTGGTATTTTTTTTACCACAGTGTCATTTTAGTTCATTTAAGAAGAGGGTTCCCCACCACCACCACCCTCATCATGTAGTCCATTTAAGAAGCCCTTTTAGTGCTTCTTAAGCCTTAGGCTTTCCTTTCATCTCAAATAAAATGCTGTGATTGCTGACTGCACAGACTAGCTCTGGGTAAGGATACAAACTGCTTTTGTTGTTGTTTTTCTTCAAATAATTTAAAAATCATGGCGAATTTCTGAGGTGAACCCATGGTTTTCTTGGCATGATTTGTACAGTGGGGTGGTGGTGGTGGTTTGCCATTACCTTCCTTTGAAGATGAGAGAGTGTAACTTACCTAAGATCCCAGTGGGTTCCCATGGCTGAGAGGGGATGATGTCCTGGAATCGTAGTCCAGCACTCAAACCACTACACTGTGTTCTTGCTATACAGTACTAAGTATGCAACGTGCTGTTTAAAATCAGTTTTTTTTTTTAAATTGTGGTTAAGCACACATAGATTTAGGGGACATCTTGCCTGGGTGGGGGAGACTTAAACATCCTGCCCCACCCCTGTTTTTATATCAAAATCCTCCAGTTTTAAAAATAAGATCCTTCTCCATTGGCTACAGTGGTAGTCTTCCCCTGCAGCCTTAGCACTTGCATAGGACTGAAGTACTCAGCAATCATGGCAGGTTTGCAATTTAATAAGAAGTATCCCCCCGCTCCCACTTCCAAGTTTTACAGGAAGCATTGTATTGTTAATACTTCCCTTTAATGTTTAGAATATATTTTACAAATAAATAGTGTGATGTAGTGGTTTGAGTGTTGGACTAGGACCTGCTGAGTGAGCTTGGGCAAGTCATACTCTCATTCTCAGAGGAAGGCAATGGCAAACCTCTGAATAGATCTGGTAATGAAAACACTACAAGCCTAAATTTCACTGTGTAGAAGGGGTCAGACTATGATTCTAAAATTCTAGATTGATGAAATTAGGGGACAAGCATTTAGCAGTTTTAATGGCAGCTTTCTTGATCTGGGTCCTGTTTATGTATCGTTGAAATGATCTTTCTTCATCTTAATCAGAAAGGCTTTTTAGTCTTGTTGGATTGTCAGACGTTAATCTGATTTAATAGAACAATGCACATGGTAAATTTTGAAGATTGTTGTGTGAGAACATTTTGTGGATGGGTATGATATAATTTGGTGGTTCATCATAGAATGGAAAGTGACACTGTAGCAGAACTTGACAGAGAAGTTGGGTTAAATTGATTAATATACTTGAGTCTTAAAACAAGTTGATTTGTCTGTTTTTTCTTCAAAACTATTTATGGGTATTTTTAAAGACAGATCCTCTAATCACTATTTCTGGCTTCTTCAGGAATGGATAATCAGACAGTCTTAGCTGTTCAGTCCTTGTTAGATGGCCAAGGAGGAGTAGCAGATCCATCAACACAACCTGTCAATGCATCCACCACTATTCAGGCCATGGGTGAGTCCTTTGTCTGCATATTAAAGGAAATGGGGGGAGGGGGGTGGAGAGTCAAAATGTATACCTCTCAGTTTGCCTGTTCTGTTACTAATTTCCTATATGGAAATGCAGATGACACATAGGGGCTGTACGGACCAGCACTTTGTGCTGGCTTGTAAGCACAGTGAGGGCTGAGCATCCGGACACTACGAGCTCTCACCATGCCACTCAGGTGCCATATTGGCGCACGCCTGTTTACATGGCGTATGCCGTGATGATGCATGTCTTGCACAGTGCCTAAATGGCGCTGTGCGGAAGAGGCATCATCATGGCATGCCAGCATGCCTATGGCGCCCCTTCCAGGAAAATGCCTAGAGCAGTTTCTTTTTGCTCCCTACAGGGAGCGGATTGGTGCTGCTGGGAGCGGATCAGGGCGGATAGTGTGTTCCACTGTCAAACAGTCCTTACTTTCAGGAAGTTCCTCCTAATGTTGAGGTGGAATCTCTTTTCCTGGAGCTTGCATCCACTGTTCCATGTTCTAGTCTCTGGAGCAGCAGAAAACAAGCTAGCTTCCTCCTCAATATGACATCCCTTCAAATATTTAAATAGGACTTATCATATCACCTCTTAACCTTCTCTTCTCCAGGCTAAACGTACCCAGCTCCCTAAATCGATCCTCATAAGGCATGGTTTCCAGACCCTTCACCATTTTAGTTGCCCTCCTTTGAACACGCTTCAATTTCTCAACATCCTTTTTGAATTGTGGTGCCCAGAACTGGACACAGTATTCCAGGTGGGGCCTGACCAAAGCAGAATAGAGTGGCACTTTCTCCTAATCTATGCTGGGCCATATATCTCCAAATGTTTACTAGATATGCCAGGCCTGCTCCCTTGTGTATATCCATTGCATGTTTCCTGGTATTTGAAAATGTGCATCTCTCCCTCACAGGCATAGAGAGAAAAATAATTGCTGTGTAAAGCATGAACTTTGTTTCAGATGGAAATTATTTGTAGAAAAATAAACATTGGTTGTTCTCATAATAAGAATACCAAAACTTGGCAATTCACTTGCTTCTGTTCAAATTTCTCTTGCTGAAACCATAGCTTGGAAAACTTTACTTTATAGACTACAACTCCCAGAACTGACCAGCCAACATGTGTATGATATCTGAGGAATTCTAGACTTTGTAATCCAAAATACAACAACAACAAAAGAATTTTCCCAAGCTTGGATTGAAGTTGTATTTATTATTGAATTCATCTGAAAATAATCTCAAGAGTCAGATCAATAACTTTCCCCTTGTTTGGTCACAGATGATGAGGATGTATTCCTCTGTGGGAAGTGTAAGAAGCAATTCAACTCACTCCCAGCATTCATGACCCATAAGCGAGAACAGTGTCAAGGCAATACCCCCTCATTGGCTACAGTCTCCTTGGCTAACAGTGGGTACACACCATCCATTACCTCAGTACAGCAGGCTCAGACCACCAATCGCCAGGTAAAAATGCTGAATGTTTTGCAATGTCTGTGCCATAAACAGTGGATAGAATGTTATAACCATAAACCATCTGTTTAAGTTAGGATTTTGGAGAATTGTTGTTGTGTTCCTTTAAGTTATTTTTTACTTATGTTGACCCTAAGGCAAAGCTATCACAGGCAATATTTTCTTGGCAATAATTGTTCAGAGGACTTTTGCCTTTACCTTCCTCTGAGGCTGAGACATTGTGACTTGCCCAAGGCCATTTAGTGGGTTGAGCAGGAATTTAAACTCTGTTCTTCACAGTCACAGTCCATGGCTCAAACCACTACATTAGCTCTGCTATTTCAGAGTGTGGGGAGGGAATTATCTTCCTTTTGTGGTGGAAATTCCTTGTTGAAATAAAAAAGCTATAGAAAG
Organism: Sceloporus undulatus; assembly: GCF_019175285.1. Classification (NCBI taxonomy): domain Eukaryota; kingdom Metazoa; phylum Chordata; class Lepidosauria; order Squamata; family Phrynosomatidae; genus Sceloporus; species Sceloporus undulatus. The sequence continues at coordinate 40,692,176 of NC_056525.1, read as the reverse complement.
ATGGAGTCACCTTTGTCAGCCAGAGAGATGGTCTTTGAAATAAAGGCTTGGAGTTTAGAAAAACTAGAGCAAAGGAATAATGAGTGCATCTTGACCTGGATGAAAGCTGGCACCAGTAAAAAAGACATAACATAAACTACAGTACTGAGATAAGGACATTCAGAAGCAAGGTTAGAAGGAAGGCTAAAGGAGGGGGTAAGGAGTGATGATGCAGTTTTAATGTATGCATGTATTTCTGTTCTGATTGTAAGAATTCTGTATGTTTAAATTGTAATTAGCCAATCAGGTGTATTGAAGAAGCTTCTTTGTCTTGAATAATATAAAAAGAGCCATTTTGTCTTGTTCGGGGTCTCAGTTTTTTGGAACTTGAATTCCACTGAGTTCAATGTTTTCCTTTGTCGACAATTGGAAATAAACTTATGGATTTTCAATTACTAGATCCTCTTGACAATTCTTGCTCTGTCAATCCTAGAAATTTAAGTTTCCTGAAATTTCTGTTACACTTTGATTAAAAGAAGCATTCACAAAACTCTGTGTTGTTGTTGTGTGTCTTCACGTTTGTTTCTGACTTATAGTGACCCTGAGGGGAACCTATCATGGGGTTTTCTGCGACTGAGAGTCTGACTCATCCAAGGTCACCCAGTGAGTTTCTATAGCTAAGTAGGGATTCAAACCCTGGTCTCCCGAGTTGTAGTCCTCCACTCAAACCACTATGCCAGACTGGCTCACTATACTCCTTATATATACAGTACTAACATATAAGACAGCTTTTATTCCTATCTAATATACATTTAACTGCTCTCTTTTATATTTCCACTTTTTCCAGGAAGAAACAAAGATAACATCTTCCCTAACCCCCAGTCAGCTGCATAAACAGTAACTTAATGAGGCAGGGGTATTGTAAGGATTTGTGAAGTGCTTTTTACACTCCTGAATTTAGTATAAATATTAAATATTGTCAGTATTTTCCAAGGCAAGATTTTCAGACATTGTAGTATTCAATGGTTTCTTACCACATCCTTTCTGATAGATAGGGATTGGGAATTTTGTTATAGCCTATTTTAATGTGAATCACAAGAATTATTTTTTGATTTCTAGATCGAGAACCAAAGTAAGTTTTTTTAATTAAAAAAACCCTTCTTCCTAACAGATCTCCACGTACATTACGGTCCCGCCCTCTCCTCTGATCCAGACATTAGTCCAAGGGAATATTTTAGTAAGTGATGAAGTCCTGATGTCAGCTATGTCTGCTTTTACAACTCTGGACCAACCAATGTCCGCAGTACAACCTTCTGTTCAGGTAAACAGAATGTTTTTCTGTTGTTTTAAGATGCATACAAACTCTGGTAAAGCAGCACCAAAGGTTGAGAAGTTGCTGTAAAGTTGTAAAAAATAAATAAATACATGTGTGAATCCAAAAGTCTGTCAAAAAACACCTGTGTGAAGTACGTAATCTTTTTTTTATTTTTGCCATCACTGTATACTTCAGTCGTTACAAAATGAGTTATTTCACAACCTGATGGTTGGGTTGGGAGGTGGGAGATCTTATAGCCATTCCATACCAAACTCCCATGTATGCAAGAGAAAATGACAGTGAATATTATGAATCATTGAGAAAAGAAATGGGAAACAAAACCATCAGCTTAAATATGTGCAGTTTTGGAATCTCTTATTTTCATAAAAGTAAAGGTGATGTATAAAGAGAGAAACAAGAAAGAAACTTTCTGACATCCTAAAGCAGTAAAATATTTCAGTCCATGGCTGAACTTCCCGTTTCACTTCTATCCCTTGCCATGCATTTACAAAGAAAGTTCCCATTTGTGCAACTGGAACCTTTTCACAAAAACATTGTTGGAGGATCTTCAGTGAGTAGGGTGGGGGGGGGGGCAAACAAAACAAACAAACAAGCTTCATTTATATACCGCTTCATACCGCCTAAGCAGTGTCTAAACGGTTTACAACTGTAAGCTAATTTGCCCCCAACAATCTGGGTACTCATTTTAGTGACCTCTGAAGGATGCAAGCCTGAGTCGAGCTTGAGCCCTTTTGCTGGTCTTGAACTCGCAACCTTGTGGCTGCAGTACAGGCATTTAACCATGCCACCAGGGCTCTTGGTGGCAGAATTTGCAGAAAGAAAAGATGCTTCATCTTCAAAACTTGTATGCAGTCTCTAAGACGTTTCACTGGCCCTCGACTAAAAAAATTGCCCACTCCTGTCTTAAAAGATGAACCAATGGAAATCCAGTTTGGACTGTTGTGAAGTTGCCCTCCTTTATCTCTCCCAAAGTGATTTTTGTGTTTTCAAATCTTAAGGTTGTCTTAACTTGGTGATACCTTCCTGTTGTAGAAGGGGGTGTGTGTCATTTATGCTACATTTTGAGAATGAGTTCCTTAATAGTACATAGTAAACATGAGTGCTTGTAACAAAATAATGCATGGATTAATTAGTTGGTTTAGTGTCCCACTGTTGTTGTGTGCTTTCCAGTCATTTTCTCTTTCATGGGATTTTCAGAGCAAGAGGCTGAGAGACAGTAACTTGCTCAAATTCACCCAGGGGGCGTCCATGGCTGAATTAGGATTTGAACCCTGCTTTCCCAGATTCTTAGTCCAATACTCAAACCACTGTACAATGCTGCCACCACACAGTACATTTCTATGTTACTTATTCATCTTCCCACTAGTGATGCATGGTGAAGATATCTGTAAGAAAATATTCTCTGAGCATGAGAAGATTCTCCAAAATATTACTCTGTAAGAATGTTTGAGAAGTTTCTAATTTTTGCAAAGTCAAAGGCTTTTTTACAGCTGGCAGCCATAGTTTTTTTTGTGGATTTTTCGGGCCATGAAGCCGGGTTCTCTAATTTTTCATTGATCTCTAAAGAAAATATTGTGTTTGACCTCGCTCATTCTTGAATGTTACACAGTTTTCTTTAGTATTCCCAGTGGTTGAGAACTTTACAACATTCCAGAATGTTACTGAACATTTGTCACCATTCTAGAATCCATGTTTCCTTTCCATCAAGCTAATCTTCCATCACTCTTTCCATCACAACTACCTTTTCCCATCTTCTCCCTAGGAAGCTGCTGCCTCATCCACCCTACATCCCACCACTATCACACTTGCTATCCATTTCCCCTCCCTATTGCTGCTGTCTTCCCACCATCTCCCCATCCCTATTCCCTCCCACTTCTGTAAAGGGATTGGACCATTCTGCTGTTCCACAGTCTTTCTTCTGCAGTTAACAGATGTATTTTGGGGTATCGGTCCAGAAATGACACAAACTGCTCCATCCTGTTTTAAGATAGACTGCAAACCATTAATCTGATCAGCTCAAAATAAGCAAAACACCAGAATATTTTGAGAATTAAGCTATCATTTTGAAAGACTAGTTCTGAAAGACTAGTTTTTTTAACAAAAGAAAAAAAAAACAGGAGATGTTTAAAAGTTTTGGGGTACAGAAAAGAAGACATAACTCATTTTCATTTTAACAATTGGAAACTTCCATGTTTTTAAAAAATTGTATTGAAGAGACACAAATTGTAAAATTATTTACAATATGTTAAACGAATTCTGAAAAATTCTCAGGTTGGCAAACATTCTTGAAAATATTTCCCAGAAGTTCATTCTTAAGAATTTTAATACTTCGTATTACAAAATTCCTCTTTCTTTTCATCTGCTGTGTGTCCTATTTCACCTTTCTTTTTTTCTGCTTTGTTACTTGTAATGCTGTAATCTCATCTCTCAAACTCTGCTCCTACTTTGTCCTCACTGATTCATTTGTTCTCTACTTATTTTCATCATTTCTTACTTGCATTTCCATCTTTAATCATCCCTTCTCTTGTCATCTCCTAAATCCTGCTTCCTTCTCCCAGCCACATATTCTCCTTGCTTGTTTGCTTTTTCAGGCTACCCCATTCCAATTTCTGTTCCTTCTTTGCCTCTGTCTCTATAATCTTTCTCTCTTCCAGCACACTCCAGCATGTGTGTCTTCATTTTTTCCTCCTTCCTACCCCATTCTTCCTCCTACTCTGTTCACTATAGACAATCAGCCAGGGGCTTTAACAACGGCTTCTGGAAGCAGTGGAGTTTTACAATAAAATACCTGGGTGGGTCACATGTGCATTGCATGCACATTCTTCTTGAAGGCTAGAATAGCCTGCTCCTTGGTATCCTTCCATCAGCAGACAAAAAAAGGTTTTTTTTAATAGGATGATGTCCTGCTTTTAACTGTAATCTTTTCAAGTTACTTTTTATTAATGACATATTCTAAATAGTTTTTAATCTTATTGATAGTTCAATTATATTTAATGTTAGCCTTTTGTGTATTTTAGTTATATTGTATCTAATAATGATGGTAATAATAATAATAATAATAATAATAATAATAATAATAATAATAATGTTTATGAATGGAGGTGAGAGTCTGAATACAAATCTTTTTGATGCTTTCTTTCCAAAGTTTTGCTAATTCCTCATTTTGTCTTTTTAGAGCAGCCTGAATATGCACGCTGGAGCAGGATACCTCTCTCAACCACCTCCGCCGCCTCCACCACCACCACCACCTCAACCTCCCCCTCCTCCCCCTCCAACCCTTGGAGCACCAGGTCAGGCCAGTGCTGGTAGCAGTGGAGTTGTGGAAGTGTATAGTGCACCTACCTCCATGAATGGGAATGGTACAGTGGAGATACAGAATCTGGGAATGCAGCCCTACCCACCTATGGAGGTACAGATGGGTTTGTGCTTGCTATCTAAAATGCTACTTCTGATTCACCCAACCCCAAAAGATGATTTACCAAACAAATTTGAGAGTAGCATAACAAAATACATAAGGTTATCTTCTAATCAGTAAATAAGTAAATCAGTAAATAATCTATCAAGAAGAAGTCAGCCATCTGCAGCGAATTTAGAGAACAAGTAAAATTACTTGCAGCATAGGCTATAGGAACTGACTGATATGGAGAGGTTACTAAAATGGCACTCATCATTAGGCTAAATGAGATTATGTGGGAACATCATGTAACTGTCTGCAAGTACTGGAATGCCAAAGCAAAGCCAGGAGGCAGAGATGTATTTGTTTTTACGGGCAGGGGAGATTTATGGAGAAACAGAAAAAAGTACAGTATGTTAGAAACTGTATGGAGCAGATGGGCAGGAAAGAGTGGCCTGAGTCCGCTCTGGTCACAAGGAGATTGTTATCGCGCCATTTGGGTCGTCGCTGCAGGATCCAACCCACGCTTTCAAGAGCTGGATTATCCTGGTTCCTTTTTGCTCTGATCCAAAGGATTGGAATGCAGTTTCGGCATGGCTTCAGGCCACGCTGGAGGTGTGCATCATTTGAATGTCACGCCTCCAAATCGGCCAGAAGCCACTTCTTTTGACTCATCTGTTCCAGGACATAGTCTGAAAACCATAGTTGATCCATAGCAAGAGGTGGAATATAAATAATTTTTAATCATCATCATCATCATCATCATCATCATCATCATCATCATCATCATCATC